>NC_142695.1:13461785-13797500 GCF_029641045.1 Salvia hispanica
AGAAATATTCAAAGAAATATTCAAAAACATTGTTTAAACAAGAATAAAACTAAAAGTAGAAACTCCTAGAATTGGATTGAGCGGATTGGAGGTCTCGTCTTCAATCTTGCGATGAATACTCATCCTCTGCTCGTTCTTCTCTTCTTCCTACGTGAAAAAGTGGTATTTTTGGGGTAGGAGACGAGTAAGTTGTGTTTGGAGGCGTTTCCTAGGCATATATATACCTAGGGTTGACTTTGGGCCCGAAATAAGCTGTCCGACGAAGCTGGCGGGTCGCCAGGTTGGGTGTGCGTCGAAGCTGGCGGGTCGCCAGCTGCTTACGGCGTTTTTTCCGTGTTTTGCTGGCGGGTCGCCAGGTTCGTTTGCATGCGAACCTGGCGGGTTGCCAGCTATGTCACTGCTCTGCGCAGTTTTGATAAAACGGCCATAACTTCTTCTATCGAACTCCGATTGAGACGTTTAAGATATCCACGCGAAGGTTTTTCGAAGACGAAGAGAATGGTATGCATTACATGCAAATCGGACTTCAAAATCTCCAGAAAAGCTGTCTCGAACATTGAGCAGCTGCACATCCACATATTTTGTACATTTTTCTACACATTCTTTACAAAATGGACAAAATACCAACATAATAGAGAAGTAGCTATAACCATGTCTCAAGTTCACAATATATGATCAAAACCAAGTAAAACTACCCTCTAAAACCATGTAAAATCCAAGTGAATCAATATACCTCTTTAAAATAGAAAAAGATATAGTAATACCTTCTCAGGGGAGTGTTATATTGCTAACTCATAACTTAATTGCTAACTACAACTAAATAATAGTCATTAGATATTCAAATTAAGGGCTTAGATCATCAATCTTAAATGTCAATACGATCAACGAAAAACGTCAATATGACCATAGGATTAATTCCAAAAAATATCAATAGGGGTATTAATGTCAATTAACTACATGTTTAGTTATAACTAATTTTTAAAAGAAATCCTAAAACTTTAAGTTCATATAACATATATCAAATTAAAGATAATTTCATAAGGATTCCAACGATATCCTACATGCATATGTTCCGACGTCAAAATTTGAAAAAAAAAATTGAATTTTTTTTATTTTTTCGTACAACAGATATGTCAACATACTATATAAAAGATAAATGTTATGCTGGGCGATTGAATTTGAGTGACAGGTGAGCGCTTCCATTCCACGTCTGAAGATTTCTTTTTTATCTATGAATTTCTCTCTCATCAACCTCTCTCCCTTCATGAACACCGCTCACCATCACTTCTTTTTTACAAAAGCTCCTGATCTCGTTCTTTTCTTCATTTTCTCTCCATTATTTTCACATATATAACTTGGCAATTGCAACATCGTTTTTTTCACTGTGATTTATGAATTCCTAGCACCTGTATTCCTTTCCTTCAATAATGTATCTATTCTTTCCCCAGCTTCTTGATATTTGCTACCCCAATTTAATAATTTCATTGAAAATTTTAATCATCTCAACTAATTTCAATATAACTTTATTTTAGATCGCAGTTATTCGACCACCCGTTTTTCACTCTCCAATAATGTTTTAGTTTTCTTCATCATTGTGGATGCTCTGCAAATTTTATGGTTTTCTACTTTAATCCTTTAGTACCCTTCTTCCATCTCCCCCACATTCTAATCCTTTTTTGTTTTGATGATAGACTTCTACCTCTTTCTTTTCTCTTAAAAAAACCGTTAACATCATAGTTTCTATGTTCATAGATTCAAAATTTGAAGATTCAGATATTTGGGGATAAGTCTAGTGGTCGGCGGTAGAATTCCAAATTTGGGAGAGTTGGAATTGTGGAGGAAACATCGTTGTCCTTTTAGAAAAATGATGCATTGTGGTTTAAGAATTGATAAGAAAGGTTGGAATTCCGCAAGAATGAAGAGCAATTTTTGCAGCTCATTTAAGGGAAGTTAAATTTAACGAAACTTTGTCTATTTGCCATTTTTTCACCTTTTGAGATAAAATTTCAATTGAAATAGTAGCCTGAATTTCTCCTAAATTGGTGAGCTTTGTTAGACACCTATGTAGTCAAAACAATGGAAGGATAAAATTACGCAGAGTTCAATTTTATAAAAGAATGGTGGAGAGAGATTATTTGATGAATTTTTTTCTCAATTGGAAAAAATAGAAGGAAGTGGAGCGATGTTGACGAAGGAGAGAGATGAGATAATTTAATATTGATAATAAACGCAAAAGAAGTAAACAGTTGTATGACGTGGAATGACGCTTATCTAGCGCTCAAATTAGTCGCCTAGCATAACATTTCTCCTATATAAAATATGTCAATATAAGCAATGGATTAACATTCTTAAAGCATTGTGTTGACATTCTCAAAGCATTGTGTTGATATTTTCGAAACACTATATTGACATTTTCATCAAAATCCCTAATTTGGAGTTTTTTTTTATCTTTTTTTATTTTATTAATAAAAACGAAAATTACACGTGGCAAATTGTGGACCACACATTTTCTAAAATCCTATAGCCTTTAAATTAGTTGTAGTTAGCAATTAAATGATGAGTTAGCAATTGATCACTCCCCTACCTTCTAATATACCTTTATAGTTTTCATGAAAAAAAGTTAAATATGATAGTTATAAGAAATCTTCATTTATCTTTTAGATGCTCTAAAAGGTTTTTGATGAATTTTATAGAAGCTCAACTTAGCGATGCGGAGGCAAAGATACCTTTTTTAAATAGAAAATGATATAAAAATAGCTTTTCATATATTTTTTTCAGTATAATTTTTCATAAAAAACAAAAACATGATAGGCATATATATATATAAGACCGTACCTCTCCATTTATATTTAATATAATCTAATAGGTTTTTGATGAATTTGGACAGTAAACCAACTCAACTGCTATAGTAGGACAATCCATTGGATATACACCAAATTCAGACTTTTAGTTCGATTTCAGAGATGAAATTACGGTAAAAGCCCTGGTCGAGACAAAAATTTTAATGTGCCCTTTCACTCACGATTTGTTTTTAACTTGTTTCTCGTTTGTCAACTGATGCAATCCAAGCATCTGTCCCCTCTTTTTATTTGTTATTATTAAATACTTGAAATAGAAGTTTTCCACAAACTGCCACGCTTACTCATGCTAATAAAATTTAAATCAAAATCATAACTACAAAACTCCCACATCCTTTCTATACCTTAGTACTAGCTAAAATATGAAATATTTTATCATCATAATAAATTATTAATTGAGATTATATATTAAAGGGAGGTGAAAATCTAATTAAGAATTACTGTATGTTAATTAAAGTACTCAAGGTTGAAATTTAAAAAAATAAAGTAAAACAGAAAAAGCAATTAGCAATGCAACCAACTTAAATTCTCCAATTTTTTATTTTTATTTTTTGTCATTTTGTATTTCTCAAAACTAAAAAATGATCCCTTATTGGTGTAACTTATAATAAAACATTATAATGTGAATTGAAGGTTACAAGTTGAATTCGACCTGTTTTATGTTGTGGCTTATTCGATATCAACAAACACTAACACATACATTTGGTTGGATTTACTCGTATCTTAGTTTCTTAATGTAATGCCAATTAATTTTAAACTAATTTCCACTATTAGTCTAGGGTTATGTGTTCGGATAAAATCAATTATTTAATCTTTCAAATTAATGATCTTGTCGTCTCAAACATACATTGCCATAAACTTTTTGCTTATTTAAACAATAAGCGACGAATAATCTGTTGCATTTTCCCACTTAGTCAACAATATGGAATTAGATCAGATCTAGAGGTGGCTCAAAATTGAAATTCTCGAAACTGGAAAATATGCAGCGTTGAATTAATGAATTTATAGTTATTTAAATGAAAAAAAATAGTTTAATTTCGCCAAAATGAAGGAGGTAGTGTTATAAAATTATCATAATCTCAAATTGAATGATTGTGGAAAAAGTGTGACCATTATTGAAATTCAAGTCTCTTTCGTAGACACTGGCAAAATGGCAACGCTTAAATCAATATGAAAATCAGTGGAAACATAATTGCATTGTGTTATTGGTGGATCTTCATTCTTAAGTGGATGTAAACTTGAAAATAACACTTCATTTTCATTCAATCTAGAATTGAGAGATAAGGTAAACAAAAGCAGTAAATACTCAACGTGAAAAGTATGGAATATAGGATGGCATCAAAAAGCGTGAATTGAAGAATAGGACATTGCATTCCAAGACAGATAGATTGAGAAAAGCAAATGTTATGAGTATTGAAGGCACACTGGCAACCGCACTATCAACTTGAATGACCAACCATCATCAGTCATCACTTCTTCTCTTCTAAATTTCCTTCCCATTCTTCCAAATTGTGCGATCACTCTTCAACTATACCCCCAAAAAACACTCCAAACCTCTGCATTTCGCAATCCACTGGAAATGCTTTTTGAAACACTCTCAACTCTTCAATAAAAATCCAATCTTTCACATTTTCTTGACTGAGAAATGCTGCTGCGGATGAAGTTTGTGGCTTTCCTCTTCTTGTCTCCGCTACTCTCGGTTCAATCTCTCGACCCGCCTCTCAACGACGACGTTTTGGGCCTCATAGCCTTCAAAGCCGGCCTCGTTGATCCACTCTCGCGCCTCACTTCTTGGAACGAACAAGACAACGTCGCCTGCAAATGGTTCGGGGTGAAATGCGACCCGACTACCAACCGGGTCACGGAGCTCATTCTTGATGGACTCTCTCTGTCCGGCCACATTGGGAGAAGCTTGCTCCGGTTACAGTCCCTCACACTTTTACAACTATCAAGAAACAATTTTTCAGGGCCAATTAGTCCCACTCTTGCTCAAATTCCATCTCTTGAGGTTCTTGATTTGAGTGACAACAGTTTCTCTGGCTCGATTCCTGAGGAGCTTTTCCAGCAATGTGGGCGGTTGAAGGCGATTTCACTAGCTAAGAACACTCTCACTGGCCCGTTGCCGCAGTCCTTGAGCTCTTGCTCGAATCTGCAGAGGCTGAATTTTTCTTTGAATTGTCTTTCAGGTCAGTTGCTACCCGGGTTGTGGTCTCTCACTTCTCTTCGATTTCTTGCTCTGTCTGATAATTTGTTCGAGGGTGATGTTCCGGGAGGGATTGAGGCATTGTCTGATTTGAGAGTCATTAGTTTGAGAAACAATAATCTTGTTGGTTGGCTGCCTGAAAATCTTGGAAACTGTTTGATGCTCAAGAGTGTTGATTTTAGTGGTAACTATTTTAGTGGCAGTCTTCCTCTTTCAATGAGGAAACTTGAGTTGCGTAGATATCTTGATGTGAGTATGAACTCATTGACAGGAGAGTTTCTTGATTGGGTTGGAGAGATGAGAAGCTTGGAATTCTTATACATTTCTGGTAATAACTTTTCTGGTAGGGTGCCTAGTGCTTTAGGCAATCTGCAATCCTTGAAAGAACTTAATATGTCAAGAAATAGGTTTTTGGGAGGCTTACCTGAGTCATTTGGTGGTTGTGTGAACCTTAATGTTGTTGATTTCGGGCACAACTCGTTCTCTGGCAATCTGCCTTCGTGGCTTTTTATGTTCGCTTTGGAGAGTGCATCTCTCTCTGGTAATAGGTACAGTGGGAGCATCACCTTTCCCACTTCGTGGTTGCAGTCGTTTCAAAGCCTCGAGGCCTTAGATTTGTCGTCCAATGCATTAACTGGTGTGATTCCAGCTGCTATTGGGAATTTCAGTAAGCTGCAGGCCTTGAATTAATCCCACAACTCCTTAGTTGGTTCTATTCCAACAAGTATAGGTGAGCTTAACACGACTTGTGTTCTTGATATCAGTCACAATCGGCTATCTGGGAGCATCCCAACTGAGGTTGGACGCGTTGTTTCACTGCAACAACTGAGATTGGAGAGCAATATGCTGAGTGGAGCCATTCCAACAGAAATTGGGAACTGCTCTTCTCTGACCTCATTGTGAGTTGTCTTTATCATGTTTGCAAGATCTGATTGCATTTTGACTCTGAAAATGGTTTGATCTAACATTGTTTTGATACGTTTATAGGGTGTTATTGCAGAATAATCCCACCGGTCCTGTTCCTGGTTCAGTCACAAACTTAACAAACCTCGAGGTCTTGGACTTGTCCTTCAACAATTTATCGGGTAGCCTGCCAAAAGAACTGACAAATCTTTTGCATCTTGTTTGGTTTAACGTCTCCTTCAATGATCTCGAGGGGGAACTTCCGGTTGGTGGCTTCTTCAACACCATCCCCTCGTCATTTGTGATTGGCAATCCATCCCTATGTGGCTCCATTGTCAAGCAATCATGCCCTGCTGTCCATCCCAAGCCTTTAGTCCTCTACCCCAACTCATCCGTATCGAATCATGGCCCTAATCCACCAAATCTTCATCACAAGCGAATTGTGCTCAGCGTATCTTCCCTTGTGGCTATTGGTGCAGCTGTCTTTATAGCCCTTGGTGTCGTCACAGTCTCTATCCTGAACATGCATGCGCGTACCTCAATGGCACAGTCTGCTGCTGCATTCACATTCTCCGGGAGTGATGATTTTAGCCCTTCCCACGACACTGAAGCCAACTATGGGAAGCTTGTCATGTTCTCCGGAGAAGCTGATTTTGCTACTGGGGCTCAATCGCTGCTCAATAAGAACTGTGAGCTCGGACGCGGAGGTTTTGGGGCTGTCTACAAGACAGAGCTTCGAGGGGGACGCCCCGTTGCAATCAAGAAGCTTAACACCACGAGTTTGACAAAATGTCAAGCAGATTTTGAGAGGGAAGTTAAAACATTAGGCAAAATCAGACATCAGAATCTGATGACACTTGAAGGATATTACTGGACGCCTTCGTTGCAACTGCTGATTAATGAGTACGTCTCTGCAGGAAGTTTGCACAAACATCTCCAAGATGGAGGGGACGACAGCTGCCTCACGTGGCAACAAAGATTCAACGTAATCCTCGGTACTGCTAAAGGGCTAGCTCATCTGCACCGGATGAATGTCATTCACTACAACATAAAGTCAAGCAATGTTCTGATCGACGTATCTGGTGATCCGAAGGTGGGAGATTTCGCCCTTGCCCGGCTGCTCCCAGCATTTGACCGTTATATACTGAGCAGCAAGGTTTAGAGTGCACTTGGGTACACTGCCCCAGAGTTCGCATGCCAAACTGTGAAGATCACTGACAAATGTGATGTATATGGATTCGGGGTCTTGACTCTCGAGGTATTGACTGGGAAAAGAGCCGTGGAGTACATGGAAGATGACGTGGTGGTGCTGAGCGACATGGTGAGGGAAGCGTTAGATGAAGGCATGATAGAGGAATGTATCGACAAGAAGCTTAAAGGCGGTTATCCAATGGTGGAGGCAGTTCCGATTGTAAAGCTTGGTTTGATATGTGCCTCTCAAGTTCCATCAAATCACCCGGACATGGACGAGGTCATAAGGATTTTGGAGCTCATCCAGACTTCTTCATCAGAAAAGGAAGAAATGGAATCATAATCTAAAAGAGAAATATTGAAGTTAAAAATTGTTGGTATTAGGTGAAGAGGAATCCAGTAGTATTTGTTTCAATATACAAAGAAAGTAGGTTGTCTCTCATGAAATCTTTCATTAGTTTTGAAATCTCCTTTGTGAGTAAGATATGTACATTTGTTTTGTTCCTTACAGTTACTGGATTTGTGTTCACCAGCTCCAACTCTTGTGATTGATATTGATCACAAAAATGTTACATATTCGCTTAGGTTTCTTCCTCAAAAAAGAAGATGAATTTGTCAATTTCTCTTGTATTATTATAACTTGGATGCTAAGCAATACTTGAATGTTTAAAGAAATGTTCCAAGAATAACTTTTTGTGTTATAGGGCATTGCTTTATGGAGGCAGAATGATGGTGCCATAAAAAAACTTTTATTTGAATAGGCAAAAGTTGGATGGAACATAAGCATGATGATTATTAGTATGTCAAAGGTGTAATATAAGTATGTGATGTTAATGCTCATTTGCCATAATCATTTCATTGATTAAAGTGAAGCATGCCCCTTATATTTCCATATTCCACCCTACACCACACAAACAGCAAAACATAGCATTATAATTTTTCCTCAAATCAATTCTAGAATATGTAGAATTGCACGCTTGCACTGCAGTTTCCAAATACTAAAAAATATTGAATAATCCTCTCTACTTTGTACATTTATCACACTGCTAACAAATAAAAAAAAAACAGCATAATCATCTTTTGTAGACTAGCATCATCAAATATAAGCCAGTAACTTCCAAATGTTGATTTTTAATCTTTTTGTTTTTATAAAAATTGTACTAATTGTTTGCAGTACAACTTATTGTTCTGATAATCACTATACAAATGTTGATGTGATGTTATATGGCCCTTATCCCTAAAATCCCAATTGCCAATGTTTAGTAACCAAGCCCAATATCCAGTGGCCCAGTTGTGTGTGTGTTTGGCCCGGGTGGTGTTTGAGAGAAGCCTTTTAACATCCTAACCCTAGATCTTTCTCATTCATTCGGTTTTCTCCCTTCCCTCTGAATAGCTACGCTCTGCAATTCTAGGGTTTGTCCCTTGTGATTCTCTGTGCTCTGGCTTAGATCTTCTTCCTCTCTCTCTTTCTCCTGAGTGGTTAATCTCTGGTGAGTGTGTGAGCGGTGTGAAGGAAACCTCTGGTTTCTGGTCTGTGATTCTTGACCGTGAGAGGTTCCTGGTGTGGCTAAGGGTGTGCGAGGAGAAACTTGGAGAGTGTGGTGTGCAGTCTTGTGTTGGTTCGATTCAAGGCCACTGGATCTAGGGTTCTGAGATACATCATTGGTGGATTGTGGTCTACCTGTTGCTTCTTCACTCTTGTGGCAAATCAAGCTGAGATTTGGGGATTTGTGGGCTTGGTGTTAATAGACCTGTGCGGTTGTACGTGGTGCAACTTGAGCCTACTGTGTTTCAAGATCCTCTTTCACTTTTCTCTTTTCTTTGTCTATTTTGTAGGCATAGATTGTTTCCTTGAAGTAACTAACCGTGTATTGATGTTTCAGGAAGATCTAATCAAATAGTTGCTTAGATCTTGTTCTTTCTTGTATTTGATCTGTTTAGTGAGGGTTGATCACCTCACAAATTGTGTAGACTTCGGTTGTTCAACCTTAGCCTTCGGCTGGTCGATCCCTAACAGTGGTATTAGAGCCACGTTAGGATCAGCCAAGGCTAGTGGTTAGCCTCCTCCAAGGATCTGGCCTTCTCAGTGAGTTTTCTGGTAACTTCTTTTGGGTACGAGAGATCTTCGCGAGATCTCTTGCTCTGGTATTTCCTTCTTAGCTCTGTTTTCTTTGGGTCCTCTTGTGTTTTCCGCGAGTATTTGTGTTTTAATTTCCCTCTGGCCTGTCTGTTTGTTTCTTGTTGTGTTTTCTTGGTGAGAATAACCTGAGGTGTTGGTGTCATAGTTCAGTAGGAAGCCTATTTAAAACTTGTTTGCCACAGAACTGAGGTTCCTCAGTGTGACCCCCTGCGCCCTTGATAAATCAAGCGATTGTGAACTGGGAAATCCACTGATTGAATGTTCTGGGGTGTTAGACTTCCCTCTGGACTTTGTTACTTCTAGTGACCCTGCATTATTTTGGTTATTTTCACTGCAGCTTCTGTTTTCTGTCTGTGTTGCTTGTTTTCTGTGTTTCTTTTGAAAACTGAGTGGTGGTTGGTGTTTATAGCCCTGTGTCTTCTGTGAAAAATGGCCAACCTCCCTTTTGGACTCATTCCTTTCAATGGAAAGAATGATTTCAGTATTTGGAAACAGAAGCTGAAATGTGTTTTAATTCAGCAAAAAGTCTTTAAGGCCATAGATGGGAAATTTTCTGATTCTGATGATGATGCTAAGAAAGCTGAGATGAATGAACTTACCTGCTCTACTATCCTTTTGAGTTTGAGTGACTCTATTATTAGGAAAGTTGGTGTTATAGATAATGCCAAGGATATGTGGGATAAACTTGATGAGTTATATACTGAGACTTCTATGTCTAACCGCATGTACTTGCTTGAAAAGTTGTTTAAATTCAAATTGGATTTATCCAAGGATATTGATGACAATATTGACACTTTTTCTAAGCTTGTGCGGGATATCAAGAGATCTGGAGACAAAAAAATTGATGAGTACACCAGTATTGCTCTCATGAACTCAATTCCAGATTCTTATAGTGATGTCAAGGCTGCAATTAAGTATGGGAGGGACACAGCCTCCCTGAACTTGATTATTAGTTCCTTGAAGTCTAAGGAACTGGAATTGAAAGAAAAATCTGACTCCAAAGCTGCTCTTTTTTTTTTTTTTTGGTGTTTCAATAGGTAAAATTAAAAGTGCAAGGAAATGGGGGTACAAGAAGTCACACGAGGGCAGTGGCCTCGTGGTTGGAACCGCACACACCTAACCCTATACATGGAATCTAGGTGCGGGAAAGCCATGGACAAGCCCATGGTCGACTAGCCTAACATCTAGTGTAACTATTACAAAAAACTCCATACCGGAGTTGGATCATGCCCTAATATCAACCTTGAGCAGGACCAAGCAAGGTTGGCTGCGGTCGGAACTCTTGACGGGGAATCCCACGAGTGGGCCTTGACATCGCCACGGTGTGTGTAGGGAAGTACTTGGTTGACCTCGGGCAGGGGTGTCGTCTAGCACATGGCCCCGTCCATATGACGTGTATACACCGAGGGGGTAGGTGGTGAACTCAAGGTGTCGAAAGACCCTTGGATTGTTACGGCCTTGACCAAGCCATCTCCGCATCATGGTCGGGCGAAGCAGGCCAGTACGGGATGGAAAAGCCACGCGGTCTGCCACGCGCGTGACTAGGACTAAGCGCGTGCGCACACTGCCCCAAGTTTGTTGGCGCGTGGACTAGGGCACGTGTGGTCCACGCCGATCCTGCACTCTCGTGCCTTCCGAGGCACGTGCTGGCATTGACCGGCAAGTCGAGACAAAGCATGTCGAGACAAGGCGGATCAGGCGCAGGCTGGTGCCAGGCTGCCGACCTTGTCGTGTAGCGGCAGCTTTGGCTGACGAGCCTGCCGAAGGCTGCCGCGCCCGAGGACGGTGGTTGGCTCGGTCTTCCTCACATTTGGTGGCCAGCGACTAGGAGCCGCCGGCCAAATCCGACGAAGTCACGGCTACGGCGCACGATGGGGAGCCAACAGCCCGGGACAAGGCCGGTGAAACCTAACCATCTCCCAAAAATGGCGTTCATCACGGTTGGAGTTCAAAGGTGGCTTGGGCGGCTTAGGGCCATCGTTGGAGGACCGGAACGCGTGTTAGTGTAAGGACTCTCGCCTAGCGTTGGCCTCCGGTCACGGCTATCCTTCGCCGGTAGGCTTTGAACCTCGAAAGACCGACCGGTAGAGTGTCTTTGGGAGGGATTTGACTCTCCCTTTCTTGGTGATGGCTCAAAAGAGCCGGCCATGTCCCAGGGAAGCTAGGGCGGCGTCGGGACTGTTGGAAGAAGCGGGGGATGCAAAAGCTTTCGGGCCGAGAGCTCCGGCCGCAAGCTCAAGGACCGTTGGCTTCGCACATGGCGCTCGTTCGACGGGGGGCCTTCGCCTTGTCGCCTCCTCCGGGGATGGGGCGGACTCCGTCCGTTTGAGTGAGTAGTGGGGTCGGTTTCGGGTCCGGTTGGAGAAGCAGGGGTGTGGTCGCCGGGGAGTTCAAGTAAAGCCGGCGCCGAGTTCAAGACCCGCCCCTCTCGGCGCATGACCCTCGCGCAGCCGGCGTCGCGTTCAAGACCCGCCCCTCTGGCGCAAGAACCTACGACTGTCCATTCTCGAACTGGCCGGTTATACACGTGCCACTCCAAGGTCGGGGGGCCTCCGCCTGGCCACCACCACAGAAACGCGACGGTCTTAAGAGTGGGCGTTTAGGATCCGGGAGAGGAAAGAGCTCCTCCTCCAAAAGATAGCGGTATACTCTTCTTCAAGTCTCGGCAAAGCTGCTCTTGATAAGGCTCTGCGGGTTAGGGGAAGATCCACTACCAAGCAGAAGGACAAGAAGTCCAATGAGAAAGGGTACAAAAAGAATCACAGGAGTAAGTCCAGATCTTCTTCATCTCAGGACTTCAAGAAGTTCAGGAGGTGTTACAAGTGTAATGAGCTAGGTCACTACAGCAGAGAATGCCCCCTGAAGAAGAATAAGAAAAATGGTGACAATACCAATGACAATACTGAGATGATTGCTAATCTGGCAAAAGCTGATGATGATAATGGTACTTGTTTTATGCATTATGACATTATGTCAATTAATGCTTCCTTGCTGAATGAGTTCAGTAAGAATGAGTGGCTAGTAGACTCTGGCTGCACTTATCATATTTCACCTTTTAAAGAGTTATTTACTGATTTTACACCTGTTACTAATAGTTTTGTCTCTATGGCTGACAATAAGAAGTGCAGGATTGAAGGCATAGGTCAAGTGTGCCTCAAGTTCAACTCTGGAACAGTTTATACACTCAAGAATGTGAAATATGTGCCCATCTTGTGCTACAATCTTCTATCTTGTGCCTCCCTTGAGGCAGAAGGTTTGGAAGGCAAATGGGGTAATGGTGTCATGAAAATCTTTAAGGCTGATAGAAAATACAACCTGTATGTTTGCACTGCTAAGCCCTTATGTGATGTTTCTGTTGCCCATGTTGTTAAGGAGAATAACACTATTCTGTGGCATAATAGATTAGGACATATGAGTGAAAAAGGCATGCACATTTTGCATAAAAGTGGATATCTATGTGATAAAGATGTTAGCATACCCCTTCCCTTTTGTGATACATGTGTGTTGGGAAAGCAGCACAGAGTTTCTTTTCCTACTTCTATGCCTGTATCTGTTAGTAAAGATGTGCTTGAATACCTGCATGCTGATGTGTGGGGGCCTTCATCTGTTACTTCACATGGGGGGTGCTCTTATTTCCTATCTGTGGTTGATGACTTTTCAAGAAAAGTCTGGGTTTTCCTTTTAAAGCATAAGTCTGATGTGTTTGAAAAGTTTAAAAATTGGATGTGCTTTGTAGAGAACCAAACTGGAAAAAAGATTAAAACCCTTAGGACTGATAATGGTTTGGAGTTCTGCAACTCTCAACTGAATGATCTTTGTGTGACTTCAGGAATTAGGAGACATAAGACTATCCCCTATACACCACAGCAAAATGGTGTTGCAGAGAGGATGAACAGGACTCTGTTAGAGAGGGTTAGGTGTCTTCTTTCTTTGAGTGGTCTGTCAAAAAACATTTGGGGTGAAGCCTTACATATTGCTGCTTACTTAATAAATAGATCCCCTTCTGTTCCTTTGAAGGGAAAATGCCCTGAATCTGTTTTTGCTGGAAAACCTATGAATCTTTCACACCTTAGAGTTTTTGGCTGTAGTGCCTTCATACACCAAAAGACTGATAAATTAGAACCCAGGTCTAGGAAAGGTGTTTTCTTAGGCTACCATGAAGGTGTGAAAGGGTATAGGATTTGGTTGAGGGATGAACCTGGTTTTAAAGTTACCATCAGTAGGGATGTTGTTTTTAATGAGTCTGACTTTCCTTGTCTTTCAAAAACTTTAAAACCCAGGTCAGATGATGCCTACAGTAAGGTGGAGGGTGCCTCAAGTGAGGTGGAGGGTCCTGTTATCTTTGACTTTGTCCCTAATATGTTTGATGCTGATTCTAATGTTGATAATGTGCCTGATAATGTGCATATTGATGTCCCTACTAATGTTGTTGATAATGATCATATCATTGATGATCCCCCTGAGAATGCTTCTGCAAGGGATGTTCCTCCCACTAACAATGATCTCAGGAATTATTTGTTAGCAAGGGATAGGGTAAGAAGGACAAATATATCCAGACCAAAGAGGTTTGGTGAGATGAACAGCTTACTGGCACTAGCTTTCAATGTCTATGAATCAGATGGGGATGAACCCCAATCCTACAAGCAGGCCCTAAAGTCCATGTTTTATCCAAAATGGCTGATAGCCATGGAGGATGAAATGAACTCTCTGATATTAAATAAGACTTGGATTTTAGTCCCTGAACCTGAAAATTGTTCTGTTGTTGAGTGCAGGTGGCTCTACAAGCTAAAGCAAGAAGTTGATGGTCTGAGATATAAGGCAAGGCTTGTGGCCAAGGGCTACACTCAACAAGAGGGGGTAGATTATACTGAAATCTTCTCCCCAGTGGTAAAATTTACTACAATTCGCATGATGCTTGCTCTATGTGCTTATTTTAACTGGGAGCTTAAGCAAATGGATGTGAAAATTGTTTTTTTACATGGGGACCTTGATAAGCCCATTTACATAAGACAACCTGAGGGGTTTGTCAATCCCAAATTTTCTAATCATGTCTGTTTATTAAAGAAGGCTCTCTATGGCTTGAAACAGTCTCCTAGGAGATGGAATATCAAATTTGATCAGTGTATGCAGTCTCTTGGTTTTTCTAGAAGTGCTTTTGATCATTGTTTGTATTTCAAAAATCTGAATTATGTGCCTGTCTTTCTTCTTTTATATGTTGATGACATGTTGATAATGAGTCCTAATTCCAAAGATGTTAAATATGTTCAAGATATGCTCTGTACTAACTTTGACATGAAGGATTTAGGCAATGCTCAAAGGATATTGGGCATTGACATTGTCATAGATAGGAAAAACATGAGCTGGCTCTACACCAAAAGTCCTATGTAAAGAAGATTATGTCCAAGTTCAATATGGTAAATGCTAAACCTTCCACAGTCCCTTTGGCTGCCCATTTCATCCTCAGTAAGGATCAATGTCCTAAAACTGAAGAGAAAACTCAGAAAATGAAGAGTATCCCATACTCAAATGCAATTGGGTCAGTCATGTATCTTATGGTGAGTACAAGGCCTGACATAGCATACTCAGTGTCTTGCCTATCAAGGTATATGTCCAATCTAGGACAACCTCATTGGGAAGCACTTAAGTGGTTACTTAGATATTTGAAACATACTTCACATTATGGTCTTCATTATTCTAAGTGTACAGATTCTACTGACTTGTGTGGTTTTGTAGATTCAAACTATGCTAATGACAAGGATAAGAGGAAATCAACCACCTCTTATGTGTTTACTCTGGATGGATCCTGTATAAGCTGGAAGTCACAACTCCAGCATATTGTGTCACTATCCACAACTGAATCTGAGTACATTGCCATCATAGAGGCAATGAAAGAGGCTCTCTGGTTAAAGGGGGTTGCTGGGGAACTTAAATTCCTCAAGAATCCTGTTGTTGTATACTCAGATAGTCAATCTGCAATTCAAGTGTGCAAAAATCTTGTCTTCCATGACAGGACAAAGCACATTGACGTGAGATTCCACTTCATTAGGGATATTGTGGAGAAAGGTGAGGTGCTGTTGGAGAAAATTCATACTGACCACAATCCAGCAGACATGGGAACCAAGTGCTTGTCAGTTGAAAAGATGCTGACATGTATAAGGAAGTTCCATATTGACTCAGGATAGGTAAATGGTCAGGTATACTCCCTGGTGAAGATTCTTTACTGTTTATGCACTTGTTTTTACTTTGTTTATAAACTGTAAATGTTTTCTTCCCTTTGGAAGTGGTGACTTACTAAAGTTTTTTCAAAATCAGTAAGTCTTTATAGGCAATGATGAATGGCACAGTGTCAACCCCTCTCAGCTTTTGATAAGGCCCAAGGTGGAGATTGTGATGTTATATGGCCCTTATCTCTAAAAGCCCAATTGCCAATGTTTAGTAACCAGGCCCAATATCCAGTGGCCCAGTTGTGTGTGTGTTTGGCCCGGGTGGTGTTTGAGAGAAGCCTTTTAACATCCTAACCCTAGATCTTTCTCATTCATTCGGTTTTCTCCCTTCCCTCTGAGTAACTACGCTCTGCAATTGTAGGGTTTGTCCCTTGTGATTCTCTGTGCTCTGGCTTGAGATCTTCTTCCTCTCTCTCTTTCTCCTGAGTGGTTAATCTCTGGTGAGTGTGTGAGCGGTGTGAAGGAAACCTCTGGTTTCTGGTCTGTGATTCTTGACCGTGAGAGGTTCCTAGTGTGGCTAAGGGTGTGCGAGGAGAAACTTGGAGAGTGTGGTGTGCAGTCTTGTGTTGGTTCGATTCAAGGCCACTGGATCTAGGGTTCTGAGATACATCATTGGTGGATTGTGGTCTGCCTGTTGCTTCTTCACTCTTGTGGCAAATCAAGCTGAGATTTGGGGATTTGTGGGCTCGGTGTTAATAGACCTGTTCGGTTGTACGTGGTGCAACTTGAGCCTACTGTGTTTCAAGATCCTCTTTCACTTTTCTCTTTTCTTTGGCTATTTTGTAGGCATAGATTGTTTCCTTGAAGTTACTAACCGTGTATTGATGTTTCAGGAAGATCTAATCAAGTAGTTGCTTAGATCTTGTTCTTTCTTGTATTTGATCTGTTTAGTGAGGGTTGAGCACCTCACAAATTGTGTAGACTTCGGTTGTTCAACCTTAGCCTTCGGCTGGTCGATCCCTAAAAGTTGATTTTAAAGGAAAATTTTAAGAAACATCATGATTATTCATAGAAGTCAGACAAAATAAACAAGCTAATAGAATACGTAAAACATCATCATGCAATGAAGAAAATGCATGGAGACAGAAGAATGTGGATTTGGTACCTTTTTACTTATATACTTGGGCAGTTCAACATCTGGCAAAATATTGGACATATATGGTACTCCCTACGTCCCACTACAAGTGTGACACTTCAATTTGGATATTGTTTTGCAAAAATGATACTTAATAAATAGTAAATGGAGAGAAACTAAACTAAGTAAGAGAATAATGTATACACGACTCTCTTCTATATTATTCTCTTTCTTACTTTACTTTCTCTTCACTCTCTATTTATTATCATCTTCACAAAACAAAGACCGAAAAGAAACGCCTCATTGGTAGTGGGACAGAGGAAGTATTAGGTAATTTGACATTGACTCTGCAAGTAGTTTTTCCTTCATTTATCACCACAAGGAACACAGTATATTCTAATCATGTCAATATGAAAGTTAGTGTTGTTATTCGTTTGCAGGAGTGAAGTAATTGATGTGTTTAGGGCTAAAAACGTTCCTACATTCAACACTCAGCTGGATACTCATGTAAAGGAAACCATAATTAACCAATATCTTAAAGCTGACGAGAATTTAAATGGAGATTCAAAAAGAAAAGAAATTATTACCTTTTGAAGCCAAATCTTTCCATTGCTTGTAGGGCACGAAAATTACCAAGTCTAAATCTTTTCAAGCCTATATATACCCCATATATAACCTAGCTCATACTATTATCCATCAGCCTCCAAGGCTTCTCCCTCTCCACTGCATACCCTAATTCTTCTATCAATCTTGGAGATTGAAGCAAGACAAGAAGAGATTGAATACTTCAGGATTCAACATTTTGTTTGTTTATTTCCTTTCTCGTACTATAATTATTATTTTAGTTCATTAGTCTTTGGATTATTAAACAATAGAATTTTGAGGATTGATAGTAATTCACTTATAGGGAAGTGTTATATTGTTACCTCAATACTTAATAGCTAACTACAAATAAATAATAGCCTTTAGTTATTTAAATCAAGTGCCTAGATCATCAGCCCCGAAATATTAATACGATCAACAAAAAACGCCAATAAGGGTATTAAGGTCAATTTACAACAAATTAGTTGTAACTAACTTTTGAAAAATATCACATAACTTTAAAACGCATATAACTTTCTCGATTTAAATTATTTTTTAGCACAACATATATCAAATTAAAGATAATTTCATATGGATTCTAACGAGATCTCACTTGTATATGTTCCGATGTTAAATTTTGAAAAAAAAATCAAAAATTTTCAATTTTTTCGTACAACAACATATGTCAACATAATATATAAAATATGTCAATATAATACATATAGAATGTCATTTTTAGAGCAATGTGTTGACATAAGTAATGTGTTGACATTCTCAAAGCATTGTGTTGATATTTTCAAAATATTGATATTTTTATCTAAAACCCTAATCTGGTAGTTTTTTTTTTTAATATTTTTATATTTAATACTCAGAACTCAGTTATAAACTGAACTAATATATTATAATATTACTACCTCTGTCCTTGAAAATTTGATACATATTACCATTTCGGTCCGTCCCTGAAAATTTGATATACTTCACTTTTACCATTTTTGGTAGTGGACCCCATATTCCACTAACTCATTCCTACTCACATTTTATTATAAAACTAATACTTTAAAAGTAGGACCCAAATCCCACCAACTTTTTCAACTCACTTTCCATTATATTTCTTAAAACCCGTGTCGGGTCAAAGTGTAGCAAATTTTGGAGGACGGAGGTAGTATATATCAAATTTACTCTGATAATAATAAGTGAAAAAGGAAAGGAAAAGAAAAACTTTAAGTGCATGATTGGCTGCATTTTAAAGAAAATTAAGGTTGCCTTCTTTGTTGCTGAGGAAGCCTCTTCCAAATTCAATCAACCAAAAAAGAATAATTAAAGTGGAAAAATAAAAGTTATTTGGGGTTGTATATTATTTGCCGCATGTAAGTTCTCTCTAGTCTCTTCCACTTCACGCTTGTGAATTTGTTTGGAATGATATTCTATTTATATTGAAAAACTCTTAATTACTCGTATATGCTCCGTACTAGAATAATTAGTTATTAATAAGTAGGTTTGTGTTAAAATGACAACCATTCTTAAAGTGACACCGTGACACTATTTATACAGCAATATTATAAACGCTACACAGTAATATTACAGATACTACACAACAATCTATAGATTGCTGTATAGTGTGTCGGATATTGCTGGACAAGAAAAATTGATGTATAAAGACTAGCAAATTGTTGGCCGTCTGTAGCACCCGCTTCTTTTATTTCTTTTTATATATGTTAACGTCGAACTAGAAATCTATCGTTCTCTTGTTTCGTGAAAATAAATGGAACTCGAGCCTTTGATGAACTTAATAGTGTAATTTGCAAGTAAAAGCTAAAGTAATCAAATGAACTAAATAATTGGACTTTGCATTGTAAAATATCACGAATTTGCGAATAGAATTTTCGAAAACAATTAATGAGCAACTAACGTTCAAATGCTTCAATACATAGGACAAAATTAGCTACTGATCAACGAAAATATTTATATACATACATATATGTTACATGGAGCAAGTCCTCAAATAAAGGAGACAAGAAAAGGAAAGGATAAAATGCGCAGTAATCGAATAGAATCGGTCTCTCCTCCCGGGCCGATAGTCGCGGCCCGTTTTCCGGTCAGCCGTGGGCCGAGGTATCAGCTGTTCCAGACAGCCAGCAGCTTGGCAACCAAGCTTGTCTCGACCTGCAAGGTAGAAGTCAGTTCTTGTCTACTAAGGAACAAAAGAAAACAAAAAAAAAAAGAAAAAGAAAGAGGGGACTCTTACCTTAGGGATGGAGACAACCTTCTTTAGTTATAGATGACCCAAAGAATCACCATAAGAGGAAAGTCAGCCCTGCAACACCCTTGGCACAACAGCCACCTGCTCACTGCACAATCAAACGATTCAAATTGCTAGCCAAGTACTAGGTACCCATGTAATGCCAAATTGCAGCCAAGAAGGAGGGGCAATGGGATCATTAAAGTGGGATTTTCTGCAGCATAACAACAAGTGATACAACAGCCCCATTTAATTCCCCATAATACACCACATTTTGTCTATAAAATTTCCTCCACAACACATTCAACTTCCTTTCACACACACTTCAAAATCTCAGCATAAACCGAGAGTAGAGGGTGGAACAAGTGGAGAAAAGCATCAAAGACAGCCTCTCCTTCGATTTTTCCAGAGGTAATACACCTCCATCTTCCTTCCCCAATAGCTTTACATATCATCATATAGAGGCACTACAACTTAGGAAGCACAATCAAAATAACACAAGCACACTCTCTGCCCTTGTTTAGAACATCATGCTAGCTCAAGAATGTAGAATCTGCTAGAGAAATCTCATGACAGTAGTAGCATTCTTAAAACTTAACACATAAATGGAACAAGAGCACAATAGGCTGCCTTTATGCTAAATTTCAGTAGCAAACTATAACCGTTTCAAAATCAACACTTTAGCCCAAAAATCAAGCTCATTCCAGTGAGCAAATTCTTATCTCAGAAATCACAATCTCAAATCACAACAATCAAACGTCTCCAACATAGCTACTGCCCAAATTCTTGAACAAAGTACTAATAAACAAAAGGGGTGAAAGGACTTAGCTTTTACGATTTGCACTTGGGTTGCCGATCGGGACGGTAACGGAGGTTTGTAAGGCGGCACTACTCGCTGAAACTGGAGGCGAGGGCAGCCGCGGGAACATCCACGGCGAGCCTAAGCTCCTGAGGTGAAGAGGGCAGCGGCGAATCGCCGGAGAAGACGAGGAAGGAGGCGGAGATGGGCTGAGCGGCGCCGAACAACGCGGCGGGCGGCAGCCCTGCTCGTCGGGCAGCCGAGGATGAGAGCGGCCGCGAAGCGGCGGTGACGGATGGCGGCGTTGGCGACGGGCGAGGTGGCGTTACCGCCGAGAGAGAAGAGGGAGGAGATATTAGGGTTAGATGTGTTTTGATTTGGGGATGGTTGTTCTAAGAAGAGAGTGAGACCGAGGATGGTGAGGGAGAAGCATCAAGTCCCCGGCGGCGCAAGGGAGGCGCCGACCGGAGCAGCTAGCGGCGGAAGGCGAGGAGGCGCCGCCGAGCTCTCTCTCCGTTTAGGGTTTCGAATTAGGGAATTAGGAATGAGGGAGGGCCGATTGTTTTGTGGAGTAATTGGGGCTTCTCCTTTGTTTTCTTTTTCCAATTGGGCCTCTCTTTACTTTTGTTTTGGGCCTCAATTTAATCAATAAGATGGGTTAGTGGTGCAAGTTTTAATTTGGGCCACTAATTAAATTAAAGAAGGAACCTAATTAAATCATGGGCTTTTCAATGTTATGGATTTAATAATTAATAGCCCGCAAATAAATTTCATGAGGATAAGTCGTTTTTCTTCCGGAATTTAGTATGAGTGCTCAAATAATTAATTTTAAGAGACTACGATACGCTAACGATGAGTAGACCTCGAGCCTAATTTTTAGTACTTAAATGCAGGGCATAGGAGGTAACACCCTCTAGTTAAGTGAATAAATTTTTCTAATTTAATTAAATCTACTGATTTAATTAATACTCAAGAATTCTAGAACTCTTCTGGAATTTTTTTTTGAGGAAGAATAAAATGATCACGCACTTAGGATGCATTCATGTTTAAGCTTAACGGATATTTCAAAATCTAATTAAGTATCATTTTATTTCCTAAAGGGACGTCTTCGAACGTCATCTAAGACCAAGTTAAGGAAATTTCGGAAGGAGCTTTAGCTTTTGAGGTGGGCATTCTTTTAAAACGTGTTTTTAGTATGAAAATGTGATTCTTTGCTCAAGTATGTTGTCATGCCATGTTTTGTTTTATGATTACCTATCTGCTTGGCTATGCCAATTCAAGTTAAATCGAATTCGGGTCCCAGTAGGGCCGCAAACCCTACTCGGACTAGTGTACACATAAGGGGACCGTGAGCTAACAAAAGGGGTTGGCCGGTCCAGTGACCGTCGTGGAATGTGGCCACATTCCCGGTTCACACAAGGTTCAGATATGGTATATCTATGTTATGTGATTGCGCAATCAAAGTCTTTACAAAAGGAAAAGTATTTAGTGACACGGGTCCTTTAAGTAAAACCCCGTGATCACTCAACTGTGGCATTGACAATTAAAGATAGAACTATTTTGGCAATGTGCCCACTGAGTATATCAAGTACTCAGCCCTGCATGTTATTTTCAAATGTGCAGGTTGAACGTGGACGAGCAGGCGAAGGTGTTGGGACAAGCATATTAAATAAGTAGTTAGGTAGCCCAAAGTAGCATGTCTTCATACGTGCTATTTTGTCTTGGACTCTTCCGCTGCAAAAACCTAGAATTATGTACTAGCAAGCTTTGAAATTAGTCTTGTTACTCTGATCACGTTTTGACTATGTACCCATATGCCTTTGATACTCTTGATTTGAGTGATTTCATCCTTTTTGTGTTGTCCCTTGATGTTTGAGATTTGTTTAGTCACGAAATAGCTACGCTCACTAGCACTAGGGAGTTGTGGTCGTGACACCGTCTTTTTGGGGGTCCTTTTTTATTTATTTTTTTGTCATGTGCCAGCTTATTATTCGTCCACGTGTACAAATAATTGGCTAGAAATGGTGGTATGATGTTATTTTAAGAATTGGTGGCACCCTAACATGCCCCTTAATCAGTATTTTATAAATAAATACTACAAATTAATGGTTTTTTTTTATACTTTCAATAGATAATACTACATCCGTTTTTTTAAAATACTAGAAACTTTTGAAAGAATATGAATTTTAATATGTAATCAGTAAAGTAAACAAGGAAAAAAAAATTAAAGTATTATTATTGAAGAATAAGTTCAGAAAAGAAATTCTATTAGAAAATTTTTTATTTTAAGAAATGAACTAAAAGAAACACTAATTTCTATTTTTAAGAAATAGTTATATGTGGCATCGACTCTTCGGATTAATTAGGCACTATGAGTTCAGTCATGCACTAATACTAATACAACAAAATTAAGTTTGCTCTACGTACACCAGCAAAAAGTGGCATCAAATGCTTGCTACATATATCGAGTAATAGAATTACTCTTTCCAAAAAATAGTCTATTTCGTCATTTTCATCTATCGACCAATAAATATTTATTTATTTTCTTACTATTTTTCAATTAATCCACACTTTTCATTATTTTTATGTTACTCACATTCTATTATAAAATTAATACATAAAAAATACTTTCCACTATATTTTTTTCATTTCCCTTTATTTTATCTTTCTTAAAATATGTGTCTAAGTCAAACTGACTATATTATACAATAAACAATAAAATAAGTATTACAGTGTCAAAATTTATACTGTACATCGAAGCCTGCAAAAGGCCATGCTACGTTAATACAATCAATCCAGGGACGGCAACGAAATGAAGAAATAAATTCAATCAGATTTTGAAATCAAATTCGAACGAAATATTTAAATAACGCAACGACTTGGTGAGACACAATTAAGTATTTAAGTTTGAATGATCATTATAAATTTCCACCTATAATAATAATTGTTGTCACCTCTCAGATAACTTACTTTTAAAAAAACCTGTCCAAAATCTATTTCTACAAAAACGTAAATAAACATCTCTCACAGCAACGGCTGCAACTCTTGTAGCATCACCCGGTTGGATGCAATTAGTAATTGAAGATTTGGTATAGTCGGAGATGTCCAAAAAAGTAGGAGAAATGAAGAGATTCGGCGACAAGCAAAGCAGTTTGCTGGATGAGTACGAGAGGCTGTCGTTTGAGGTGCAGCTCAACAAGGCCATGCTGGGGCGGTGCCTGTCCGAGCCTGCGGTGGCGCCACCGCCTAAGCAAGGGCGGAGGGCGGGATTTCAGAAGGTGATGAGAAAGCTCTTCAGTCCTATTCTTGGGAAAAAGGGGTCACCAAAAGATACCAAAAATATTCCATTTATCTCAAACAATTTTAGCAGATCTTTGAGGGTTTGATCAACATTATTCCTTTAACCAGATTTTTATTTTTCTCCTAGTTTTTTTCATCCTTGAAAATAACAAGATTTTCCAACTATGTGTTCTTTTTTTTTCTTACCATATTTCTATATTTTGTATCTGAAGAAATTCTATATTGTACATGTATTTTTTTGCATGAAATATAATTTTATATACACGGAGTACATTCTAACTTACTAGGAGCACTACAAATTATTTCACTTCAATTCGTTAGTTAATTGGTAGTTTGAAATTACTATTATTAAATACAAAGATGATTTCTAGGATTTGAAACAATAAATTTTGAGGAAGTCGCCCGTTCTAGTTCTACTTGGTGGGCTACGGCTAGGCTATCAAATGGTAGCCGACGTTAGTTTCTCTTTTATTTGCCAAAATTTAATTTTGGATTCAAAAATATAAATTGTAGGTTCGTTAAAGTATGAGAGATATAAAAAGAAAATGCATTAGTGGAAAATGAATCTTACTTTATTAGAGAGAAATAATTTTATTAAAATAAAAAATTTATTTTTAGGAGGCAAATAAAAAAAGGAAAGAATTTCTATTTAGACGGAGGCAGTATTGAATACACCCATTATAAATGCATAACAATCAAATAAAAAAACTCATTTTCCACAAGTACAATTAAATTGCTTATAAACATACATGCCTAAGGATTTAAACCTTCTATAGGTTAGGGTTAGGGACTAACTGATGAGCCAACCAGAGGCGGCCCTATGCTGGGGCATCCATTTGAGTTTTTATTATTCCCTGTCCTATAAAAATAGTTTTCATTTTTTATTTTGGAGTGTTCCATAAAATTAGTCACCTTCAGCTTTTGTCAAGTTTTTTCATTCTTGTAAAGTGGGTCCCATTTTTTCACTAATAATACTACAATCGCTTTCTCTTTATATTTCTCTCATACTTTACCAATTTTACATTAAATTTGTGTCATCCCCAAAGTCTTTATTTTTATGGGACAAAGAGAGAGTATTAGATGCATCATGCATATGATACACTACAAAATACTCTTACTGGCTTAGTTGGTCATGGAAGTCGCCTGCGAACTGGATGAACAAGGGATTGAATCCCTGCAGCGGCACTTTTTTGTGGATTTGGTGTCCTTTTTGAATTTTTTCATAGTAATTCATTTGTTTATTAGTTATTTCATTTTTATGATTCTATAGTAAATTCATTAGCTAGTAAATAATTTATTTACTTTTGTTGATTTGTTATCTTTTTTGAATTTTCTCATATTAAATTCATTTATCTATTAACTAGTTTATTTTTATAATTCTCATACTTAATCCATTAGCTAGGAATTAATTTATTTATATTTTATTTTCTCACACTAATAATTTGTGTAATTTTTTTTTACTTATTCACTTGTGTAAATATTGTTATTGTAAGATCATAAAGTAATGTATCTTTAATTTTTATTGTTCATTTTCAAATCATTTATCTTTCATCATCCACCTCTCCCATAGCTCCGTAATGTTCATGTCGGGTTATGTTTTACGCCGTTGACACTAAAAATATTAATATTTCCTCCGTCCACGACAAATAGTCTCATCAGTAGACTACACAGGTTTTAATTCAAAATTGGTAAAGTATGAGAAAAATATATAGTTTGTAAAGTATAAGAAATAAATTAGTAGATATGGATAGAGTAGGTAGAGATAATGCTAAAAAGTGAATAATAAATTAGGAACGACTTTCCATTTTTAGTGTGAAGACTAATTTTGCGGTGGACGGCCGGAAATGAAAAGATGAGACTTTTTTTTTGGACGGAGGAAGTAGTAAATCCCCCCAGTCCCCAACCCCAGTCAAAACCCGGCGCCCGTCACTGAAGCCAACTACTAACTCACAAATAACATAATTCATTTGATCGAATATGGAATTAAGCATTTTCCAACCTCAAAATCATGCTATATAGCACATTATTGTACGGGCTGTTGAAATGGGGCCAAATCAGGGGAGCAATGCAGGTGTTTGCAGATAGTTATTGCATTGATGATGAACACTTTGTTAAGCATGCTATGAAGGACAAGTATGTATAGGATATTGTGTTAAACACTTTTGAATAAGATATGATTGAGATTGGATTTTCACCCTACACACGACTTTCACTTAAAAAATTGCTATTCATGTTCCTTGTCGTCAGAAATCCAAGAGGGATTTTGTTTAACAGGTTGATCCATGAGAAGAAATCATTTTGGTGGCTTCTTGTGTTTATTTATTGCCGCTTTCAAGAAAGGTTAAGAAACATGAATTTTACTCATGCAGTAGAATACACATTATGTAATGCATCAGCAGTTTACTCAGTAAACATATAATCTGCAACATATACATGAATGAATTCATTTGATTCTACATATTGTGCCCTCTATGCATGATTAGAAATATAAAGGAGGTTTCCATTACACACGATACCTAATATTGATGCTGGTGAACTAGATGAGTACTCTTCAATTTCAAAATCATGGAAGCCTCCCAAGAAGGATAAAAAGCAGGCTATGCGCGGCTCATGTACTGCCCAGTTCTGGTGTCTATCAGAATGGTATCACCAGTGTTTACGAACAATGGAACCGATACCACAGCACCAGTTTCAACAGTTGCCGGCTTTGATCCTCCTGCAAACATATACTTACAAATTATGGATATAAACACATGAACCAAAGAGCTTTGCTCCCTCATTCGATTCTTCCCCTTTTCTGTTCATTATGAGAATTTTATCTTACCTTGAGCAGTGTCGCCCTTTAAGCCAGGATCAACTTCAGTCACCTTCAACTTCACAGTTATGGGAAGTTCAAAATCAATGACCTACAGTGATGCCAATCGGCAAATGGTTTAGTCTAGAACAAGAAGATGCATTTGACAGTGAGCAACATAATACCAAAACCAGTTGGAAAATGGTCGGGTTGGATTCAGAAACTGGAGTAACACTAACCTTCCCGTTCCAGAATAACAAATTGCAGTCCATGCCTTCTTTCAACCACTTGTCCTTATCTCCAACATCCACCGCATTCAGGCGGGATTCCTCATATGTATTCTGGAACACATATTCGAGGGTATGACATATAGTTGGCATATAAAATCAGACTATTTCACTGATTCAGGAAGATGGATGACAAGTGAATTTGCCATTTAAAGAGCATGGGGCATGGTATAACTATGTAAGAGACATCAAAACCAAGCACATAGAGACGATAGCTTTATATACCACATTTAACCAAGTACAGGTAATAATTAGTGCTTGATATACTCAGTGTCACACCGGCTTGTAGATCTATATGATGAATGACTTACCAAATCCATGAATACATACTGGGCACCATCTTTGTAAGTGTATTGCTTGGTTTCTTTGGATATGTCAGCTGCTTCTATCTGTCAAACGAGCAGAGCATAAAATATTGTTAACTGAAATATCAGTGTCACCTTCAAGAAATTTGAAGTGGATTGTTTAGCATTCTACACTGGTATTTACATATGAATTTAGTCCAATAAGTAAACTGAAATGTAGTTTGGAAGCCCCATATACTTTCCATATAGAAAGGCAGAGTGAAATACATATGCTAAACTTGAGACTTGAAGCAGATTGATAATACAATGCATAACAAGATCTCAAGTTTCAATAGAAGAGATAATTCGTTTGGCTATTTTTAATCATAACTAGTAAAATGGGAAATGAAATTCAATAAAAAAATCCAAGAGATGTAAAGTAGTTACCTTACTTCCAGCTCTGAAAGTTTTTTCAACTTGATTCCCAGTCACATAATTTCGCAATGTGGTCCGTACAAAAGCTGCCCCCTTTCCAGGTTTAACATGAAGGAACTCTGAACAGTTACCCAAAACCAAATGCATTACAAGAATTTGAATTTGAAGAAAAATAGTCAGAAATTAAGCAGTTATTACCAATAACCTTCCACGGATTTCCATCCACTTCAATGTTGAGGCCAACTTTAATGTCGTTGCTGGTCAACGCGTAAATCCCTGCAGCAACAAAAAAAGAAAAGAAAACCCTAATTTAGAAAAGAAACGCGAAATTGAGGTAAGCGAGTGGGCATACTGGGGAATGTAGAGAGGCGGCGCGGAAGCCTGAGCTGCGGCGCAGGAAAACGGATGGAAGAGTAGGAGAGAGAGGAAGAGAGGGGACGGAAGCAGGGACGGTTGAAACCGGTGATTCCCGCCATGGCAATGGTGTAGTGTTGGATAAGGAAGGAAGAAGAAGAAGAGCCAAGTAGCGATTATTTCCAGTTTTTTCGGCCGAGAAGGTTGGGCCCAATTTTCACAATAGGCCCAAATAGAGTGATGACGTATAGGTGGGAATCTACCATTCGTTCCGTCACACTTTTATTTACGTTAGATTTATATTAGTGTTAACTTCTTCGCTTTAGTTGAGTTGGCATCATTTCGTGTCTAACTACGCGTTTATATCTTCATTTCTTCAAGCTACATAGCTTAAGAGATGAAGATATGGCCGCAATGTTCTTCATTTTCTAGTTAATTAGGTGTTTAGATTTTTATTTGTGTTTTTCATTGTGTTTAAGTAGGTTTTCCTTAATTTATGCATGCAAAGGACAATATTAGTCGCTGCTTCCCTGAAATCCAGACGTGAAGCTCTGCGCTCGCAGTCTATTTTAGCGTAGTAACTTTCTTTCGTACCTCATGGTACACTGCAAGCTTCGATATTTTCTTTCTAGGATAGATTAGTTTAACTTTTCCTTGTTTTCTTTCCATGTCTACAATTGCATGTGACTACATGTCTACTCTATGCCACCGTCGCATACTGTTTAGCATGTCCACTCGCTCGTACCTCCCCAACTTTTATCTGCATTCCTGGATTGGTTTACTGCTTTGTTTATAGAGTGAACTACAAAAATGGTCCTTGCACTATGGGTTTATCTCGCCAATAGTTCCTGGACTTTAAAAATATCGTCAGTAGTCCCTGGACTAAGGGTTTATCTCGAAATTGGTCCTTTTGGCTTTTTTTGTACGAAAATACCCTTTGATATTATTTTGGGGGGTTTGGGCAATTTGGTCTTTTTACACTTTTAACATTTTAAATCTGATATTATTTCAGCTATGTACTAACTTTGATATTATTTCAAATTTATCATCCTTTTTCCATTTTGTCATCCTTCACTTTGTTTCTTTATTTCAATATTAGATTTAATTTTACAAAATTTAAATTTTATTTTTAAATATCAATAATTTTTTTTAATTATAAAAATTATTAAATAGCAAAAATTAATAGTTATAATCAATATTTGATAGTGTATAGTACTATGTAATCAATAAGGTATGACAACGCCTTAGTTTTAATCAATATTTAATACAGTAGCTTTAATCATAAATAGATTATATAAGACAATTTATTCTGAAATAAATATGCATCTAATGTAAGACTAATATAATTTTCATTTATTAATTTGAAAACAATCAAAATTTACTAGAAAATTTCAACAAAAATATTCCTATATAAAATTTTTAGTAGGATTAAATTTTTAGTCAACTTCATAATATTTAATCACAAGCAATTATAACAACCGAACGGAGGCTAAATAGAATAACTCTTACTTTTTCCATCATGATTAATATTATTTTTCTGTACTTCTTCAATTCAATTGAATATTATATTAAATAACAAAAATTAATAGTTTTAATAAATATTGTCCACGAATTAATAGTTTTCATTAAAAAAATTTATTGATATTTAAAATCTAAATATTAAATTTAATTTTATAAAATTAAATCTAATATTGAAATAAAAATAAATAAATTCAGTGAAGGATCACAAAATGGAAGAAGAATGATAATTTTGAAATAATATTAAAGTTAGTACATAACTAAGATAATATCAGATTTAAAATGTAAAAGTGTAAAAAGACCAAATTGCCCAAACCCCCCAAAATAATATCAAAGGGTATTTTCGTACCAAAAAAAGCCAAAAGGACCAATTTCAAGATAAACCCTTAGTTCAGGAACTACTGACGATATTTTTAAAGTCCAGGAACTATGAGCGAGATAAACTCATAGTCCAGGGACCATTTTTGTAGTTCACTTTTATTTATATGTCTAAGTATTACTGTTTTCTTTCATGCTGCATCCCTAGTTAGTTTACTTGCCCAACTGGTTTACCTTTAATTAAGTTCCCGCCTATATTGGTTAATTAGCATCCAACCAAAAAGTATAGTGTGGCTGCACTGCCAACCACCTCCCGCAATCAAATCCTCTTATGTTAGAGTTATCGTTTTCTGTGGGTTCGACATCCCGACTTGCCTTATACTCCCTCCGTCTCATAATAGATGACATACTTGGGGAGTGGCACGGGATTTTATGAAATGTTGTTTTGTGTGTTAGGTGGAGAGAGAAAATAGTATATTTATATTAATGTGCGAGAGAGCTTTTTCCAAAAAGGAAAATGTGACATTCTTTTATGGGATAAACTAAAAAGGAAAGTGTGACATCTATTATAGGACAGAGGGAGTACTAACCAATACTCCATCCGTCCACCATTAGGAGTCTCATTCCTTGACGTCACGGGTTTTAAGAAGTGTTAAGAAAAATTGGTGGAAAAAAGTTAATGGAATAAGGGTCCCACTTGTATATATTAGTTTTAAATTAAATGTGAGTGTAATGAGTTAGGTAAAGGTGGGACCCTATTACCATTTATGATAAAAGTGAATCGAGACTCTTATTCGCGGACGGACTAAAATGAAAAAACGGGACTCCTAATGACGGACGGAGGGAGTAGTATGTAAGAAGGCTTTTCAAAAGGGAACATATAAATTTCTTTGACTGGGTACTTGGGGAATGGGAACGTGACGACCATTCTATCAAGTTAGGACACTCAAGTCTGACACGATTGCGGCTCTCTCAAATGGCGTTGTTGCTGCGGAACGGTGTTACTTAGGACTAAGAGAAGTGTTCCGTTGGAATGCAGATACTTTTTCTTTCTTTTCTTTTTTTGTTTTCTGTTTTACTTTTTTTTTTCTTTTGTTTCAGTGCACGAGCAAATTTTCTCGGTCATCCTTGTTGTTTGATCTCAAAATCGAGAGAACAGCGAGAGCCCGGAGAAAGGAGGCTCAAAGGATAAAAGCTACAAAAAAGAGACTAAGAGCGAAGAACCAAGCACTCCAACTTTGTAACCTGCTGACTTGGACAACGGATTGGTGTTGTAAGAAGAATAAATGTGTCATTTCACTTTTACTACTCATTCCGTCCCTGAAAATTTATCACTTATTTCCATCTTCGTCCGTCCCTAAAAATTTGTCACCTTTCACTTTTATCATTTTTGGTAGTAGACTCCACATTCCACTAACTCATTCTCTCTCACATTTTATTATAAAACTAATAATATAAAAGTAGGATCCACGTGCCACTAACTTTTTCAACCCACTTTCTATTACATTTATTAAAACTCATGCCGGGTCAAATGGTGACAAATTATGGGGGACGGAGGGAGTATATTTGATTAATGGACATTACATTCCACTAACTCATTCCACTCATATTTTATCATAAAACCAATAAAACCAATATATAAAAGTAGGTCATGCATTCAACTAACTTATTCTACACACTTATTTTATAAAAGTCTAATAATTTCTTAAAACATGTGCCGGTCAGATATTTGACATTTTATCATGGACGGGGAGAGTATTTGGGTATAACAAAAATGAGATAGTTTTTAATCAAAATTAAATTTGTATAATATCTTTAATTTCATGTGAAAATGTCATCTCACTTACGGTTGAATAGAACCGAACGGTTCTATTGGCAAGGCTGAACTTTTTTAGTTGCAAAAATTTCTAACTACGGAATTTATTTTTCTACTTTTGAAAAGTGTAATACAAATGAGAATTAGACCAACATATTTGCATAATCATTGTAATTATAATTATGTGATAAGTAATTTTAAGAAACCTGCAGAGATAATTGAGTTTATGAAATAAATATTTAATCATCATAACTAAATATGAAACAAGATAACAAAACAGGCAAAAGGATATATTCATTTGCATAATAGTTCTATCGTTTAAGCATAATTTATTAGTACATGAAAGTAAAAACAAACGCGGTTGAATTCGAGGCACAGGTCTTCCTTGATTGTTGTGCTTCCGAATCTCTTTGTTAAACGAATAAAGAAGAGAGATTTTTGAATAATACAATATGGGGAATGATAATGAGCCACTAAAAAAAATACTAACGGCAGCGGAAATTTCAGGGACTAGTGACGAATAAGTAACTGAAAAATGTCAGTCACTAATTCGTGACAGAATAGTCCGTCAATAATCCGAATTTACCATGGCGGCCATCTTTGATTTTCGTCATTGTAACTTTGGTGATAGATTCTTTTACTGACAAGCTTATTATTGACGGATCTCTGGAAATTGTTCGGACCTCTCCACGGTTCAAATGCCTTGAAATCATCGGGTGCAGGAGCCTCAAATCATTTTTGGTTTGTAAATCGGAGCTTGTTCGCATCAAGTACACCAGTCCACGTTGTAAATTTGTGTTCATCGATGCTCCTCTTCCTACTCAGCTCTGGATATGGGCGCCTTCGTATGCGGTTGAACATCCTTCGATGGTGGATATTTTCAAAATGTTTCGTTCTTTGCTTCCTCAACTACACATGCTCAAGATATTCGTCGGGCACAAATTTGAACGTTGGGTATGCATGCGACTGATTTTCGATAAATTAACTAGAATAATATATACGTTTATTAAGATGATATGCATATATATTGTACATGACAATTTGCCGATGAAGATGCCTAATCTTAAGGAATTGGTAGTTGTTCTTGTGAATGATTATTGTGACAAGTGGCCTCTCGTGCAATTCATAAATTGGTTTAGTGCGACACCTTAAGATTTGTGGTAGAGGTAACTGTCTATTCATTTTTCGAAATATTCCAAGTAACTTATTTGGCGTATAGGTTGATAATGATCAATTACTCCTTCTTTATTGATTAATAGGCATCACACCAAGAGATGAACAAAGTGTGTTTTCAGTGTTATGGAGATGATGACTTGTCTGATGGTAGTGATGCTTGGGTTCGGGAGATTAACAGGGATATTCCTTTTCTTCAACTGACTACTCCTCTCATGTCAATGAAATAGAGTTTGTTGGTTATTGTGATGTGTATAATCATCTTCAAATGATTACACAGTTTGTAAAATATCGTGCTGCTATAGACAAGATAATTTTATCAATCCACGGCCTTTCGAGCATCGCAAGTATATGCCATGGAATTACAATTCTCCTAACCATGAAATATTTGCAAAGAACCGTGCAAGGGACCAACTTGGACATTATCCTCATGTCAACTTTCTTCATCTTCATGTTCTTCTTGCTAATGCTCTAATTGGTTATTCTGGCCTTATTCAGTTGTTAAAAGGAAGCAAGAGCCCTTTGATGGCTCTGTAAATAGAAGATTTTCATTATTCATCTTTCAGAATGAAGACTTGTACAGTTGTACTAAATCACGAGGAACTATTTCTGAGGCTTCTGTTTAATTACTCCCATACCGATTCTAATATCAATGACCCAATGAGGTTTGTTTAGTTTGTATTCTTGAATTTTTCTTTTGAAAATCATATAGGTTCCATTCCGTATCATGGAATTAGACATGCAGAATTGGAAATGGAGCCTTCAATTCCAAATCCAAGGGCAAGTATCATAACACCATTCACTGCATTCTATGATTTTAGAGTTAGTGAATGTTAGCATTTATAGTAAATTTTCTTTTGTTAAGCAGAGTTCACCAGAAGAGAGAATTAACAAGCCTTAAACTAGTGCACAGACAAACAGAGCAGCTACTGGGGGCAATTCGAGAGCCAGGATCTTCCTCTGCGACAGCCTAGGAATCATCTGGGCTGCTCCTGCTTCAACTGCATACAGCCTCCGAGCGGGAAGGGAAAGCACAAGCCATCGTGCATGTGCAACGTCTGCATGACTCTCAAATGACTCTTCAAAACCTTGATGGTGCTCAAGAGGTGACAGTCAGAGCATGAGGCAGCCGAGGTTGATAATGTCCCAGTCAGGCGCCATCCGGAGAAAATATAATCATTCACAGCAGCTTCATATACAAAAAAACTGAGCCACCTGAAAAGTTTCTGACCAACTGTGAAAATATCTTTATCTTCTATATAATATAATAGTACTATGTAAGATCACATTTCATAATGTTAAAAGAAAAAAAGGAAAACTATCTAACAAAATCCTTCCACACTAGATCTACGAATGGTTGAGGATGACGATCTCCGGCTTTCCTGCCGATCAATTTCCTCCAACGTATACGAAGATGAACTTGATCTAGGGGGTAGAGCCAGGGGCAGTGCGTGCAGACTTTGAGGGGTCATGGATGGTTTAGTTGGAGGTGTAGGAGAACAATTTGATCTAGTAGGCGGAATGACAATCCCATTCAGACTAGGTGATCTCGACATATTCTTCTGACTAACTGATCCTGGCTCTTGCAGAGGAAATCGAGAGGTGTACTTCATGTCTTGTATAGCTTTAAGATGCTCCACTATGATTCTCATGGTTGGCCTCTCGGACGGATCTACCAGGAGACATCTTTGAGCAATATCAGCTACCGTCCGAGCTGCTTTTACAGGGAAACGACCCTTTAGCTGAGGATCCATAATTAGGGACAACCTACAATCATCAGCCAGGAACGGCCGACTCCATTTCACTAGATTCCTCTCTTCCTTTGGATGCCGGCTGTCAAGATTTTTCCTGCCCGTGAGCAATTCAAGAAGTACAATGCCAAAACTCCAGACATTACTCTTCGGGGTGAGCAAACCCTTCTCCAGTGTCTCCAGTGAAAGATTCGCCACAGCCTGAAACAAGCAATGGACACTTTTAGCAAGATGCATAGTTGTAAGCTGTATTGCTAAGTTGAAACTATGCACAATCCCCTCCCCAACTTCTCCCTCATGCATCAACGTAAAAGAAGAAGACAATGATGCTGGAAATAGTAAGATATAGCACTTACAACTGAGCCACTGGAGATATCCCCATCTGGGATGTGGCTTACGCAACCATAACCAGAAAGTTTTGCACTAAAATCCTTGTCAATCTGTATATTTGCAGTTGAAAATTCATGGAACATCGCCTGTCAAGGAGCAAAAGCATAAGTTACCTGCTACCTATATAATACTCCCTCCGTTCCATAGTAGTAGAGTCATTTAGCTATTTTGGTACGTTCCATAGTAGTGGAGTCATTTCTCTTTTTAGTAAAAGTCAATATAATTCTTCTCACTTACTTTTCCCTCTCTTACTTTCTTCTTTCTACTTTTCCCTCTCTCATACTTTATTATCTTTTTATTTAATACATTACACACATTTTTCTTAATCTCCATGCCGAAAAGAAATGGCTCCACTACTATGGAACGGAGGGAGTAGTAGCCAATTGATGATATCAACAAGGGCCAACGATAGTTTTTACATGTCTCAAAACATTTACGGATAGATGTAACGGCCATATAATGTTAGTTACCTGAAAGGGTCCTTCCTCATGTAAAAATGTTAGACCATGCGCAGCACAGAAAGCAACTTTCATTCTACTATTCCAGTCAATGGGTGGACCGTCTGATCTTCCATATAAAAGCCTATCCAAGCTCCCATGGAATAGCCTCTCATAGACCAACATCCTGTGGTCGGAGCCTTCACGAGCATGAAAACCAATCAATTTACAGAGATATGGATGTTGTAAAGAAGCAAGGGTATTCACATCATTCACAAACTCCTTCAAACCCTAAAAAAGCATGACAACCAATGTCAGACTAGACGTGCATGACTAATAAATACAGTAGGATATCTCTAAGCAGATGACAAAACTAATACAACAGACACGAAAGCTTGCATGAAGACAAGAGTTTCAATGCTGACAGAAGCTTGTTAATGAATGGTATTAGGCTCCTTATCTGTCTCACAGTACATATCAGTGGTCCTAATCACACAAAAGAAAGAAAGCATATGCTAGAACTGGTTACTAGAGTAGACAGAAACGTCTCATCACCCACATGCACAAAGTATTAATGAGGATAACAGAATCCCACAACTCTATCCCAGTGAAAATATCTTGAATCAAGGCAAGAAATTCAACAAATAGCAAGGGTGAAGACGGGTGCAGAAATATCAAACAAGACATGAATTCCAACAGATTTATACCTGATTGCAAGGGTGAAGACGGGTTACAGTGGCTTCCAGATTTCTTGATCCAAATGCATCCTCTGCAAAAGAAGCCCGGTAGATGCCAGAAGATAGACCTTCGGACATGCATCTCTCTGGAGAGAAATTATGACAAGCTGATGCAAGCTCTTCATATGAAAAGCTAACAAGTGTTCCTTTCACTGCCAGAGTCGGATGTGAAGTAGGAGGAAGCGGAAGCGGCCCAGACATATCAAGTGGGCCACTGGAATTTATCATCTTGAAGCTTGTTGTAGCCTTAAAAGAATTTGTACTACGGGGTGATGGAAGCGGAAGAGGTTGAGGGCTTGGTGAATTATATTCTTTCATTGACCCATAACGACTCCTAGGTTCTTCCTGTTCCTCATATTCTGTAGATGCAAGTGCATCTTGTTCTGCAGCATCAAGACTCGATGGTGCTGATAATGCTCGTGCCCTGCTACATCTTACTCTCGTAATAGAATGAAATGGTTTCACTCTGGTTTTAAAACTTGGAGGTGCAGACTGTAAAGAACGTGTCTGGCACTGGGGTTCAGGCAATGCAGTCGGGGAATTCTCCTGTGGATTTACACGTTTCACATAGATTGTCTGCTCGGTTTTCTTCTTCTTCTTCTTACTCTTTAAAACCGTAAAGCAGCCCATGCTGCAAAAGGAAGATATTCCTGCCAAGAGGAAATCATACGGAAGGCATTAAATATGTTTGCACACTATACATCTCATTCTTTTCATATGATCAAAAAGTTACACCCTGCTTATAAAGGACTATTTGATTTTGCAACTATGAGAGACTGAGATTTAAACAATGAAACAAACTAATGCACTTTTCCATATACTTCCCCCGTCCCATATAAATAGTCTTCTATTTTTATTTTGGTCCGTCCACAAAAAATAGCCCCTTTCTATTTTTGGTAAATCTTTTTCGCCTTATAAGGTGGGCCACATTCTCCACTAACAAAAATTCAATCACTTTTTCTTTCTATGGCTCTCCTATTTTACCGATTTCACGTTAAAACCCATGTCATCCCCCAAGTCCCTATTTTTATGGGACAGTTTTAGTAAGAGATATAGCATAGCACCTAGCTTATGAAGAAGTTAAGTTCCTATGACATAAATATCAGTGATTGGGTTTCCAAATCTTGACTTTCTTACATCAAAGATGGCAACATATTGAAAATAAATCTCAGATATCGGAAATTTGCTCTGCAAAATAAAAACTAAATGCTCATCGAAAGAATATTTCTGCTCGCTTACCAATGGTCTCAACCAAATTTACTAATGACAATGACAAAAATCGTCGGTTTGCTCAATCTGGTTTTGAAATTACCTAAACACATTTATTCGTGACTCAAATTTTTACAGCAAAGATTTGTGAAGCAAATTAAAAATCAATTTAAACCAAAATCGAGCGCAGATTCAGATTTCCAATCACGACTAATATAAATAAAAAAAATGTGAAGCAGATTAAAACAAGTGTATTGATTAGATTCCTCGCCCAAATTCAAGAGAAATTCATCACGAAATAAATAATCAATCAGAAAAAAAGAATGAGCTAACCAGAAAGATGAAAGTTGAACCCTTATGAGTGAAGAATTGGATAATTACTTAATTCCACGGAATAAAGAGGCATCCATGAGCTGAAATTTCAAAACTTGCAGCTAGTGGAAATGGAAAAACCCTAGCTAGAGGCGAGTCAAATGAATACTAATCTGGAAATGCAGTGAGGAATTTCGAGAGAGAAGGGTGAGGGATTTAGGTGATTATTAAAAGTAAAAGTAGAAGCAGAAGAGCTTATAAAAAAAATGAATATATATAGAGAGAAAGAAGAGCAGCATATCGCATTGGTCAAACCAAAACCCAATCTACTATCAAAATCATTATTGTTTTGGGCATCATTCCAACCATCATTTCCGGACGCTTTTGACCTCACATATCCTTTTAGCATAACCCCTTGAAAATTACCTATATACCCTTGTGTTACTATATTATGGTTACTTTTGTTATCCGAGTCATATTCTAATGCTTATAGCACCCTAATTCAAAATTAAGACCAAATCTCCACCCTTAGATTTTAATTTAAGTGGATGAGATTAAATCTTACGAATCTCAATAAATAGTAGACAAAAAAATCAACAAAAGGGTAATATCGTCATTATGTTATCTTATGATAATTTTCGTGAATATATTTTTATATCAACATAGTGTATTATAAATATCAACAATATGATATAAGAATATCAACACTAGTACAAGAAAATATCAACACATATTTATTGAGATCTTTACATGGTTTTATTGAGATTTTTTTATGTATCTGGTTATCAACATTTATGAAAACTAAAATAAAAAATATCAAATTTCATCATTCAAACGTTGTCGAAACATATGCAATTGAGATCTCGTTGGAGTCCTTATAAAATTATCTTTAATTTGATATATTTTTTGCGAAAAAATAATTTAAATCGAGAGAGTTACGTAAATTTAAAGTTTTAAGATGATTTTAATGAGAGAGAATTGACATTAATACCCTCTAATTTTATTTATTAATTTTTTTAATTAAAAATATAATTCAATGTGACATTATTTCAACCACTAGATCTTCTAATCTAATGGCTAAGATTTAGTCTTAGTTTGAGATTGCTAATTAGTTAGCAATTGATCACTCCCCTTTATTACCCTACCTATTTTAAAATTATAAACTTTTCAAATGGTGTGGATTTTAATGTACAATTATTAAATTAAAAGAGAGATTGCAAGAAAAAAGTTATTGAATTACTATTAGTGGAGAATGAATTCGTCTTATTAGAGAGCAAAAAAAAATTCTAAAATTAAAAAATTCTAATTTTAAGAGACAGACCAAGTGAAGTATGTGCACACAAAATTTATAACAATATTCTTTCAAACTCCTTACTCAACAATCTTCCACTTGGAGACTGATTACTCTGAAATAATCATATTTTCTTGATCTTCTACACATTTAATTGGTATCGTCTAACCTTCTCTTCAAGTTACGAGACCAATTGAAGCTACAATAACTTCAATTTCTCTAAGGTCACCACATTAGTGAATGTGCATGTTGTATTCACGCTTACAATTATCTTATCAAGTTGTATGATCTCCATCTCCAATAAGTGTTGAATGTTACGATAATTCAACTTACATGCTTTGTCTTGAAATGTTTAGATTCTTTGCTAGGAAAATTACTTTAACTATCCTTGTAAATACTTCCCCCGTCCCATTATAATTACTCGTATTTTTAAAAACCGTTCCACTTAAAGTTAGTCGTTTTCTTTTTTGGCAAAAATACACTCCTTACATCCCTTAAAAATAAGGACACTTTCCTTTTTCGTCCGTTCCACAAAATTAGCCCATTTTCATTTATGGAAAGTTCCCCCAAACTTGTTACACAGAGACATCAATTTATTTACAACTTATACCACTATAAACCACCATTAATCACTAATAACAATATGTGTTCCATTATCCATTGACACTATTATTATTATATACTCCATATGTCAATAAATGTTGTCTACATTTGACTCGGCGAGGATTTTAAAAAATGTAAAGAAAAGTGAGTGAAATGTGTGTTCCACATTTATATAGGAGTATTAGTTTTATAATAGAACGTGAGTGTAATGAGTTGGTGAAAAGTGGATTCCATTTATCAAAAAAGAGAGGGAAAAAAAAAGAGGCAAAGTGGACAACATTTCACGGAGGAACCGAAATGACAAAAGCGAACAATATTTCACAGACGGAGGGAGTGCTACATTAATTAGCTAAAAAGAAATATGTGGAGCGTTTCTCTACTCACAAAACATACTAAATTATTAACTTGTTACACGTGGAAATATGATTTCCTCTGTCCCGTTATAAATTACTCGTATTTTTTAGTACCGTTCCACTTAAAGTTAGTCATTTCTTGTTTGCCAAAAATACACTCCTTCCATCCCATAAAAATAAGGACACTTTCCTTTTTCGTCTGTTCCACAAAATTATCACATTTCTATTTATGGAAAATTCCCCCAAACTTGTTATCCATATACATCAATTTATTTACATCTTATATCACTATGACCCACCATTAAAACACTAATAACAATATGTGTTTCATCATTCACTAACACTATTTTAACTAACTTTCTCTTCATTTTTCTTACTTTACCAATTATGTATTAATTTTCGTGTCGTCCCAAATATCCTTATTTTTTAAAATGAAGGGAATATAATTATCCAATCTTCTACTTTAGTTTCCATTCACTTTTTTTATTTTCTCACGTACTTTATTGTAGTTTTTCTCTCATTTTTTTATTTTAGTTAGTTACTTTCTATCCTGCTTAGTTTATAGCAGGATAATGTGAGAAGTATTAATTGATCATTGGTGAGATAGATCTACGTGATCTCTTAAAATCTCTACGTCTTCAGTCTTCTTCGACATAAGTATAATCAATATGATAGCTCATAGGGCTACAATTGCATTTGAAGGAAATTAATGGGCAGAGAAGACATTTCCACAAAACATAAAAATAGGTGAGCTTAAGGGTATTATGGTAAATGAAACCCACATCAACAACAATTTTCAACAAAGAAGGGCCTCGATTGAAGTGACAGCATAGTCAAAGTATGGAAATGTCGTGCCACTATTCACATTTTTTTTCTCCTTTTTATAATCAATAAATAAATCTATAATATATACTCTTTCGTCCAATTAAAAATAACTCACTTTTCTTTTTAATTTGTCTCAATCCCCGTTACTTAAGATAGAAACACATTTTTTTCTACTTTATTTTTTCTCTCTTATCTCTTAACACTTAAAATATAACTGCATAAAATCTCGTTCCCCCCAAGGAAGAGTCATCTTCCTTGAGACAATGAGAGTACGATAGTACTCCGAGATTCATACTATTCCCTTTCGTCCTATAATAAAAGTCACATTTTATCATTTCGGTCTATGCAACAATAAGAGTCATATTCCACTTTTATTATAAATAGTAAGAAGGTCTCATATTTCACTAACTCTCTTTAATTATATTTTATTTTTAAAATCAATATAAAAAAGTATAGTAATATACTGTTTTTATAAATTTTTATCATCAGCATTGGTTAGTTTATTTCGTGTAGTCAAATATATTTGAAGATGAGGCTTTGAAACTAGGGCAAGAGCCATTGGGTGATACGGCTGATATTCAGTTTGAGAGGTTTTAATTAAATTTATTTTAATATATTTTCATATAATTAATAATCATGTTTTTCATATTTTTTCTAGAATCTGCATTGCAAGATTGCCGGCTTCTGCTGGCCTTGCCGTCTTTTACTTAGATCGACTTTTCATACTCCATCCGTCCAAATGATCCATTTTCTTCCATGTGATGTCTCATTTTAAATGATAATTTTTTTTTAAAAAAAAAAATACCACTTCCTCTATTATTTTATTTTTTTTTATTTTATTCTTTTAATTTAATTCATAAGATAATAGTATTACATAAATACATAAAATTTCATGTTGGAATAGAAATATTTCACTTAGAGCGAGACGGGGAGTATTATTTAATAAATAAAAATATGAATTGACGCATATATGCCTATTATATGTTACTTTGTGTGGTTTAAATTCTTCTATGCGTAGCCTATTTCTTTTTCAGATAAGAAATACTCCTTTATTGTATAAAAAATTAAAAAAAAATTAGAATTGGCATGAATTTTAATAGTATAAAATTAATAAATTATAATAGATAAAAAAATTCTTAAAATACTGTTATTATAAACAATGAGTTCATCTCACCAGAAACAAAAACTTGTACACTGATTTTAACGGATAAACTAAAATAATAAAAGTAGAATATCAATTTATTGTATAGAGTAATTGGATAAATTATATACAGCGATCATACTTTGCAACTAGACAAACTACTAGTACTACTAATACTTACTTTGATTTCATGACATGACTCCTCCTGTAATGACCCCTAATTATTATTTTTATAATGATTAAAAAAAAATAGGATAAGGAGGTGTATGATCAATTATCTCAAAATACACCAATCTTCCAAATGAGCAATGATCGCACATAGTTTGAACTCTAGAAACCAGAATTTGTCTGTAGTTTAAATTAGTAACATATTATATTAATAAATTTTAATTAAATATTGTACTTATTTTCATTTTCTAATGTGTACACTTTAGAGTATTTTGAGAAGTACTCCCTCCCTCCCGCGTTACTTGCACTAGTTTCCTTTTTGGGCGTCCCAAGTTATTTGCACTCTTTACTTTTTTAACAAAAGACAAAACATCTAATCACTCTTTTTTTATTCTATCATTTACTTTACTCTCTCTTATCTTTCCTACTTTTTTCATCTCTCCTATTTATTTAATATAATTTCTTAACCTCCGTACCCAACAGTAAACATGCGACTAACCCGGGACAGAGGGAGTACTTAGTATTTGCAATTCAATAATGCAATAGTAATTTGATCAGGAAATTTGTTCAAAACATATCATTTATCTTAGGGCCCGGCAGAAAAAATAGACTAAATTAATCAAAGCAGAAAATTGAAATTCATAGTCTTTAAAACTTTAACCACAACAAAATCCATAGTTTTTTGTTTTCGTCATAAGATTCAATGTATACAACCGGATATACAAAGATTCAGTCCCCCAAAAAACAAGAATTCAATTCACTATAAAAAAAATCATCGAATGGCCCCAAAACAACTACCAAACACAAATCAACCATGAGTGTGAAAAAACTGTTTGAAAAAACTGCACACAAATTTCAACCAATACGATCAAACAAAAAAATGGACAAATTTAATGCATCAATAACTACACTTTAGTCACAAAATAATACTCCATCCGTTCCACAATAATAGAGGCATTTCATTTTCTACACTCGTTTTAAAAAAATAATACTCCCTCCGTCCCGCGTTATTTGCACTAGTTTCCTTTTTAGGCGTCCAAGTTATTTGCACTCTTTCCTTTTTTAACAAAAGACAAAACATCTAATCACTCTTTTTTTTATTCTATCATTTACTTTACTCTCTCTTATCTTTCCTATTTTTTTCATCTCTCCTATTTATTTAATATAATTTCTTAACCTCCGTGCCCAACAGTAAACGTGCGACTAACCCGGGACGGAGGGAGTAATAAATAGTTAAAGTGGAGAGAGGGTAAAGTAAGAGAAATAATAATATAGAGAAGAGTCTTATCTACCATATTATCTCTCTTACTTTACTTTTTTTCCATTTTAACTATTTATAATTATTTTTTTAAAACGAGTGCACAAAATAAAACGCCTCTATTACTATGGAACGGAGGGAGTATATACTACTTCCTCCAACCCAACTAAGTTGAGTCATTTTTTTGACAAAAAATAAAACGTTCAATCAGTCTTACTTTGTTTCATCACCTACTCTCTATTTATCTTTCCTATTTTATTCATTTCTCCTATTTTTCAATAAAAATTTTTTAATCTCTGTCCAAAATTTTTGACTCAACTTAATTGGGACAAAGGGATTACCATCTATAAATTAATACTGCGTGCTACAACACAAATAATATAAAGTGATATTCAAATTTGATCATGGAAAATGCATTTTCTACTTTTTAGATTCTCATATTAGGAAATACTAGTATATACAGTAGAAAGCCTTTTATTTCATTTTTAGGGTTCAAGGGAAAAAACGGAAATTGAGGACCTTAAATGATATTTTTCCTAATTCATAGACTTGTGTCTATATTTTGCTCAATTCAGAGACCTAAAATCTGCAAAGTTTATTTTGAGAGACTAAATTTGAAGATCACTCGATAATATAATCTCATTCTGTTTCATTATAAGCGAATTAATTCACATTTTAACAAAAAACAACATATTTACCTCTCCTATTTAATTCTATTTTTACTTTTCTGCTATATTATTTTTTCACTTAAATCACTTAACATCATTTTGTTAAACTCGGTGAAGAATACAATTTTTTGGAAGATGCCAAATTTTAAAGAGGTATATCTTTTTTTAAGTCCCTTAACTATGGATTGGTATCAATTTAGGTACCAAACGTTTTAAAATATCTTCTGAAGTGCTTTGACTTCAATTTAATATTATATGTAATATTTTTTTTAATTTTTTGAACTTTTTTTTGTTCGAAAATACCCTCCACATCAGGAACGGTATTTCAGCCAATTAAGAAGGAGAGAGATAGACTATCGACGCTTCTTTTTTGGATCAAAGCCGTTACTTCTCTGCATGCCTAGGCGAGAAGACTTACCTTTTGCAGGAAGTAAAAATATAATAGGTGAAAGTTATAAAATGAAAATAATATTCAATAATACATTTTGTACACATAAATGAACCGTTCTTGATGACCGAAACTCAAAAGTAATGTGTCAAAAAATACGATGAAGAGAATTTTAATAAAATTACAACTTAGTACTCCCTCGGTCCCATCATAAGCTAGACACTTCTTTTTAGAACTTGTTTTAAAAAAATGAAAAAAATGATACTAGTATAAAATAGTTAAAGTTAAGATAATGTAAAATAAGATAGAATAATGTAGAGAATGTATTATTAATATACTCCATCCGTCCCATAGAAATAAGCTATTTAGGGTTGACATGGATTTTAATGCATAATTATTAAAGTAAGAGAGAATAAGAAAAAATAGTTGAAATTGGATAGTGAATGGTGAGCCCATAAATCTATACAATAAAAGGGGAGTTTTGGGGGTATTTAGGGAAATAAGGGGAATTTTGGGAATATTTAGGGAATAGCCCTTTTGTTTGTAAATTTAAAATTTAACACATATTTGAATTCTATAATTGTAGGGATAAAATTTAACTAATTTATTTTATAGAATCGTAATTGTAATCATTTTTAAATAATCATTTTTTGTTTCCCTATAATTAATCCATGAATATGTTTTTACTATAATTAAATTGTGATCATTTTAAAGAATCATTTTAATTTGTGCCCAAATTTGGAAGAACGGTATTTTGTTTGTAAATTTAAAATTTAACACAAATTTGAATTCCATAATTGTAGGAATAGAATTTAACTAATTTATTTTGTTTCCCTATAATTAAATAATTTATAATTCAATTATAATCATTTTTAAAGAATTTTAATTGTAATAATTTTTAAATAATTATTTTTTCTTTTCCTATAATTATTCCAGGAATATGATTTTACTATAATTCAATTGTGATCATTTTAAATAATCATTTTAATTTGTGCCAAATTTTAAAGAACGGTATTTTGTTTGTAAATTTAAAATTTAACACAAATTTGAATTCCATAATTAGAGGGCTAGAATTTAACTAATTTATTTTGTTTCCCTATAATTAATCCATGAATATGGTGTTAAATTTAATTAATTGTTATAATCTATTCCAAATAAAAGTAATTACACGATTAATGCAAGTGGTAATTAAATAATTTATAATTCAATTGTAATCATTTTTAAAGAATCGTAATTGTAATCATTTTTAAATAATCATTTTTTGTTTCCCTACAATTAATCCATGAATATAATTTTACTATAATTCAATTGTGATCATTTTAAAGAATCATTTTAATTTGTGCCCAGATTTTAAAGAACGGTATTTTATTTGTAAATTTAAAATTTAACACAAATTGGAATTCCATAATTATAGGGATAGAATTTAACTAATTTATTTTATTTCCCTATAATTTGTGTTATGTATATGCCTTTTCATCATTAATTATTTTAATTAATTTACATACAATTTCGTACTTTTTTCTTTCTCATTTTATTTATTATACTATTATACATCACAAATTATTTAACTAAATTGATAAATTTGCAACAAATGTCACAAAATGAATTTAATACATCAAATGACACAAAATGAAAAGTTGTGCGTCTTACCGTTATTTTTCTCCTTAAACTGCCTTATGTAATTTAAAAATGACTATAATTAATTTGGTGGGGTATGTGGGCTCTGGCTATATCGTTAACTGCCTAAGTGGAGTGAGTGGGTGGGAAAGATTACGCGCATAATATTTTAGTCTATAAATATGTCATTACCTACTTACCTTATAGAACTCAAGCATACCATTTTTACTTTTATCAAAGGAGGAAAGCTTGACGCCATGGAACTAGAAAGGAGGCAATGGAGCGAAGGCAGCAATGCCGGTACGGAGAAGGCCCCAGTAGTGTGTCACGACTACAAGGAGAGAGCAGACGAGGTACGGAGGCGAAGATTGGGCGGCAATTTGGCGACAACTAACGAGATTTTTTCCAAGGGCCGAGAGTGATAAGTGAAGGAGCATCACAATATTTCTATTTTCAAATTGGAAGGAGGAGAGATATGATGAGACTTGAAGAGGAGCCGCCGCAGAGTATGAAGTATGAACCCTATATTCAATTTTTATTGTAATGTTCATAATGGGGTTAAAATTGAGTGATTATAGGGCTATCTTATTTTGAATGAACCTTTTGTATAATTATTTATGCTTCTAAAATTAATATTGTAATTAGTCTACCGAGTGTGTTTTGCTCTCTCCATTCCCTCTCTTTTTTCTTTTAGTTTATTTACTGTATAAGTTTAATTTTATTTTAGCATTTTGTTTTTTATTTTTCAATATAGCAATTTTATTTTAATAATTTATTTATTTATTCATTTTTAAATTGCATATAATTGTATTGTTTCTCATTTTAGTTACCACAAAAAAATAAAATATGTCGTGCAACGCACGTGGGTGATATATAAAGTAAAAAAGGAGAAAAATGTAGTCATAAATGAATATGAACTATTTCTATGGAACGGATGAAAAAATAAATAAGACTTATTTCTATTGGACGAAGGAGGTATAGTACTCTCCCTAGGTTTACTATTAAAGATGACAATCATGGTTGAGACTGTTCTCTTTTTCCCTTTTTTGGTGTTTCTCTCGCCTCAGTGTTACTTGACTTTGCTAACTCACCATCACTCTCTCGACATGATATTCTGAATCTCAACAATCAATCAACAATCAAGGGAAAAAAATGGTGATCTAACCCCCACCCCCCCCCCCCCCCCCCCAAAAAAAAGCTAGACTTAACTAAGGGATGGAAAGGAAAGGGATGTAGAAGGTGACTGAAGCAAGAAACCCAATAGTGACCTTATGACCTTCTTCGGAATAATGAAGGCAACCCAAAAATCTTTCACCAATAACACGAATTGCATTAGCTTCAAAATCCTAGCATCAATGCACTATAATGCACACCTGAACTTAAGCAATTTGGAATCGATTATGAAACTATTTAATAAAGGAGTTGATTAAAAGATGTTATTCCTAGAAGGAGAGAGACATACAAAGGGTTTAATAATAAGAAAATCTGATTACAAAAGTCTCTAAAAAGGTATTAATACTTATGGTTCAATTCCCAAAAAACATGTGCTAAAACATGGATAAAATTGCATCTTACACTTATGGTTCAATTCCAAAAAAACATGTGCTAAAACATGGATAAAATTGCATCTTCAGGGCTGATGCATTATTCATTAGCACTAAAAATATCTGCAAGTATACGTGGTAGATCTAGTATAGCTAAAGGTCAATACCAGGATATCAAATACGGAGAATATAATTGTAACTGTTTATTATGTACTAAGTGTCAAATACTATCTAGAGAAACAAGAGAATTTTGGATTTTTGAAAGTAAAAACAATTAAAAGCAATAAACAACTAAAAACAATTAAATCACAAAGATAAAATATGAGAGATAAGAGAATTCTAGGGACGTGCATTCACAATTATGGTTATACAAATTCTAACTACAATATCCTAGGACAGTTTATACTTTGAAAGGACGAGTCACCTAGCTTATGCTCATACGATTAGGGGTGAGCAAAATATCCGAAAACCAAATATTCGAACCGAACCAAACCGAAATTTTGAAATTCGGTTTGGTTTTTTTGGTTTTTCGGTTCGGTTCAGTTTTAAAAATACAAAAATTTCGATTTTTCGGTTCGGTTCGGTTTGGGCGAAAGAAAAACCGAAAAACCGAATTATATTTTAAATATATTATTATATATTTTTATCCTATTAATTTAGTATATTATATCATATATATAACATATATTCTTCTAATATATTTTTATATAATAAATATTATATATATTAGTATTAATTTTATATTATATATTATATATATTTATATTCTTTTAGTATATATAAAATAAAATAAATTAGATATATTAAAATATACTATTTTTTTCGGTTTTTCGGTTTTGTTTTGAAATTTCGGTTTTTTCGGTTTAGTTCGGTTTTTTAAGTTCGGTTTTCGGTTTTTCGATTTTCGATTTTTCGGTTCGGTTCGGTTTCAATTTTAACCTAAATTCGGTTTTTCGGGTTCGGTTCGGTTTGGGCGAAAAACCGAACCAAAACCCGAATGCACACCCCTACATGCGATGCAAACGTTGATTATTAACATTAGGGTTGTCAATCCTAACACGTAACTCCATAAAGCTCCTAAGACCCTTAAAAAGTCTTCACTATCAATTAACAGTGTCGTTTTAAAGGAAGCTAGTTGTAGTGTCTACTAAGTCGACCTAACTCGCTAGAACTCTCTCACATTTATGAAGCAAGTTATATTAGATCAGCACAGAATGTGTCACTCAAACGTGAAGCGTCAAGAATAACTTAGAGAAGAAACAAAATAAAACAAAACGAATATTAAATAGAAAAAGGAATTGTATAAACCAATAAAAGTTACTAACGCATCCAAAGAATTAGTTAGACATAATTGAATAAGCTAAAAACATAGATTGAAGTGAAGACAAAATAAACATAAGTGCTAAAGCAAATAAAACCCAAAGGTTGAATCCTTGTAGCTCTTTGATGATCTCTTGCTTCTTGCTCCAACCCCTTACACAATGAAAACTCTCAAATTTATGCTATGGAAGTAATTGACAAAAAGATGATGAAGAATTAGAGTTAGAGGAGGAGCGTTGGAGGCTGCCCCTTTTGGGGGCTATGGAAAGGTGAATTCTATGAATTAGGTTATGGGGTATATATAGACTTGAGAAGGATTTAAATTTGGTAAAAAGTCTTCTCCAAGAAATAGGAAAGATGGAATTTTCGTTCCCCATAGTAGAAGGAAAAGATTTGGCTTCACAAGGTAATATCTTCTTTCATTCTATAAATTTCCGCCTAGACTGCATTTGATAGCTTTGCACGACTTTGGTAGAACGACCATAACTCTCTCCACTGAACTCCGATTGAGGTGATCTTGGTACCAACGCGAAAGCTCTTTCGAAAATGAAGAGAATGACATGTAGAACACCCAGATCGAACTTCAAGATCGCCGGAAAATTTGAGTTTGAACACAGCTGTCATGCACCGCGTTTTTGTGGCGGACCGCCGCATCTTGGTCGGCGGTCGCCGCGCGTCAATCAGAAGCTTCTGACTCCTTGTGGTAGTCGCTACGCACTTCCCGGCGGTCGTTGGGCGTGTCTTTGTCAGCTGCTGAGCACCAGCGGTCGCTGGAAGTGTTGTGGCGAATGCCAGACGCTACCTGAAGCTCCAGATTTCTTACTTTCATGTTTTGACTCCCTTTTTATGCTTAAATATGCACATATCTCACAAAACATGTTAAAATACCAAAATAGATAAAATATTCAAATAATGGACATGTAATGTAACTTTGACATTAAAAATGGACCAAATATTGGCCTTAAAATTGTACAAAATCTGAGCATATCAAGGGCCTACCAGCCCAAACAGCTAGCTGGTAGTTAAAGCAACCAGATTGGATAAAAGTCTCTGAAACACGCCTTCGCGCATGGTCAACTCGACCAGGTAGGCTAAGGTGTAGAATATCACCGGATTGGGTATCTGTCTCTGACTGTCAGGCCCACAACACCCACAACTGATCAGGTATGAGGTCTCTTCTTGAACTACCCAGCCAGTTGGCTTGTTCTGGGTTATAGAAAGCTCGACCTTGTTGGGTGGCTTGTTCTATCCCAAACCATTCGGTTTGAAGCTCACTTTTATTTTAGCAAAGAAATATACTACAAGTGTATGAGGCTATTGTAATAATAGCAAGCAAGAGTATTGTTTTACTAAGAATAATTAGTTAACTTAAGTATCTCAAATTATAATCATTCACTATTTAAACAATTCAAGTTTTGGTTTGGTATCTAAAATACTAAATTATTAACTAATTCAAGCGAAACAAAAAAAAGAAACTCTTAGACCATCACGCAATTGCAGCAACTTGTGTGCACCCATCAAGTCGCTGGAAACTCTATTAAAGTTGTCATCCCAATCGCTGGGACCACCAGTTGGGCTCCCTTTTTCACCTAATTAAGCTCTTTTTGTACATATCTCGCACAAAATGGTCAAAATTCTAAAATAATAGCGAACATGATATATTTATGCCATTTCTTGACCAAAAATAAAATAAATCAAGCAATATCAAGCTTTTAAACAAATACAAAAACTAAGCACATCGGTTAGGTAGCTCTTGCACGTACTCGATTTTTAGCACCGTCTTTGAGCTCTGGTTATCTTTGAGCCTTTTTTCTTTCTTCGTGAATATGTCCCAAACGAGATTAGCTACACCTTCTTGCATCAGTCGTTCCAAATCCCTCATGATCGGCCTCTAAAAGCCCCTCAATTGGTCCTTTCCTAGACGATAATGTATTTTCTATTAGCACTAAATAGACCTGCAAGTACACATAGTAGATCTAGTATAGCTAATAGTTAGTACCAAATATCGAACACATGGAAAACGATCACAAGACCGGCTATCTCCTACTAGAGATAGGGAATTCTAGGAATGTGCTTTCACAGTTATGGTTTATACAAGTTCCAACTATAACACGCTAGCACAGTTCATACATTACTAGAACGAGTCACATAAATATTGCCCATGCGGCACAAAGTAGATCACACACACTAGGGTCGTCAATCCTAGATTTGCAACTCCCAAAAGCACCTAAGACTCTTACTGTTCTCTCGCTCAAGTAAAAGTACCGTTTTAAGGAGAAATCATTGTAGCGTCAACTAAGTTCTTCTAATATGTAAATCCTCGCTCGATTACTTTGCAAGTCAAAAAAACATCACAGAATGTGTAACTCAAGCATGAAGCATTATCTTACACTTAAAATTGAAGCAAGTAATGAACAAAACAAATATTAAATAAATAGGAACCGTATAAACCAAAGTCGTTACTAACACATTCCTAGAACTCTATGAATTTAGCTACTCATGGAGAAATACACTAAACCCATAGTTTGTAGGGAAAACATAGAAAATATAAGTACTAAGATAATAAAATCCAAAGGTTAAATCTTGTAGCATTGATCTTATCTTGATTCCACGCTTCAAACTCCTTAAACAATGATGAACAGTAGAAAGAACTCTCAAATATTATGCTCTGGAATAATATGCAGTAAGAGGTTCCTTAGATGAAGCTTTAGGGGATATTTATAGCCTCCAAGTCATTTACAATGATATGAAAATTCTTCATCATAATATGACAATTTTTCCAGCGGGCCGCTACACAAAGTTCAGCGGTCCCTGGCCAACAATCCGTAGCTTGTCGACTCAAAACAACGGTCGTTGTGCACTCCAGTGGTCACTGGGCGTCTGGGCTTGTTCTTCTTTTCAGCTCAATTTTTCGAAGTGGACAACAGTCGCTGGCTAAGTTCCAGTGGACTGCTGGCCGGCTCGAAAGCTCTTAACTTACAACTTCGACTTTTTGCTGTCTTTTTAGGTTCTATTTTGCACATTTCACACAAAAACACGTTAAAAATACCAAAATAGATAAAATATGCAAATAATGAACATGTAATGCAAATTTGTCAGACAGACGAAATAATGGCCTAAAAATAGTGCAAAATCCAAGCATATCAGACACGATGCATCCATGGGGCGTCATAGGGAGATAGAGAAGAGATGACAAATGATAGTTGTCGGACACGAATTGCGACGGGCTTTGCCTATGGAGGATGTTGAATGAAGATTGCTGACTCATAATTGACAGCTCAAGCTTATCGTGACTTAGTCTTTATTAGTTTTCAGCATTCCTATTTCTTAGCTAGTATTGTTTAGATAGTGTTCCTGATTGTTAGCTATTTTTAGTTAAGATATTTTGCACGTTGTGTTCTTAGAGGGCTTATAAATAGCACCTCATTTTAGTGGAATAAAAAAGTCACTTTGAGTCATCTTCTGATATACGTTCAGCATACAAATATTTTCCTTCTTTTGTGTTCTTCACTTTCTAGTTCCAACATTTGTGGCATCTAGAGCTGGGTTCAATTACGATGGCCAGCAACGGAAGTTCGATGAGTGCTACACAACCACTATTCCAGTCTTCAAAGGAAAAGGCTATGAATACTGGAGTATTCGGATGCAGACTCTACTGAGGTCTCAAGATCTATGGGACTTCGTGGAGCAGGGATATGCAGATCCCGACAAGGCGAACAGATTGCGGGAGAACAAGAAGAAAGACTCGAAGGCGTTGGCGATCATCCAGCAAGCGGTGCACGACAGCGTCTTCTCCAGAATTGCAACGACGACCACCTCGAAGCAAGCTTGGTCAACTTTGCAGAAAGAATTCAAGGGAGATTCAAAAGTCATCGTCGTGAGATTGCAATCACTTCGACGTGACTTTGAAACGCTGATCATGAAGAATGGAGAATCTGTGGCTTATTTTTTGTCGAGGGCAATGGCAACAGTCAGTCAAATGCGATCTTGTGGAGATAAGATCACGGATCAGACCATCGTTGAGAAGGTGCTCAGAAGCTTGACTCCAAAGTTTGATCATGTTGTAGTTGCAATTGAAGAATCAAAGGACCTATCGGTTTTTTCATTTGAAGAACTGATGGGATCTCTTCAAGCTCATGAGTCAAGGATTAACCGATCGTTTGAAAAGTCTGATGAAAAAGCTTTTCAAGTGAAAGGTGAATTCTCCAATCAGAAGGAGTTCTCTACGGCAAGAGGACGAGGCAGAGGAGGTTTCCGAGGTCGCGGGCGTGGCCAAGGTCGAGGTCGTGGCAGTCGATCTGATGCAAAGCAATATTTTGGTGGACAGCAAGGCGACAAGAGCCAAATTCAGTGTCATAATTGCGGCAAATATGGGCACGTGAAAGCAGATTGTTGGTCGAAGGAAAAACAAGCAAATTGCGTCCAAGAAGAGGCGAATGATAACAAGTTATTCATGGCGGTTGCAGACGCCGTGGATGTGCCGAATGATGCGTGGTTCGTGGATAGTGGTTGCTCGAATCACATGTGTTCCTACAAGGAGATGTTCAAAGAGCTCGATGAATCTCGCAAGATTCAAGTCAGGCTAGGTGATGACAAATCTGGTCAAGTTTAGGGGAAAGGTACTGTTGCAGTAAAGGATGGCCATGGTAACACCAAACTCATTTATGATGTCTATTTTATTCCACACTTGGCACATAATTTATTGAGTGTTGGGCAATTGATATCTACTGGATATATAGTGGTGTTTGATGATCGTTTATCTGTCATCAAAGAAAAAAAATCTGGGCAAATCATTGCAAAGGTTTGCATGATGGAGAATAGAATGTTTCCGCTGCGAATGTCAAATGTGGAGAAATACGCTCTTGTTTCTAGCACGCAAGAGGCGTCGAGGCTGTGGCATTTACGATATGGGCATCTCAACACCAATGGATTAAAGCTTCTACGGGAGAATGGTATGGTTCATGGGCTGCCTAAAATTGATGATTTTGATTTATGTGAAGGATGTATCTATGGGAAACAGAGGAGGAAATCATTTCCTAGTGGTGTATCGTGGAGAGCTTCTAATTGTCTTGAGCTCATTCATGCTGATTTGTGCGGGCCTATAAATACGGAGTCTATTGGTGGAAGTCGGTATTTCTTTCTAATTACCGATGATTATAGTCGCATGAGTTGGGTTTATTTTATGAAAAATAAATCCGAAGCCTTTGAGAACTTCAAGAATTTCAAGGCTATGGTGGAGAAGCAAAGTGAGAAGAGCATCAAGGTTCTTCGTACATATAGGGGTGGTGAGTTTTGCTCTAATGAATTTAATCATTTTTGCGAGACTAATGGAATACGCAAAGAGTTGACAGCACCATATACGCCGGAGCAGAATGGTGTGGCGGAGAGGAAAAATCGCACCGTTGTAGAGATGGCGAGAAGCATGTTGAAGGCGAAGCATCTCCCCAACTCCTTGTGGGCAGAAGCTGTTGCTACTGCCGTATTCTTGCTGAATTTATCTCCTACAAAAGCTGTTCAAAATCGCACACCATATGAAGATTGGGGAGGTACGAAGCCGACGGTGAGCCATCTAAAGGTTTTTGGATGCGTAGCTTATGCTTTGGTGAGCTCTCAACATCGTCGAAAGCTTGACGAGAAATCTGAAAAGTGTATCTTCATTGGGTACTCTTCTCAATCTAAAGCATACAAGCTATATAAACCTCCTAGTGGAAAAGTTATTATCATCAGAGACGTTGTTTTTCATGAAGATGCTGGCTGGGATTGGGAGAGCAAGCAAGATGATCCATATACTCTCTTTCCGCTGGACACGAGTGATGCAGATTCTGGTGTGAATTCGCCACACAGCAGCCCTCCGAATTCACCACAAAACAGCCCCTTAAACTCACCAAATATTACTCCTCCAAATACGCCTCATACTAGCCCTATAAATCTTCCAAACTTAAATACACCACCTTCATTAAGTAGTTGTTCATCTCTCGAAACACCCCCTCCACGAGGCTATAGGTCTCTAACTGAACTTTATGAGAGATGTACTTTTGCTCTTATGGTTGCGGATCCAAATCGGTTCCATGATGCTGCTGGAGAAGAGAAGTGGCAGAATGCAATGAATGAGAAGATTGCAGCAATTGAAAAGAATGGAACTTGGATGCTGGAAGACTTGCCGGAAAATAAGAGTGCAATTGGCTTGAAGTGGGTGTTCAAGACGAAGTATAATGCAGATGGGAGTGTGCAGAAACACAAGGCTCGTTTGGTTGTCAAGGGCTATGCATAGCAGCAGGGCATCGACTATGAGGAAACGTTCTCTCCGGTTGCTCGCTTTGTAACCGTGAGAATGTTCTTGGCTTTGGCTGCACATCTTAAGTGGCCTATCTATCAACTTGATGTCAAGTCTGCGTTTCTGAACGGAGACTTGGAGGAGGAAGTCTATGTCGTGCAGCCGGAAGGATTCGTTGTTGAAGGCATGGAGGATAAGGTCTACAGGTTGAAGAAAGCTTTATATGGCTTGAAGCAGGCTCCGCGAGCATGGTACAGCAAGCGGTGCACGACAGCGTCTTCTCCAGAATTGCAACGGCGACCACCTCGAAGCAAGCTTGCTCCTTGTTTGTGTATATGTTGATGATATAATATATATGAGATCTTCTAACTCTCTTGTTACTGAGCTCAAAGAGAGTATGATGAATATGTTTGAGATGACAGATTTGGGTTTGCTTAATTATTTTCTTGGATTGGAAATTAAGCAAGGAGAAGATGGAGTGTTCGTTTTCCAGAAAAAGTATGCCGAGGATCTTCTCAAACGCTTCAACATGACGAATTGCAGAGCTGCAGTTACTCCCATGAATATGAATGAAAAGTTGCAGCTCAAAGATGGTACGGAGGAAGCTGATGCAGTAAGCTTTCGAAGTCTAGTTGGAGGTTTGATTTATTTAACGCATACGAGGCCCGATATTGCCTTCGCCGTTGGTATGGTTTCCAGATTTATGCACAATCCAACACGTCAACATTTTGGAGCTGCAAAAAGGATTCTTCGCTACATAGCTGGAACTCAAAATTTTGGTATTTGGTACTCAAATGTTGCTGATTTTGAGTTGGTTGGGTTCACGGACAGTGATTGGGCAGGTTCGGTGGATGATAGGCGAAGTACTTCAGGCTTCGTGTTCAATCTTGGGTCTGGAGCTGTGACATGGAGTTCGAAGAAGCAAGGAGTAACAGCGCTTTCGACTGCAGAAGCAGAGTATGTGGCTGCTACTTCTTCAGCTTGTCAAGGAGTGTGGTTGAGAAGGTTATTGGCTGATTTCGAGCAGGAGCAGAAGGAGGCTACTGGAATTTTTTGTGATAATCGATCAGCTGTTGCGATTGCAAAGAATCCAGTTATGCACGGGAGAACGAAGCACATCGATATTAAGTTTCACTTCATAAGAGATTTGATTAATGAAGGGGTCATCTCTTTGAAGTTTTGCAGCAGCCTTGAGAACTTGGCTGATATTTTCACCAAGTCGTTGTCCTCGGAGAAGCACGTCAAGTTCAGAAATATGCTCGGAGTGTGCAATTATGAATCAAGGGGGAGTGTTGAATGAAGATTGCTGACTCATAATTGACAGCTCAAGCTTATCGTGACTTAGTCTTTATTAGTTTTCAGCATTCCTATTTCTTAGCTAGTATTGTTTAGATAGTGTTCCTGATTGTAAGCTATTTTTAGTTAAGATATTTTGCACGTTGTGTTCTTAGAGGGCTTATAAATAGCACCTCATTTTAGTGGAATAAAAAAGTCACTTTGAGTCATCTTCTGATATACGTTCAGCATACAAATATTTTCCTTCTTTTGTGTTCTTTACTTTCTAGTTCCAACAGAGGAGTTGTCATTGGTGTTGTTAGTGCTGTTTATAGAACTTATGATGCTATAAGATCCAAGGTTCCATGTATTCTAAAAGTATTATACATTGGGCATACGGTGGTCGGTAGTACTGCTATTTTTGGTATTTTCCATGGAGCTGAAAGCTTCATGCAATATGGCAAATCTTATTAGGTTCATTTGGAGAATTGTGTATCAGTGTAGGGATCACATTATTTTGATAAATGATACATTTAATCGTAGAATAAATTTCTTGATTTAATTTTTACACAGGATTGTGCATTTTTTTCCCTGAATTTCTTCTTTGCTTTAGTATTAATACTGCAAAATAATAACATGCACGGTTGTAATGTGGTATTGTTATTTGTGTTTTTATATAAAAATAAAGTTCGTTGCTAGTGCTTATACTTATTAAAAGGAAAGTTGTATTATGTTTGAGAATAATGTGTTGATATATATGCACTGATTAGAGCATATTTTTTCTTACAAATTGAGATATTTCCTATATTATCTATCAGTTTGCTTCTTGTTGTTTGTTTGTTTAGTTGTATAGTATTCTTAATTAGTTTTAATGGATTTCTTTTGGATTTTAATCGAAAGATCGTATACAAGACTTGTATTCACCTCAGTTTTCAAACGATATCAACGAAGGAATACCTTAATACTAGTATAAGAGCATCCACGGTGGGCGCCCTAAAGCCCGCTCTATGTAAGGCGCGCGCCACTGCAGCACCCCGCCCGCCCTATGCGATTTCCTTAGTCCGCACCCTATGAATAGTCCGCGGACGATGAACCATTTTTTACATAGTCCGGCTTATCCTCCGCCCCATTGCAAGGGGCAAGGACGATAGTCCGGACTATGCACACATTTTTCATTTTAATTTTTTTTTTTGGTATTTTCTTCTATATATATCACCAATTTTTCACTTCATTTCACACCTTTCACTCTACTCTCTTCCCCATCTCAATTTCTCTCTATATTCAATAATGAATTCCGACGATTTTCATATTTGCAAGCATAAAATATAAAAAATAAAAAATAAATACTGACAATAGGATATGCCTTTAATTTGTGGTGTTTTTATATTTTTATTCTTACTAATTGATATTTTGCAAACATAAAAAATAAAAAACAAATATAAAATAAGAGTTAAAATTATAGGACGGGCTATAGGGCATCCCACTGCAGGTGAATGGGCTGGGGGATAAAATGCTGATGTGACGGAGGATAGGGCGCCCTATAAGGCGAGCTATGGAGCGCCCCATTGTGGAGGCTCTAAGTTGATATGAAAAATATGAGTTTTAAGTTGATCTACCACATGAAATTGGATCAAAATTTCTTGACCATAATGGAGCGTTATAATTTGATTACACAAATCCACGATACACAATAGATTAATATTTCATACATTGAAAACAATTCAAACAAGCTGACATACATAATTTGGTCTCGGACAGTCCATCGTCTCTAATTAACCCTGCAAAAGAAAATTATCTTTATTAAAAAAATAATTATCATGAAGATGGCATTGTACATGATATTATATTTCATCGAAATTTTAAATAGTTTGAGTATCCTCAACGAATACTGGAGGCAGAGGATACTTTGAAGACGGAGGAAGTATCCACTACTAAGAGGAAAAAAAAGGTAGTTGAATATTTTAATAAGAAAAGAGGAGAGAGGAAGTTATTTCCAAAATCGAAAAGTGGTCATCTTAATTGAGACAAATAAAAAAGAAAATTAATACTTTATCCTCTTCATTGCTTTTTCTTTCTATTTTTGTCTAATTTTTATTTTGTTCTTGCTTCATTTAATCATTTACCACCATTACTTAAAAACTCGTGTTCAAAAGAGATGTACAAATATAGTGGGACGTACTAGTGAAATTTAATACTTCCTCCGTCTTTAAAGAGTACGAACAATGTGTTCGACACGAGTTTTAATAAACAAGCGGAAAAGTAAGAGAGAAATACTTTATCCTCTTCATTGCTTTTTCTTTCTATTTTTGTCTAATTTTTATTTTGTTCTTGTTTCATTTAATCATTTACCACCATTACTTAAAAACACGTGTTCAAAAGAGATGTACAAATATAGTGGGACGTATACTTCCTCCGTCTTTAAAGAGTACGAACAATGTGTTCGACACGAGTTTTAATAAACAAGCGGAAAAGTAAGAGAGAAGAGTAATATAGTGGAGAGTAAAGTCCATATTATTGTAGTGGTATAAGTTGTAAATAAAATGATGTGTACTGGTTATAAGTTGTTTGACTTTATCAAAATTAGAAAGTTCATATTTTTCACAAACGGACGAAAAAAAGAATAGTTCATAATCTTTGGAGACGGAGGGAGTAACCTTTCGAATTCGTTTGTTGTTTGAAGCCAGTAACAAGACATTTCATTGATTTTAATTATGATGTCATGTCCACATCAACATAATTCGTTTTGATCGATTAGATTTCCGAAAAATATTTTTAACTACAAAATTGAAATAAAATGTGCAGTAGTAGTAAGAGTTTGATAGAAATTGAATTACTTGTTGCAATCGATTGCAGGCGTGATTTCAAATGGAAGGGAGACGCCGCATTTCCCAGGAAGGCTTTTGGCGTTTTTGACGGCGGCCGGAGAGGCAGAGCCGGTGACGGATTTTAGACAGATGCAAACACTGCGACGGTTGGCGGCGGTGTTCGCTGCCTTGTAGAGCGACTTCACCCCTTGGCAGCAGTTACCGGGCACCTTGCCGCCGCTTAAGACGTACTCGAAACATGGCGCTAATGTGGTTGTCACATCGCCGCATGTGATCTTAGGCGGCGCCGCTGCTGCCCCCACCACCGACACTGCCACCGCCACCGCCACGACAAGCACTAGACATGATGTTACCTTGTTCATTATGGATAATTTCCTTTTACTCAATGTAGGAGAAATAAAGAGTTGTGATGCTTATAAATATTTTTTATAGAGTAAATAATTAATACAAATAAGAATAAAACAATTTGCGATGTATGGACAGACAGCTGGAGGAGTTGTAATTGTTATGTAATAAATGGAGTACTAGTTTAATATTTTATCTATAATATTATTGATGTTTTAAGATAATATTTCATGCGTTTCATGATATGATAGAAGTCACATGTTAACTTTTATTTTTACCATAAATAAGTAGATCTCATATTCTACTATTTCACTTTACTCACATTTTATTATAAAACCACTATAAAAAAATGGACCTCATCTTCTACTAATCTTTCTAATTCATTATTTTTTAACATTTTTTAAAACTCGTGCACATACCATCCTATTGAGAGACGGAGGAAGTATTTACTAGTGTGACGTTTGTATATGACCAAATCTAGATCACCAGTTATTCATTAAGTTTACTTGCTTTGTATTCTATTTTGAGCTGTTCAAATTATTTGTAATTATTTTTTTGGTAAAATTTTATTATTTCTTATATTTTATTTTCTTATTCTCTTCCATCTTTATCTCATTTCATATTTTATTTTCTCTTCGATAAATCTGTAAATATTAATTTTTATAAATATGTCTCCAAATGAAAATCATCACCTAGCAAGTGACGGAGAGAGTAATATAATGTCATGTAACTTATCATAAATTTTAATACAATACTTTTAAAATAAAATGTATCGAATTAGTTAGTAAAATATGAGATTATTTCACTAAAAAATAAATAAATGATACATGGTTCAGTTACGTATCAAAATAACAAAATTAAATATTATATCGCATACAATTGAAATAATACAAATATAATTATTTGTTGTTCAAAAATTTAAAGAAATTGAGTTATGCATTAAGTTGCGACAAACAAAATTAGTCAATTTGTTTCCTAAAACGTATAGCGTGTATCAATTCATCAATTGTACTCCCTCTGTCCGTAAAGAAGAGTCATACATTTTAATATGTTCGTAAATAGAAGTTTCGTTACATTGTTAGTATAAATGATTATAGGATATCATATTTCTCTCACTCATTTCACTCGTATTTCAGTTAAAACTAATATATACATGCAAGTAAGATCCATATTCTACTAACTTTTTCCATCCACTTTTTAAACATTTCTTAAAACTAAAGATGGAAAGAAATGACTCCAAATGACAGATGAAATGACAGATGAAGAGAGTGTTTACTAAAAAATCTTGCATTTTTAATTTTCAAATAAATAAATAAAAAATTATAAGCCGGGTATAAATAATACTCTCTCTGTCACACTTTAACAGTCATGGTTTACCATTTTTGAGTGTCTCACTTTAGAAGTCTCGAATGATATTCCATAAATGGTAATAGGCTTTATATTCCACTAACATTTTTTCACTCACATTTTATTGTCAAACTAGTATATAAAAGTAGGACTCATATTCCACAATTTTTTTCACCAACTTTCTTCTACTTATCTTAAAACTCGTATTGAATTCAAATGAGACTTTTAAAGTGGGACGAAGGGAGTACTAAAAAAATTACAAATCTAAACACTCCCTCCGTCCCAAGATAGTTGAGTCATTTCTTTTAGGCACGGGATTTAAAAAATTGATTTGTTAAAGGTTAAAGTAAAGAGATTAAAGTAAGAGAGATGAAGAAAGAGAAAAGTAATGCATCGTTTGGTAGCTATTTATGTTTCGACTAGATATGATACAAATAGTGATAGTTATCATAGTTACGATTAGTTAATTTATATTGATTGGGTGTTTTGTAGCTAAGGATAATTGTGAGTTGTCCTAGTTAGATGTTTAGTACAACAAGTTATAAATAAAATATCAAAATTATTCTCATTAATTTAACTTAATGATTGGACTATCCTCATGTTACCTTAATTTTGGGTGGTTTTGACAATTTGTTGACTATGAAAACTACCCAAGCATACCATTTCTTGTTACTTAAAATGCTAAAAATGGAGTACACAATAAATATGATCATTATTTTTATTATACTATAATTTTATTTATATGAAAAATATCCACGAATACCATTTCTTATTACATAAAAAATTCTAAAAATGAAAAATTAAATAAATATGACCATAATTATATTTGTTACTTTTATTTTTATTATACTTCCGTCCCAATTAGGTTGAGTCGTATTTCTTTTTGGGACGTCAAGTTGAGTCATTTTTTTTTTTTTAAAACATTCAATAACTAGTACTTTATTTCATCACCTACTTTAATTTCTCATTATTTTTTCTACTTTATTCTCATCTCCTACTTTTCAATACAATTTCCTAATCTCAACTTAGTTTGGGACTGAGAAAGTATATTTTATGTATATTAAAAATACCCAAGCATACCCTAAATTAGCATTTCTCATCATACATTAATTATATGAATAATTATATAATTTATTTCTTGTTTTATTATATTATTGCATTACATTAATTATTATTTGTTATAGTGAAATATAATTAAAGTATGTAAGTGTATAAAATATAGTGTATATATATAAAATTGATGGGTAAAATTGTTTTTCCTAAAACTAACTAGGTAGGCTAGATATGTAACTTAGGCAAATGGGTAGTTACATTGTTGCTTACAATAGAGGCTTTTAAGTGGGCTTCGTTCGGATCGGATACAAGACACATGCTATGCATATTTGTAACATAGTTATCACACACAACTAAACTCGGATAAGTCCTATTATATCTAGCTAGAACATAGCTACCAAAAAATGCCTTAGGAAATTATTCAACTACCTGGGAATAAACTAAAAAGAAATACGACTCAATTATCTTGGGACAGAGGGAGTATAAGAGCATCCGCATCGATGCTTTCTCTGAAGGAAGGCGTCAGTGCCGCTAGCGCGGCATTGTGCTGTCCGCCGCTGTGCTCTTGCCGCCGGCACGGTGCTGCTCGATGAATCGAGCACGTCCGTGCCGCTGAGCAGGGCCACGTGGCGCGAAGGGATTGGCCAACGGTGTAGCCGTTGGCATTTTCATTTTCTTAAAAAAAATTGAATTTAATTAAAAAATCATTTTTAAATTAAAAAAATATTTTCCCTCTTCCCAATAAATTATATCCGTTTTCTCACCACTTTTAATTTATTTTTCAATTTTTCCCCCCAAAATTCACATTTTAATCTATAAATACCCCCATTTCCACTCAAAAAATTTCCCACCACACTACACAATTTTCATCTAAATTCTCTAATCAATTCTCAATCTTTCACTCTTACAATAAAAATGTCCGGCTCTGGCGATCACCCCTCTGACTCCCACGGTTGGACCCACGAATGGTTCGGCTCAACACCATTCCTTAGTCCGGAAATGCAATTCTCGGCCCCTCCTCAAACCCGAGGTTCTCAAATTTCGGGTGGCTACCGGCCTTACACGGTGGACGACCAAGATGCCCCCCGTTGGGCGATACGGGTGGGCACCCGAACCCGTATCGGGGAGGGAGGGCGGCACTCAAACTCCTCCTACTCCTACTCCTCGTAGTGTTCGTGTTCAGGGTCGTGCCGGTGACACTCACGTCCGCACCCCGTGCGCTCCGGGGGAGATGGATCAGTTATTCAAAGCCGATTTTGCAATCTCCTAAGATCCAGAAGTTGGCACGAACCAAAGCGAGGATAGGTTTTGGTTTCGCGTCTCTCGCCGGTACAATAAAAACCGACCGGATGGAACCATCGAGCACAATGACAGTATGGTGCGCAATGCCATCTTCAGAGCCAACGAAGAAATCCAAAAGTTCCAGGGGTATTACCTCCAGAAAGAGCGGTCGGCAGGGAGCGGCAGGAGCGAGCTCGACATCATCAGCGCCGCCTGGGCGACCTACCAATCCCAACATTACAAACCATTCAAGTACATCAATGCTTGGCAGTAGGTGCGTGTGCATCCGAAGTATAAGGAAGGCATATCATCCTCCTCCAGCTCCTCCATCAAATGGTCGAGGTCGGTATCTGATAAGGCTCGTTTCATGCATTGGTTTTGGGTTAAAATTCTGTGCATTTGGGGCGCTAATCTGTGTTTATGAGTTCAGGTGCGTAGTAAATCTGCCGGACCTAGGAGTTGCTGTTACCTGACTTGGCAGATGCAAAAGAGATGGAATTGAAGTAAAAATCAGAAGTTGTCGTTCAGACCTGGGAGAATTAAAAGTTGGCGACATGAGCAGAATGGAGCATGGGCAGATTAATTTAAAGAGTCTTATTCATGAGCAGATTAAAAGTTGGTTTCCCCTGCTGCGTACTTGGAGATGGAGTGATTCTGGCCACCGTGGTTCTCATCGTCGTTTTGCTGCTGTGTAACATCGCCTTGTGAAGGCGAAGAAACAATATTTACTTTGCTTTGCTTAGTTTACTTTCGGTTTCAAGTACTTGTTGGTTTTTAGTTTCGTAACTCTAGTTCTTGCTTTGATCTGCTGGATTCGAACTTATTTTTCTTTATTATGGAAGTTTATGTTGGCTTTTGTTGGATCTCGCTGAGTTGATGTTTATTTCTCACTTTTTACTTTCGGTCTTAGTTATTGTTGGATGTTTGGAGCTGAAATTTGTTGGTTTGTTGATGGAGGTTGTGGATTTGCGTATGGAGATGTCTGGATTTGTTGAATCGTGGTGGATTTGAGTTGGAGTTTCGTGTATCTGGTGTTTGTGTTTACGTTGTGCATGATTATGGCTATTTACTTTCTGTTTCTGCATCCTTTAGGTCCAGTAGCGTAGATCTGTTAGTTTAGGCTTTAATTTCTAATTTTAAGTTTAGATCTGAAGTTTGCTCTGTTTTCATGGTGTTTAATACTCTGTTTTATCTGCTATTCTCGTTTGATTCGCGAAGAAGATGAAGTTGTTGATAGTTAGAACCAGATCTGCTTTTGTCAGTACTTTCTGCACATGTACTTTGCTTTTTCTGCATGTCCCCTTGACCCTGTCAGTATTATCTGCATTGTCTTTTTACTTTTCTGCATGCTTTTCCAGACCCTGGTAGTTTAAGGAAACTTGTCCCCACTTTTTGCTTTATACTTGTCTGTCCAAATTAGGAAAATCCAGCTAGTTAAGTTAACCCCAGTTGTTTTAGAACTTTAAAATATCTCATTTCTCTAAGTCATGCATTCTTAGACACAGTAGGTAGAGTAAAGTAGTTTTTCCTATTTCTCAGACCTAGTAGTTTTAAGTTCTCGACCCACAAAATTGCGTGGCAGCAGCCAACCCCGTTTTTTCTCAAAACATCCTCAAATGCAGTTTCGTAACACATTCGTCCTCGTGGGATCGATCATTTACTTTCATGTGCTAGTTGTAGTATAGTGGGTTGAGGTTTTGAAGAGATAGAGTGCATCCAACGACCCCTGTCTGATAGTTTCATGATCTTCTAGCCTCTAAAGTCTAGTCGAATCCTCTGTACCTGTTAGATCGAGTAATATCACACACCGCACTGCACATATCACTAGACTCTTCAGTATCCTATCCGATGCCGGCGAGGATGAGGTGGCTAGCCAGCTTGCCGGAGCTAACTTGGGTAGCCCCGACGCCGGCCCGAGCAATTCCCAACGCCGGCCGCAAGGAAGGAAACAAACCGCCGTTGCGCCGCTCCCGCTCCCTTTGTGCCACCTCAACCCCCCACCAACTCGTTGTGGACCCTCTTGGCTCAACTCAATATGGCCAAGACGTCTAACATGTCTCCCAAGCAACTTGAAGCACATTGGGCAATGATACGAGGTCTCTGACAAACATTGGGGATAGGGTCAGAGAACTAGTCTTTCACGGGGGTATTTTTTAGCCTTTAATTTTGTAATTTTTAATTTGTAGGATTTTAATTATGTAATTTTTATTTTTTAGGATTTTAATTATGTAATTTTTATTTTTAGGATTTTAAGTTTGTAATTTTTATTTTTTAGGATTTAATTATGTAATTTTTTAATTTTTTTAATTTGTAATAGTAGTTCGAGTACTTTTAATGTATTTTTATATTATAGAAATGTTTTTAATAATTGAAGTATTTAAATTAAATAATGGAATGGTAAAGCCTTTGAGCATGTCCTTGCAGAAAAGCATGGATGTGGGTGTTGTGCTTTTGAGGAAAAATAGAGAGTAAAAAGTTAGTAAAAGTGGGTCTGGCCGGGCCTACATCCATGCTCTTTGCCAAGAGCATGGATGGGGTCATGCAGATGCTCTAAAAATCTATTACTAGTTCACGAGTCTGACAACAAAAGCCAATGCATCTTAACATAAGAATCTATTAGTTCGCGATTCCGATAACAAAACAAACCAATGTATTAATTAAGGTTCTTCTTAATACTCATTCCGTTCCATATTAATAGAGTTATTTTTTTATTTTGGGAAGTTCTAAGTTAATTGAATCATTTTTATTTTTGGCAAAAAGTAATTCTACATTAAACTTTATTGTCTCTTCATCTTTTTTACTTTATTCTCACTTACTTTTTTTACTATCTATTTGACACACTATTTTTAAATTTCATGGCAAAAATAAATGTCTCTATTAACAAAGAATGAAGGAAGTATAATGGAATGAAACGATGGTGGAATAAGATGACAATTTCTTTATTTTTTTTCATTTTCATTTTATGTCCTTTATTCTATTTTACCATTCAAATGAATAAAATAAAAATAACTATACCCCATTCTATTATTTTCTATTCTATCGTTTCAAATAGGATCTAATGCACAGCGCAAAATGTATCCAAAATAAAAAGACAGCTCTTTATATTTAATTACTCACTCCGTTTCTAATAATTCATTACCATTTAATTCGGCACAAGTTTTAATAAATATACTCCTTCCATCCCTTATAAAGCATTTGCTTTGCACAAATTTTTAAAAATATAACAGAAAGTGGGTTGAAAAATTAGTGATATGTGGGTCCTACTTTTATATATTAGTTTTATAATAAAATGTTAGTAGGATCGAGTTAGTGGAATTTGGGGTCTACTATCAAAAATGGTAAAAGTGAAATGTAACAAATTTTTAGGGACGGACGAAAATAAAAATACGTGACAAATTTTCAGGGACAGAGGGAGTAATAGAAAATAAGTTGAAAAAGTTAGAGACATGTGCGTCATACTTTTATATATTACTCCCTCCGCCCCGCTTAAGATGTCACGTTTTCATTTTTAGTTTGTCCTAACTAAGATGACACATTTCCTTTTTTGGAAACTTTCTTTCTCCAATTAATACACTCAACCACTTTTTCTCACTCTCATTAAAATATCCATCTTTCTTTATCTCTCTACTTTTATACTTACACCCACATTTTCTCTCTCCAATTAAACACTTTAACCAATAACTCCTAAAATCTCGTGCCGGCTAAGCAATGCGTCATCTTAGCCGGGACGGAGGGAGTAGTTTTATAATAAAATATGAGTGAAGATGAGTTAATGGAATGTGAGATCCACTACCAAAAATGATAAAAGTGAAAGATGACAACTTTTTAGTGATGAATAAAAACGGAAATAAGTGACAAATTTTCAGGGACGAGGGGAATACTAAAATGGGATACCACAACGCTGATAATAGAAAATATGTGACTAACCTTAGTTCTGAAATAACCTTATTTTTTGTTTTAAAATAATACATCCTCCGTCCTGGCTAAGGTGATATATTTCTTAGTCGACACGGGTGTTTAGGAGTTGTTGGTTAATGTGTTTAATTGGAGAGAGAAAAAGTGAGTGTAAATGTTAAATGGAGAGAAAGATAGTGGAAATTTTAATTGAAGGGAAAAAAAGTGGTTGGGGTGTATGTCATCTTAAGTGGGACAAAGAGTACATCATATCTGCCTTATTACCAATCCTATTTTAAATCGTTACAAACTTTAAGAAAGTTGATGGATTAAGTAAGTAGATACTTATTTTATCCCCAGAAATTAGACTAATTTTATATTTTTGGTCGTTCGTTAAAATTAGACAAAGTCTAAATATAGAAAATTTTTAATTAGTGAAGTGATTAGAGTAGACGTGCAGTTTTGCGCTGTGTGTGATGTATGTCACTCGATCTAACAGGTCCAGAGGATTCGACTAGACTTCAGAGGCTAGAAGATCATGAAACTATTAGAAAGGGGTCGTTGGGTGCACTCTATTCCTTCAAAAACCTCAACCCTCTATACTACAACTTAGCACAGGGAAGTAAAGGATCGATCCCACGAGGACGAAGGTGTTACGAAACTGCATTTGAGGATGTTTTGGGAAAAGGGGTTGACTGCTGCCACGCAATTTTGTGGGTCGAGAACTTAAAACTACTGGGTCTGAGAGATAGAAGAACTTTACTCTACCTACTGGCTCTAAGAACTGAGAACGTACGGAACATGCATGACTTAGAGAAATGAGATATTTTAAAGTTATAAGACAACTGGAGTTAATTTAACTAGACAGACTTTCCTAATTTGAGCAGACAAGCATAAAGCGAAAGGCAAAGACAAGTTTCCTTAAACTACCAGGGTCTGGAAAAGCATGCAGAAAAGTAAAAGGACAAAACAGATCGTACTAAAAGGGTCTGGAGAACAATATAGAAAAGTAAAGTACATGCTGAAAAGTGCTGACATAAAGCAGATCTAGTTCTAACTACCAACAAATTCATCTTCTTCGGGAATCAAATGAGAATAGCAGATAAAACAGAGTATTGAACACCATGAACACAGAGCAAACTTCAGATCTAAACTTAATACGAGAGATTAAAGCCTAAACTAACAGATCTACGCTACTGGACCTAAAGGATGCAAAAACAAAAAGTAAATAGCCATAATCATGCACAATATAAACAACAAACGCCATATACGCGAAACTCCAACTCAAATACGCCACGATTCAACAATTCCAGACATCTCCATACGCAAATCCACAACCTCCAACAACAAACCAACAGATCTCAGCTCCAAACATCCAACAATCAACAATAACGAAAGCTAAAAGCAAGAAATAAACATCAACTCAGCGATATGCAACAGAAACCAACATAAACTTCCATAATAAATAGAAATAGGTTAGAATCCAGTGGATCAAAGCCAGAAACTAAAGTTGCGAAACTTAAAAACCAACAAATACTAAACGAAAGCAAGTAAATATTGTTTCTTCGCCTTCACAAGGCGGTGTTACACAGCAGCAAAATAACGATGATGAGAACCACGATGGCCAGAATCCTCCATCTCCAAGTGCGCAGCAAATGAAATGAGAAATTTGAAGTGTGGAACTAAGGAATGGAATGAGGGCTTAAGCTAAAGTGCGAGTAGAAGTGGCTGTCTTGTTCTTCAAGGTTGAGCTCTTTATATATGTGAGGCTCTGATCCTAGGGTATCCCTCTGGTGATTTGACGCTCTTGCCCTTTAGTAAGACTTTTAAAATGATCTGCTCATGCTCAACTCTGTTCCTGTCGCCAACTTTTGATCCTCCCAGGTCCGAACGACGACTTCTGATTTTTACTTCAATTCCATCTCTTTTGCATCTGCCAGGTCAAGTAACAGCAACTCCTAGGTCCAGCAGATTCACTACGCACCTGAACTCATAAACGCACATTAGCGCCCCAAATGCACAGAATTTTAACCCTAAACCAATGCATGAAACGAGCCTTATCAATTAGTTACATACCACTACTACTTTGGACCCAACAATCCACTCACACCATTTCTACTCTTTTTCTTACTTTTTTCTTCAATTTCCCTCCTACTTTACCAATTTGCATATTAAAACTCATGTCAAATATAAGTTTGTCTATCTTTTTGGAGCGGATGAAGTAAAATTAAAATATAATGAGTTTGTAAACTACTACATTCGTTCCTTAAAAGTATGAACTATTTCATTTCTAGTTCGACCCTAAAAGGTATGAACTTTCTAATTTTGGAAACTCTTTTCTCTCTAATGAAGTGAGACTCATTTACTTTAAAAACTTTTTCTTTCTATCTTTCTCTTACTTTCCAATTATGCATTAAAATCCATACCGAACTAAATATTCATACTTTTTAGGAACGGAGGGAGTAAGTTTTTTTCACAAAACTTAAAAATGTAGAGCAGAACAATAATAGATCTCAAAATGATAAAGTCGAATATACTCCTTCCAATCTATAATAATATGTACACTTGAAATAACATAATAATTTATGCACAATTGAGAGAATGGTAGTTAATTAAAATAGTGTTATGGATAGTGGGACCCACAAAGATGTGATCAATTGCTAACTTTGGTAACTCATCAACACATTGTATTAAAAATGTCAACACATAATTTTATAGACATTTTAATATATTGTGTTGACATTTTAATATACTACGTTAGCAATTTAAAAAGTTAGCAGTATAACGCACCCTAGGACCTAAATTATTATTAATGTTTAATGAGTTGTAATGGTAGATCATAGTGATATAAATTATAAATAAATTGATATATTCGAGCATTAAGTTAGGGACAACTTTCATAAATAAAAATAATCACATTTTCACAAAATTGATGAATTAAATTTTTTTTTTTTTTCATGTAATGAAATGGAGTATAATAAAAGACAAAAAAAGAAATAATTTTATTATGTATGCTTTGCTGTCAAATTTTACTGAAAGGAACAAGATAAAGTAGTCATTAATGCACCTATTAATTAGGAGTACATAATTGTGAATACACCTACAAAATGTTTGGCCAGTCTCGCACATGGAACTAATGATGCAAATTTTAAGACGAACATGTCTTCAACGATTACCTAAAAAATTCTCCCGCTTTATTTTATTCGATGCTGATCTATGTCGATGCTGGAGTTGGATTTGTGACTGTGGATAAAGGAGGAGGCGAGGACTGCCATCGTTCAAGTATCCATCATTGTACGTTCGTCATTCTAGTCTTCAACTATTCGCTCAAATTACTTTATATGTTACATTTCTAAAGTTCTTAAGAAAAACCAGAATTCTGGAAAAGTTCATAATTCCTCTATCATACAATATAAGTCACATTTGGCGGGAGCATTAGTTTTAAGAAATATAAAAATAATGGGTGAGATCTACTTTTTTTTATAGTGATTTTATAATAAAATGTTAGTGAAGTGAGCCAATGGAATATGTGACCTACTTACCATTTATAGTAAAAACGAAATAAGAGTTTTATTGTTAGACGGATCGAAATAGAAAAATGCAACTTTTATTATGGGACAAAGGAATAGTTTTTAAGACAGTTTATCTAAAGTAGATTAACAAGTCAGCACCCACCCAATACCCACGTTAGCTTAAAAATGACATGTCATCTCGCTTCGTAGCCAGAATACCCAACATGAGAAAAAGACGCACGGTTGATAAGTTCACGACTTTGTATATTGTATTAGTAGTTCCAGTAAAAACTAGGAATTTTGAAAATTATACGACTTTAAAGCAGTTTTCTCATAGTTTTTAAAGTTAATAGCCCCGTTCCATCCATTACATAAAATAAATAATATTCAATACAGTATATATTTATTTGTGAGTTAAATAGTGTCGATGAGTTTTATGGAATTAAATTAATATGGAATTTATTATTTTTACTTAGCACGAAAACTTGAAAAAAGTATGAACGATTTATTACTTAATTTAGGGCAAATTTCTTATAAAGTCAGGAACTTTCAAAATAGTTTGATTTCTTCCGTTAACTTTAAAATATTGCACGAAAAGTCATGAATTTTACCGGACTGCGTAAATTTCTCATGCAAGCCGATCCGATAGATTTCCGACACAAACTTATCCTACGTGGCGCACCAGAGACGTGACTTGGCAAATGATGTGCATTCGATTTTTGGTTAGGTTTTCTGGCTAAACCGAACCGAACTAGCCGAAAAACCTAAAACCGAAAACCAAAGTATGAAAACCGAATTTAACCGAAAAACTGAAATTATATAAAATATAAAAAAAAACTGAAAAATATATAAAATATTAAGAAAACAAAGCCTACAAATATATACACAAAGAAGGAAAAATATGTTAACATTACTATAATCTATATTTAGATAAAGGCCTATAACCACTTAATTTATATTCCATATAACACAACAAACAGTATAAAAATTAATTAAAATAATCTTGAATAAAAAAATTATACAAAATGAATAGAAGAGAAAGAAATATTAAAAGATCTAGATTGAAGAAATCCACAAATTTTTGATGAAAAATCTCGAACACTCAAATAAATAGTGATTTATATAGATATACAAGAACGTTCAGATATTAAGTCATCATCAAACACACGCACATAAAAGGTGTGGAGCAGCTGGAACAGTGATTGTAGGAGGAATTTTGAGAGAAGTAGAACGATGGAGAAGAGGAGGCGACATCGTGGAAGCGTGATGGCGTGGAGGGATTGGGAATCACGGGATGGAGAAGAGGAGGTGACGTCGTGGAAGAATGATGGCGTGGAGTTGAAGGGAAATAGTAATTTCAGATCTGGTGGTGAATGAAATTGGAGGCGGATGATTAAGACATGGTCTTCGGTTGGGTACATCTTAAGGCGGATGGAAATGGTATTAGAGCAAAAAATGAGATTCATTTCTTGATTGGAATTCGGAAAGAACACTCAAATTTGTCTATATTATTTGACCATTAAGTTATTGACCAATGCAAAAGATAAATTTAATTAAATTAGTTGAATTTGATTGAATTAGTCATCTAATAAAGATTGGATAAACTCATTGAGCTATTTGGATATGCACGTGAAAAATCTTATGATCAATCAAATGAGTTAGGAATGGAAAGACATTACTATAAACTTCATTTAAATGTATGTTTATCGGATTCACGTAAACGTCCTACACATATCGAGTTATGCTGGCAACACATTATAGCAGTTTTGTGCAGACTTTGCTTAGATCGTCGTCGCTAATGGGAGCCTAAAGAGTCACACATTCAAACGTAATACTGATTCGCTCAAGAATATAGAGTTGGAACTGCATATATGACTCAACTTATTTTAACACAAATGATACCCGCAAGTGTACGGGGCTAGTGTAGCAATTAGCAAGCAAGAGTATCGTATCCCACTGAGACAAATTTGTATCAACTTAACTACCACGAACAAATGTTGACTACTATCTAGAGAATCAGGAAATGTTTGGTTTTGTTCTAGCACTATGAAAAGCATATAATGAGCAAATAAACAAGTAAAAGCAAATAACCACGGAGTGAAAAGATATTTGGAGAAAATTGTAGAATTCAAGGATCCGATGCACAATTCCAAGCTCTTATCCAATCAAATTTCCTTACCTTTTAGTGTCTCTAGAGTTACTAAGTCGACCACAATTATAGATTAAACCCCCTCCTGAGGTGAGAAACCTGTAGATTAAGTGCTAGGATTGAAGTCCCCTTCTAATCTTAAAACCCATAACTCCCAAAAGCTTGATTAGGTCAAAGACCTCACTCAACACCTCAACTCTCCCGAGTTTTATTGCATTAAGGTGTGAACTATTCCTATTTCCAGATTAATTATTTCATCTCCCGATTAATCTAATTAATCCTACACAATCAAGTGATGATCAAGCAATTGAAAGGAATAAACCCAAGAATAATCAAGTAACTACAAGAGCGAGGTAAGAACAAAATCAATTGGATAAAAACTATGAAATTAATGCATCTTCACCAAGAATTCTACAAAAGGTGTTTAGCTACTCATGTTCTTCACAAAAGCCATGTTTGAAACAAAGAATTCAATGAAAGACATAAGAGATGGATACTAAGAACTCCTGTGGAATGAATCTAGGGATGAAGTCTTCAATCTTCCAATCTAGAGTCTTCAATCTTCAATTCTCTCTCTCAAAGGTGTTCTTGGGGGTGTGTGTGAGTGTTGGAGGCGGTAAGTGTTGAATCCTCTTTAACCATAGGCGTTTTCCCTTTAATCTCCCATCAAAAAATGCCAAAATAGCAAAAGAATACGCCAAAATAGCGTACCCGGCCAGGTGGAATTATAAAGAGCAAAATTCACCCGGCCGGGTGGTCATTTTCGACCCCTTTCTGGCCATTTTCGCGCAGAATTACAGTACCCGGCCGGGTGAATTTACAGTGTAATAATTCACCCGGCCGCGTGTAAGCTTCTGGATAGCGCAGTGCTCTTGTAACGGTCATAACTTCTTCTACCGAACTCCGATTGAGGTGTGCAAGATACCCACGCGAAGCTCTTTCAAAGAAGAAGAGAATGATATGCATTGTGGGCTGATTGGACTTTAAAATCTCTAGTAAATATTGTCTCAAAGCAAGGCTGCTGCACATCCACATATTTTGTATCTTTTTCTACACATTCTTAACAAAATGGTCAACATACCAACATAATAGAGAAGTAGATATAAAAATGTCCAATAATAGACAAAATATGATCAAATTCATAGATAACCACCCTCTAAAACCATGTAAAATCCAAGTATGTCAATATATATCTAATGGTATAATTAGTTATAATTAAGCTATTAATTATTTAAATCTTACAAAAGAAAATAAGCCCCTTAGCTCAAGGCGTATGGTGATATTTATCTATATATATATATATAGAGAGAGAGAGTTGTGATCAATGTTGAAACAATTTTAAAGACCGAACTAGAGACCAAATCTGGGCCATTAGATCTAGTTTTTTTGATGAGATGTGCTGCTGTGAAAAATTTTTCGGCTTCATTACAAGCCCATTTTACTTCATTATATAGGTTTATTACTTCATTCTGTACTTCAAATGCTTCTACACATCCTTCATTCCAATAATTTATTACATTATTCCATGTGTTTATTAAACCATATTAGCGCCATGGCGTTGGTGATAGATATTGTAGAGAGGAAGAACGGCACGCGACGGCGAAACCACATTTACGTACTGGAATGAAGTAAAAACCTACTAGAATGAAGTAATAACCTACTAGAATGAAGTAATATATTCTGGAACGAAGTTAAATCTTCGTAACATGTTAGTATGACTTATTTACCTTCAGATGAATTAAAATAGGCTCGTGATGAAGGCGAAAATAATTTATAAATTTCTGTATCTTATCCATAAAAAACTAGAACTAAAAGCCCTAATTTGGTAGGGTTCGGTGGTTCGGTCTTTAAGAGTGGATTTGTGGATAATGAGACTCTATATATATATATATATATATATAGGGATGTATTCAGGTCAGAACGCTAAGTATAAGTAAAACTCAAAACACTTGCAGTCCATTGGATCATATGATCTAATGGTTAGATTAATGCCACGTGTCATCTAATAATGTAGAATTTTAGACTAATAATGTAGCTCAGATAATAATGTAGCATTTTAGTTTAATAATGTAGCATTTTAGTTTAGAAATGTACAGTTTTAGTCTTACAATGTACATTTCTAGTCTAATAATGTACCTCGCCTAACAATGTAGATTTTTAGTATCATAATGTAACAAATCACAGCCATCCAATCTAATGATCCAAGGGCTGTGATTTGTGCTGTGTTTTACGCTAAGATGCTGTAAGGACCCTAACACACCCCTATATATATATATATATATATATATATACTCTATGGGGTGCGTTAAAATGACAACACTCTTAAAATGACACTGTGACACAACGCTAGACTGCAATATTATATATGCTAGACTGCAATAGTATAAACGCTAGACATCAATCTACAACAATCTATATATTGCAGTCTAACGTATTGGATATTGCATGTCGCGTCACCTAGCAGTCTAGAGTATTGGATCTTGTAGTCCGCGTAAATTTACCTTGCGAATTTTTTATGATTGCCACATGGCAACTGATTATTCGTCCACATGTACAAATGATTGGCTAGAAATGGTGGTATGGTATTATTTTAAGAGGAGTTGTCATTTTAACACATCCTATACTCTATAGTAAAGAAATATATGAACATAAAAAAATACAGAAATCCTACAAAGTGAAGTTATATGGATTTTCCCTACCTTGTCGAAAATGATTCCAGCATAAGATCAAAATACACTATGGTTATGAATTTAACTATTGAATATAATCACACACTAAAATCAAATAACAAAATATATTTCTATTTGTTGTGTTTATATGCTCAACCTGCAATACTAATTGGGGGTGTTCAGTTACCAAGATTAAATCTCATGATTATATATGTATCATGTTTGGTTCATGAGATTGAACCCTACAACTTAATCCTATATGAATAGTCTCATGATAATTAGTCATAGTCAACCCCCTCCAACTAAAATAATCCCACAACTTAATCCTAGATGGATAGTCTCATGATTATTAGTCATGGCAACCGAACGCCACCATTGTGAATTAAATAACACAACATATATGGTGTCTAAACAATACCATCCTTATATATCCACCAAATCGCTCGCCTTGAAAGAAATCACAAGCACTTAATTAGAGCATCCACAATGGCAATAGGCAAGCCATAGGCCAGCCACTCTCTCTCCTTGCCACGACATCAGCACTAAAAATCCACCTGTCACATCATCATTTTAACCAAATAGGCTAGCCTAAGGCCAGCCACAGGCTAGCCGCAATAAAAATAATTCAAAAACAACTACATTTACGGAATTAAATTTAAGATAAATTACGAAATTAAATTTATGAGACATATACGGGAAAATTCATTCATTTCATTTTTAAAAAAGTACATTCATTTAAAAAAAAATTACATAAAAAATTAGTCAGTTGTACACCTTCGTCCTCGACGATCATGTTGTGCATGATAATGCACGCGTACATTATATCAGCAATGCATTTGACATCCGACAAACGCGTTGGACTCTTAATTGCCGCCCATCGAGACTGGAGCACACCAAATGCGCGCTCCACGTCCTTACGCGCCGACTCCTGCCCTTCCGCAAAGTAGGCCTTCCTTTCATCATTTGCGTGCCTGATCGTCTTCACAAAGACATGCCACCTAGGGTATATCTCATCCTCCAAGTAGTAGCCCATATTATGCCGGTTACCGTTGGCCACAAATGAGACGGCCGGACAAATGCCCTGACACTTCTCGTTGAAGAGGGGCGACGAGTTGAGGACGTTGAGGTCGTTGTTCGACCCGACTACCCCAAAATACGCATGCCAGATCCACAGCCGGTAATCAGCTACGGCCTCGAGGATCATCGTAGGATTCTTTCCCTTGTAGCCGGTCGTGTAGGCCCCCTTCCAGGCAGTTGGACAGTTCTTCCACTCCCAATGCATACAATCTATGCTGCCTAACATTCCGGGGAACCCATGCTGCTCCCCGTGCATCTGCATCAGATACTGACAATCTTGGGGGTAGGGCTTCGAAGGTACTGCTCACCGAAAATTTGAATCACGCCCTGACAGAAAAACTTCAGACATTCCAGAGCAGTCGTCTCACCGATGTGGAGGTACTCATCCCACATGTCTGCCGCGCCTTAGCAGGCCAACTGCCTGATTGCCGCCGTGCACTTTTGAATAAGGGTGTGGCCGGGTCTGCCAACCGCATCGTGCCTGAAGCGGAAATACAGATATCGACGCTCCAAAGCGTCAACGATACGCATAAACAACTCCCTGCGCATTCTAATACGCCGCCTAAACATGTTTGCGTTAAACCGCGGGTCCGGTGCGAAGTAGTCGTCATATAGCCGCTGATGTGCAGCTACGTGATCCCGATCAATCACTGTTCAGCGGTGGACAACAGGTCGAGGGCGAGGTACCGCCTGCTGTTCAACCCTTTGCATGTACCGCTTATCTCGCGGTTCATGTAGGCCTCCATAGCCTCGTTCATCCCTATAAATAAGACCTCAAGCTTCATCAAAAAGAGAGAGCTTCTACTTGCAAAAATACTTCATAGAGATCAATAGCTAGAGTACTTCACTTGTGCAAGGAGTTGGAGAAGGATTTCAAGAACATCAAGTACAGCAAGGATTCAACCTACGGGTTTTATTTGCTTTAGTTTTATGTTCAAATTGTCTTCCCTTCAATCTATGTTTTTAGCTTATTCAATTATGTGCAACTAAACTCATAGGATTCTAGGGATGTGTTAGTAACAACTTTGGTTATACAAATTCATTTTTCTATTTAATATCCGTTTTGTTTTTACTTTGTTTCTTCCCTAAGTAGTTCTTATGCTGCATGATTGAGTGACACAATCTTACATGATTTAATATAACTTGCTTCATAACTGTGACAGAGTTCTAGCGAGTTAGATTCACTTAGTAGACACTACAGTTAGCTTCCCTTAAAACGGCACTGTTAATTGAGAGTGAGGACTTTTCAAGGGTCTTAGGAGCTTTTTGGAGTTACGTGTTAGGATTGACAACCCTAACTTTGTAATCAACGTTTGTATCGCATGAGCATAAACTAGGTGACTCGTCCTTTCAAAGTATAAATTGTGCTAGGGTATTGTAGTTGGAATTTTGTATAACCATAACTGTGAACGCACATCCCTGGGATTCCCTTATCTCTATCGCTTATCTCCGTGTTTTATTTGCATTTAGTTGTTATATGCTTTTATTTGTTTCTAGTTTTCAAAAGTTTTTCAAAACCTATTTGCTTTTCCAGATAGTAATTGAGTCTTAGTAGAGGATAGACACTTTGTGTTTGCCTTCCCCGTGTTCGATATCTACTAACCTTTAGCTACACTATATATACTCTGTATACTTGCAGGTTTATTTAGTGCTAATAAAAAGTGCATCAGCTAGCCACGCGAATCGGCTAGCCGGTGCGTTAGCCGCCATTGTGGATGCTCTTAGTATCTAAATTTACTTTTGTGAAGATAGCATGCTCAGTTTTGTTAATAAGATAAACAGATATAATTTCAGGATAATGTCCACTGAAGGCATGTTCAGTGTCAAAAATTATATCTCATGATTAAATTTGTATTATATTTAGTTCATGAGATTGGATTTCATAACTTAAATTAGATGAATAATTATTATGATAATACCCTCCTCCAACTAAAATTATCCCATAGCTTAATTCTATATAAATAATTACTCCCTCAGTCCCCGATTAAGAGTCACATTTTTTCATTTTGGTTCGTCCCCAATTAAGAGTCACACTTCATTTTTACCATAAATAATCAGTACGTCCTACATTCCACTAACTTTTTTAATCAACTTTTCTTTATATTTTTTAAAACCCGTGTCCAGTCAAAGTGTGACTCCTAATGGGGAACGGAGGAATATATGATAATGATTAATGAGTCTCACCACACAAAACGACACCTAAAATTATCTTTATCTCTATGACAATTAATCTCAGCTATTCTAAGGATCTGGGCTTAACTAAATAGCGAGTATCTTAACACCTCTAGATTTACAATACTCCTTCCATCCACAAAAAATAGATCAATTTTGCAAAAAATAGATCACTTTCTAAAAATGGAAAGTTTATCTCTCATAGTTTTCCCACTTTTTCTTCCCTCTCGTACTTTACTCACTTTTTCTCCCTATCTCTCTTACTTTACCTACTTTTTCTCCCCATCTCTCTTACTTTACCAATTTTACATTAAAACCCGTGCCGAATAACAATAGATCTATTGTCTGTGGACGGAGGGAGTATTAGGAAGATAAAAAATATACAACACTGAATCTTGCTTCAGACCACATTTCAATCAACTCCTAAACATCAATGTATGAAGACAATTTCTACTCATCCAAAGCAAAGCAAACCATCCTGATCCCAGAAAACTATGAAGAAGAAGAAGAAGATCCATGTACATTTCAAACCAACATCAAGAATCACTACACAAAGTGAAAACTGATGTCAGTAATTAAGCAATGAATACTTGACTCTCACCACAATTTTCCCCTTTTCTACACCAAGCTTTCCTCCTGTCACCAGCCAGTGTCCCGGCGGATCTTGTGGCCCCTTGCTCATCTCCGACATGTCCACAAATTTTGCCACTTTATTGCCCGAATACTCGTCACCGGAGCTCGAGCTAGAGTCGTCCTGTCTCCTGAGCAATTCGCTCGGAGCATGATCCCATAAGGACCGGCGTACTGTGCATCCGGGAAGCCTAGAATACAAGAGCTTCATATGCAGGACGTTTCTTGAACCGAAATCCCACACCCCAAGCTGAGCTCCCGTGACCACGTAGGCGCCCATGAGGTCACCTATGAAGGTCTCGGGATTCTCTACAGGTGCGCTGCTAACGTGCGAAAATTTCTTCCATTTCACCGGCTCGAACCATCTGCTGTCCTGCTCTTCTGGCCCCTGCCACTTCGGGGCACCTATTGCCACGTGTGTGTCCCAATACGGCTGGAGAATCTTGGGAAGCGATGCTAGATGCTGAAGATGGATAGTGATGCGATTCTGTTTAGATCCCTCAAGGCATAGCCGCATACCAGTCACAGGCTTCCGGCCAACCGAAACCTGCATCCATGTTTTGGTTAACATTTCTGCTCACTTCTCTGTCTCATCATGAAATAAACGAAAAAGGAAAGCCTACTACCCTAGACAGGGTGCTTACTTTAAGTAATAGCTTAGACAGATAAATAAACATAATATAGACTAATCTACTGCATGATTGATCGAAATATTTTGATCGTGTATTGCCAATCTAATCTCTCATTTGTTTCACTACGTGAGAAAGTTAGCACGTACTTGCTCTTGGCTGACGTATAGTTTTTGTCCCATCATGCTAAATTGTAATGACGGACAAACTGGTTCCTTTCTTGCTTGTCCAGGAAACCTATCCTGCACGGGGGCCCAAATTCGAGGGACCTGAAATTCTAGGAAATATCGTAGTTCTTCAATCTGAGGTTTATCTGCATGGATGAATCCAATAAGGACTGTATCATAGTGGATATCGGAGTAAAATCACCCAAAGTAGCGACGAAAAGGAATTCTTACACTCTAGGTAGAGAGAAATAGCGCGTTCCAAATGATCCCTTCCTCGAACTCCATCAAGTAATTCTGTTATAGGGAAGAATGACATCTCAATCACATCTGGAGAAGATCGGACCGTTTTTGCCCACTGAATGTGGCTCCGTTCTAGATCATCCCCTCCACGCCTTCTGAATATGACGGTTACATCCTGCTAGCATAAAGACCTCAACTTGGTATAGCTAAATGTTGAGAATCATAAAAGCAAAATGCACTAGAAGATAAAAGCTTTATCCTCAATTTTGTTCTGTCATTTATCAAGGTCAGAAACATTATTTCATGTTACAAAATTACCACATTTTATATATACTTTGGTATATATATGAAGCATGGTCAAATGATTTGGGAGATAAAATATCATTTTGTTGCATGGGCATATACGTACTTCTTTGCCACTCCCGGAGAGGTAAGGTGCACTAGCTGGTTGAGGGTATATTCCTTGGTTGTTAAATAAAGACGAATCGCTGCCCTGAAAATTCAAGACGGAGAGAAGAAAACGAGTTTATATTCTTAAGAAAAATAATTTGAGAAACAAAATGATCAGGACAAGCAGTAGGGAGGCAAAGTCATCAAATGGAAAGTGAAAAAGGAACTAACCTTATTTTTTAATAGGCCTGAATTTGTAAGCCCTTCAGGGCTGCAGAACCTTTGATTTCCGATATCTTGAACATAGTTCTTGATTTCCACAATAGAGAGAGGTGATGACAGGTGCTGTTTCACATAGATTACATCTTTACCTCCGATAGTTATAGATGTAATAACATGGGTACCAAAGGTCTCGATGAAGCTGTTAAGGATATAACAAATCAAATAAGGCCGGCGGGTAGAAAGAGATATACATTTACATGACTGAAATTTCCTACCTTGCTAGGGCGGGTGGGTCCCACGATTTTGGCACTGCCCGTATAACATTTTCATTTAGAGCCATAGGTGATTTGATGAGCTCAATTTTAGCAATTGCAATGAAAAATCCATCCAGGCAAAGAGACTTCGTGGAAGCAGCATCTATATGCCTGGAACCAGTTAAGCTGAATGAAGCATTGAAGCTGCCGAGTGGAGTATGCCCGGAGAGACTTGCCTTTTTGTTGAAATACTCCACCATCTGTATTCGTGTTATATGAAGTAAGCATTTGAATAAAATAAGTTACAAATGCTGATTGACAATGAATGATATGTAACTATTAAAGGATCAAAGAAATACAACATATATTAAGAAGCACCTTACTGATTTACCGGGTTTTGCTCTTTTGTGTCAGAATTTGATATTATAGGAATTATGAGAGGCAAAACAACCGTGTTATGTTGAAATTAATCAAATAGGTAAGCTATGTGTACAGTGAGAGATGAAAATACGCAAGTCTAACTCCTCAAACTTGTCTTGAAACAAATCTTATGGTTTTGGTCCTTTGCAAATATTTCCATCCTCTCAACCCATAGAATTTTCAAGAACAACGTTGCAAGTTATACTGTGGAGAGAGTGACCTAATCAACATAGAGTAAACATCATGGAATATTACTATCAAGAATGTGTGTTTCTAATAAAGGAAGCAGTTAGCGTCTTTCTAATACGTAGACCTTTCATAAAAACCACTGTCTATGTGAAACCCTCAAACGGAGCAACATCAGTTGTTCTCTTCTTTAATTATACAAAGCGTGTGAGCAACGACATCCACTTGAAACACTAACCAACCTAACCGATAACCTGCTACTGTTTGATCACAACCTTACAAAAAGGAATAGCCACTAAACAGATTAAACCTGACTATCATACACAAAGGCAGATGCTAATTTGCATCAAATCTTTTCAATTGCAGAAACCAACATCCACCAATATCAAATGCCAACATACAATACCAAGAAACGCGAAGTTGCAAAACAGTTATAAACTATCATATACCTCATTATAACTGCAAACACCAAAGCCGTCACGCCCACCTGCCTCGTGAGAATTCTTGATGTCCCTTGAAACATTTGGCACAACAAAGTCATCAGCAAGGTACAAATCCCTCATGTGCTCCTCATCAATATCTACAATCCGCGACCCGGATACGCCCTTACAATACAGCAACCTCGTGTCATAGTTCACATCGAATCCCCTCCCTAATGCCTGCACAGAATTTATAGCTGTGTCCAATGCTGCCGCGTTTTCTCCCATATCATCACATCCCCCAAAACCACTAATCAAACTCACTCGATTCCGCAATATCAAACAATACTAACTCAATTTCTAACCTAGAACGACGCTCTCAGATATCAAGAATCGATTTTTATTCTTAGCCCATATCATCACATCCCTATGAAAACAGAGCCTCAGCTACACCACTAATCAAACTCACTCGATTCCGCAAAATCCAACAATACTAACTCAATTTTTAACCTAAAACGACGCTCTCAGCTATCAAGAATCGATTTTTATTCTAAGCCCATATCTTCACATCCCAGAAAAAACAAAGCCGCAGCTAAACCACTAATCACACTCACTCTAATTCCACAAAACCCAAGAATACCAACTCAATTTTGAATCAAGAACGGCCCTCACAGCTATCAAGAAACGAATTTTTTACATACTCCAAAATGCAAAAACAAGAGAAATCGAAAAACAGATGCAGTTTGGTAGATCTTGAATCTTCGTTTCTCAGATATTTTTTCAGGTCTTTTAGTTTTCGTTTGCAATCAACGCACAGAAACGGATATAATTAGTACTGGTGTATCTAATAACAACCATCTATACTTTCCCATCTACTGTGTGACTGCGTGTAAATACTTCCCCTGAAAACTTATGCTTGCCGTTGACTCGTTGAGTATCCATTAAATTCACCTGTCTCACTGAAGCACACGTGTTTTGCCCCTTTCGTACGACAATTTTCGCTACATCTCGGCCGTCGGTTGATCTCTCGTTACAGCCCCTCAACGGCTGTGATGACGACACGTCAGCTATCAAGAAAAGCGAAAATTTAACGCTGTTTGCTGATAAAATAATAAGTACTATTCCCCGTTTCATAGTAATGGAGGCGTTTCTTTTTAGCACGAGAATTAAGAAAAAAATTGCGTTAGGTTAAGTAAAGAGTAAGTGAAAAATGAAAAAGATAAAGAGACGAAGAGAGAATAAAGTAAGATAAAATAAAGTAAGAGAGAGTAAATAGGTGTTGAAAAATGTGTTGACATTTACTAAAAAGGAAAATAACTCTATTATTATGTAATGTACCAAAATGACAAAATGACTCTATTACTATGAACATGGGGAGTACTATTTTATTTATAAAATTGATGAAGTATTTCCTTTTTAATTTCTACATAATTTACTCCTTCAATCTACTATTTATAGTCTCATTTTGACTTTACATGAATTTTAAAAATTATTTAATTTCATGAGAATATAGTAATTGAGTAAATAGAAAGTGGACTCTATTTTTATATATATTGATTAAATTTATAAAATATGAATGTAACGAGTTAAATGAATGATGGATCTCATTATTTACAATGGAAAAAAAAGTGAATGAGACTAAATCACGGACATCCTTAATAACAAAATGAGCTTTTAAATTATGGAAAGAGGGAGTAATTTCTAGATTTTAACAAAATGAGCTTTTAAATTATGGAAAGAGGGAGTAATTTCTAGATTTAATTTTGCTTGTTTTAGATATTTTTATGTGTTTTTTATTTCTTTGATCTAAAATACTCTTGTTTTGTACTTTCACAATACACTAATAATCGTCGTTTGCAGCGAAATTAGTACTTTATCAGTATTTATCATGATTAAAATATGTGCGTTAGTTATTAATCAAATTTTGATTTTTCAATGTTTCCATTTTATAACTATGGAGTCACCTTTTCTTTCTCACCTTTTATAATACGTACTTCCCCCGTCCCTTGAAAATAAAGATTTTAGAAACAACACAAATTGATTAGTATCGTTAGTGAAAAATGTGACTTACCTTACAAGAGGAAAAACTTGCCAAAAGTAAAAGATAACAGTAACTAATTGTGTGGAACACCCCAAATGAAAAAGAAAGACTATTTTTAGGGACGGAGTGAGTATTTCACATATTCCTCCGGGAAACCACATAATGCCTTCGGACATTCTCCAAGTCTAGTCGTGAAATTGATTTAGAAGCTGAGATCCGTCCTCCGAATATCAATATTTGACGCAAAACTTGAATATGGCACTCTCCCCATCTTATAAAAGATGTCACATTTTTTAAACTCGTTTCTTACTAATGAAACTCCAACCGTTTCAAGATAATTGAGTCGTATTTTATTTTGGGTTGTCCAAAGAGTCGAGTCATTTCGTTTTTTGACAAAAACTTTATCTTTCCCTATACTTTATCCTCTCTTACTTTACACTATCCATTTTAACCTTTAAAACATCAATTTCTTAAATCTCGTACCAAAAAAAATGCCCCAACTATCTTGGAATAGTACTAGTTAAAGTGGAGAGAGAGTAAAGTAAGAGAAAAAAATGTACAGAAAAATGTAAAGAGGTCTTACATTCTACTAACTTATTTCACTCACAGATTATTTAAAATTAATATATACAAGATGTCACATTTTTTAAAAGATGGTACTCTCCCCATCTTATAAAAGATGTCACATTTTATAAAAGATGTCACATTTTATAAAACTTGAATATGGCACTCTCCCCATCTTATAAAAGATGTCACATTTTTTTAACTCGTTTCTTACTAATGAAACTCCAACCGTTTCAAGATAGTTGAGTCGTATTTTATTTTGGGTTGTCCAAAGAGTCGAGTCATTTCGTTTTTTGACAAAAACTTTATCTTTCCCTATACTTTACCCTCTCTTACTTTACACTATCCATTTTAACCTTTAAAACATCAATTTCTTAAATCTCGTACCAAAAAAAATGCCCCAACTATCTTGGAATAGTACTAGTTAAAGTGGAGAGAGAGTAAAGTAAGAGAAAAAAATGTACAGAAAAATGTAAAGAGGTCTTACATTCTACTAACTTATTACACTCACAGATTATTTAAAATTAATATATACAAGATGTCACATTTTTTAAAAGATGGCACTCTCCCCATCTTATAAAAGATGGCACATTTTATAAAAGATGTCACATTTTATAAAACTTGAATATGGAACTCTCCCCATCTTATAAAAGATGTCACATTTTTTAAACTCGTTTCTTACTAATGAAACTCCAACCGTTTCAAGATAGTTGAGTCGTATTTTATTTTGGGTTGTCCAAAGAGTCGAGTCATTTCGTTTTTTGACAAAAACTTTATCTTTCCCTATACTTTACCCTCTCTTACTTTACACTATCCATTTTAACCTTTAAAACATCAATTTCTTAAATCTCGTACCAAAAAAAATGCCCCAACTATCTTGGAATAGGACTAGTTAAAGTGGAGAGAGAGTAAAGTAAGAGAAAAAAATGTACAGAAAAATGTAAAGAGGTCTTACATTCTACTAACTTATTTCGCTCACAGATTATTTAAAATTAATATATACAAGATGTCACATTTTTTAAAAGATGGCACTCTCCCCATCTTATAAAAGATGTTACATTTTATAAAAGATGTCACATTTTATAAAACTTGAATATGGCACTCTCCCCATCTTATAAAAGATGTCACATTTTTTAAACTCCTTTCTTACTAATGAAACTCCAACCGTTTCAAGATAGTTGAGTCGTATTTTATTTTGGGTTGTCCAAAGAGTCGAGTCATTTCGTTTTTTGACAAAAACTTTATCTTTCCCTATACTTTACCCTCTCTTACTTTACACTATCCATTTTAACCTTTAAAACATCAATTTCTTAAATCTCGTACCAAAAAAAATGCCCCAACTATCTTGGAATAGTACTAGTTAAAGTGGAGAGAGAGTAAAGTAAGAGAAAAAAATGTACAGAAAAATGTAAAGAGGTCTTACATTCTACTAACTTATTTCACTCACAGATTATTTAAAATTAATATATACTAGATGTCACATTTTTTAAAAGATGACACTCTCCCCATCTTATAAAAGATGGCACATTTTATAAAAGATGTCACATTTTATAAAACTTGAATATGGCACTCTCCCCATCTTATAAAAGATGTCACATTTTTTTAACTCGTTTCTTACTAATGAAACTCCAACCGTTTCAAGATAGTTGAGTCGTATTTTATTTTGGGTTGTCCAAAGAGTCGAGTCATTTCGTTTTTTGACAAAAACTTTATCTTTCCCTATACTTTACCCTCTCTTACTTTACACTATCCATTTTAACCTTTAAAACATCAATTTCTTAAATCTCGTACCAAAAAAAATGCCCCAACTATCTTGGAATAGGACTAGTTAAAGTGGAGAGAGAGTAAAGTAAGAGAAAAAAATGTACAGAAAAATGTAAAGAGGTCTTACATTCTACTAACTTATTTCGCTCACAGATTATTTAAAATTAATATATACAAGATGTCACATTTTTTAAAAGATGGCACTCTCCCCATCTTATAAAAGATGTTACATTTTATAAAAGATGTCACATTTTATAAAACTTGAATATGGCACTCTCCCCATCTTATAAAAGATGTCACATTTTTTTAACTCGTTTCTTACTAATGAAACTCCAACCGTTTCAAGATAGTTGAGTCGTATTTTATTTTGGGTTGTCCAAAGAGTCGAGTCATTTCGTTTTTTGACAAAAACTTTATCTTTCCCTATACTTTACCCTCTCTTACTTTACACTATCCATTTTAACCTTTAAAACATCAATTTCTTAAATCTCGTACCAAAAAAAATGCCCCAACTATCTTGGAATAGTACTAGTTAAAGTGGAGAGAGAGTAAAGTAAGAGAAAAAAATGTACAGAAAAATGTAAAGAGGTCTTACATTCTACTAACTTATTTCACTCACAGATTATTTAAAATTAATATATACAAGATGTCACATTTTTTAAAAGATGGCACTCTCCCCATCTTATAAAAGATGGCACATTTTATAAAAGATGTCACATTTTATAAAACTTGAATATGGCACTCTCCCCATCTTATAAAAGATGTCACATTTTTTTAACTCGTTTCTTACTAATGAAACTCCAACCGTTTCAAGATAGTTGAGTCGTATTTTATTTTGGGTTGTCCAAAGAGTCGAGTCATTTCGTTTTTTGACAAAAACTTTATCTTTCCCTATACTTTACCCTCTCTTACTTTACACTATCCATTTTAACCTTTAAAACATCAATTTCTTAAATCTCGTACCAAAAAAAATGCCCCAACTATCTTGGAATAGTACTAGTTAAAGTGGAGAAAGAGTAAAGTAAGAGAAAAAAATGTACAGAAAAATGTAAAGAGGTCTTACATTCTACTAACTTATTTCACTCACAGATTATTTAAAATTAATATATACAAGATGTCACATTTTTTAAAAGATGGCACTCTCCCCATCTTATAAAAGATGTCACATTTTATAAAACTTGAATATGGCACTCTCCCCATCTTATAAAAGATGTCACATTTTTTAAACTCGTTTCTTACTAATGAAACTCCAACCGTTTCAAGATAGTTGAGTCGTATTTTATTTTGGGTTGTCCAAAGAGTCGAGTCATTTCGTTTTTTGACAAAAACTTTATCTTTCCCTATACTTTACCCTCTCTTACTTTACATTATCCATTTTAACCTTTAAAACATCAATTTCTTAAATCTCGTACCAAAAAAAATGCCCCAACTATCTTGGAATAGTACTAGTTAAAGTGGAGAGAGAGTAAAGTAAGAGAAAAAAATGTACAGAAAAATGTAAAAAGGTCTTACATTCTACTAACTTATTTCACTCACAGATTATTTAAAATTAATATATACAAGATGTCACATTTTTTAAAAGATGGCACTCTCCCCATCTTATAAAAGATGTCACATTTTATAAAAGATGTCACATTTTATAAAACTTGAATATGGCACTCTCCCCATCTTATAAAAGATGTCACATTTTTTAAACTCGTTTCTTACTAATGAAACTCCAACCGTTTCAAGATAGTTGAGTCGTATTTTATTTTGGGTTGTCCAAAGAGTCGAGTCATTTCGTTTTTTGACAAAAACTTTATCTTTCCCTATACTTTACCCTCTCTTACTTTACACTATCCATTTTAACCTTTAAAACATCAATTTCTTAAATCTCGTACCAAAAAAAATGCCCCAACTATCTTGGAATAGTACTAGTTAAAGTGGAGAGAAAGTAAAGTAAGAGAAAAAAATGTACAGAAAAATGTAAAGAGGTCTTACATTCTACTAACTTATTTCACTCACAAATTATTTAAAATTAATATATACAAGATGTCACATTTTTTAAAAGATGGCACTCTCCCCATCTTATAAAAGATGGCACATTTTATAAAAGATGTCACATTTTATAAAACTTGAATATGGCACTCTCCCCATCTTATAAAAGATGTCACATTTTTTTAACTCGTTTCTTACTAATGAAACTCCAACCGTTTCAAGATAGTTGAGTCGTATTTTATTTTGGGTTGTCCAAAGAGTCGAGTCATTTCGTTTTTTGACAAAAACTTTATCTTTCCCTATACTTTACCCTCTCTTACTTTACACTATCCATTTTAACCTTTAAAACATCAATTTCTTAAATCTCGTACCAAAAAAAATGCCCCAACTATCTTGGAATAGTACTAGTTAAAGTGGAGAGAGAGTAAAGTAAGAGAAAAAAATGTACAGAAAAATGTAAAGAGGTCTTACATTCTACTAACTTATTTCACTCACAGATTATTTAAAATTAATATATACAAGATGTCACATTTTTTAAAAGATGGCACTCTCCCCATCTTATAAAAGATGTCACATTTTATAAAAGATGTCACATTTTATAAAACTTGAATATGGCACTCTCCCCATCTTATAAAAGATGTCACATTTTTTAAACTCGTTTCTTACTAATGAAACTCCAACCGTTTCAAGATAGTTGAGTCGTATTTTATTTTGGGTTGTCCAAAGAGTCGAGTCATTTCGTTTTTTGACAAAAACTTTATCTTTCCCTATACTTTACTCTCTCTTACTTTACACTATCCATTTTAACCTTTAAAACATCAATTTCTTAAATCTCGTACCAAAAAAAATGCCCCAACTATCTTGGAATAGTACTAGTTAAAGTGGAGAGAGAGTAAAGTAAGAGAAAAAAATGTACAGAAAAATGTAAAGAGGTCTTACATTCTACTAACTTATTTCACTCACAGATTATTTAAAATTAATATATACAAGATGTCACATTTTTTAAAAGATGACACTCTCCCCATCTTATAAAAGATGTCACATTTTATAAAAGATGTCACATTTTATAAAACTTGAATATGGCACTCTCCCCATCTTATAAAAGATGTCACATTTTTTTAACTCGTTTCTTACTAATGAAACTCCAACCGTTTCAAGATAGTTGAGTCGTATTTTATTTTGGGTTGTCCAAAGAGTCGAGTCATTTCGTTTTTTGACAAAAACTTTATCTTTCCCTATACTTTACCCTCTCTTACTTTACACTATCCATTTTAACCTTTAAAACATCAATTTCTTAAATCTCGTACCAAAAAAAATGCCCCAACTATCTTGGAATAGGACTAGTTAAAGTGGAGAGAGAGTAAAGTAAGAGAAAAAAATGTACAGAAAAATGTAAAGAGGTCTTACATTCTACTAACTTATTTCGCTCACAGATTATTTAAAATTAATATATACAAGATGTCACATTTTTTAAAAGATGGCACTCTCCCCATCTTATAAAAGATGTTACATTTTATAAAAGATGTCACATTTTATAAAACTTGAATATGGCACTCTCCCCATCTTATAAAAGATGTCACATTTTTTTAACTCGTTTCTTACTAATGAAACTCCAACCGTTTCAAGATAGTTGAGTCGTATTTTATTTTGGGTTGTCCAAAGAGTCGAGTCATTTCGTTTTTTGACAAAAACTTTATCTTTCCCTATACTTTACCCTCTCTTACTTTACACTATCCATTTTAACCTTTAAAACATCAATTTCTTAAATCTCGTACCAAAAAAAATGCCCCAACTATCTTGGAATAGTACTAGTTAAAGTGGAGAGAGAGTAAAGTAAGAGAAAAAAATGTACAGAAAAATGTAAAGAGGTCTTACATTCTACTAACTTATTTCACTCACAGATTATTTAAAATTAATATATACAAGATGTCACCTTTTTTAAAAGATGGCACTCTCCCCATCTTATAAAAGATGGCACATTTTATAAAAGATGTCACATTTTATAAAACTTGAATATGGCACTCTCCCCATCTTATAAAAGATGTCACATTTTTTTAACTCGTTTCTTACTAATGAAACTCCAACCGTTTCAAGATAGTTGAGTCGTATTTTATTTTGGGTTGTCCAAAGAGTCGAGTCATTTCGTTTTTTGACAAAAACTTTATCTTTCCCTATACTTTACCCTCTCTTACTTTACACTATCCATTTTAACCTTTAAAACATCAATTTCTTAAATCTCGTACCAAAAAAAATGCCCCAACTATCTTGGAATAGTACTAGTTAAAGTGGAGAGAGAGTAAAGTAAGAGAAAAAAATGTACAGAAAAATGTAAAGAGGTCTTACATTCTACTAACTTATTTCACTCACAGATTATTTAAAATTAATATATACAAGATGTCACATTTTTTAAAAGATGGCACTCTCCCCATCTTATAAAAGATGGCACATTTTATAAAAGATGTCACATTTTATAAAACTTGAATATGGCACTCTCCCCATCTTATAAAAGATGTCACATTTTTTTAACTCGTTTCTTACTAATGAAACTCCAACCGTTTCAAGATAGTTGAGTCGTATTTTATTTTGGGTTGTCCAAAGAGTCGAGTCATTTCGTTTTTTGACAAAAACTTTATCTTTCCCTATACTTTACCCTCTCTTACTTTACACTATCCATTTTAACCTTTAAAACATCAATTTCTTAAATCTCGTACCAAAAAAAATGCCCCAACTATCTTGGAATAGTACTAGTTAAAGTGGAGAGAGAGTAAAGTAAGAGAAAAAAATGTACAGAAAAATGTAAAGAGGTCTTACATTCTACTAACTTATTTCACTCACAGATTATTTAAAATTAATATATACAAGATGTCACATTTTTTAAAAGATGGCACTCTCCCCATCTTATAAAAGATGTCACATTTTATAAAACTTGAATATGGCACTCTCCCCATCTTATAAAAGATGTCACATTTTTTAAACTCGTTTCTTACTAATGAAACTCCAACCGTTTCAAGATAGTTGAGTCGTATTTTATTTTGGGTTGTCCAAAGAGTCGAGTCATTTCGTTTTTTGACAAAAACTTTATCTTTCCCTATACTTTACCCTCTCTTACTTTACATTATCCATTTTAACCTTTAAAACATCAATTTCTTAAATCTCGTACCAAAAAAAATGCCCCAACTATCTTGGAATAGTACTAGTTAAAGTGGAGAGAAAGTAAAGTAAGAGAAAAAAATGTACAGAAAAATGTAAAGAGGTCTTACATTCTACTAACTTATTTCACTCACAGATTATTTAAAATTAATATATACAAGATGTCACATTTTTTAAAAGATGGCACTCTCCCCATCTTATAAAAGATGTCACATTTTATAAAAGATGTCACATTTTATAAAACTTGAATATGGCACTCTCCCCATCTTATAAAAGATGTCACATTTTTTAAACTCGTTTCTTACTAATGAAACTCCAACCGTTTCAAGATAGTTGAGTCGTATTTTATTTTGGGTTGTCCAAAGAGTCGAGTCATTTCGTTTTTTGACAAAAACTTTATCTTTCCCTATACTTTACCCTCTCTTACTTTACACTATCCATTTTAACCTTTAAAACATCAATTTCTTAAATCTCGTACCAAAAAAAATGCCCCAACTATCTTGGAATAGTACTAGTTAAAGTGGAGAGAAAGTAAAGTAAGAGAAAAAAATGTATAGAAAAATGTAAAGAGGTCTTACATTCTACTAACTTATTTCACTCACAGATTATTTAAAATTAATATATACAAGATGTCACATTTTTTAAAAGATGGCACTCTCCCCATCTTATAAAAGATGGCACATTTTATAAAAGATGTCACATTTTATAAAACTTGAATATGGCACTCTCCCCATCTTATAAAAGATGTCACATTTTTTTAACTCGTTTCTTACTAATGAAACTCCAACCGTTTCAAGATAGTTGAGTCGTATTTTATTTTGGGTTTTCCAAAGAGTCGAGTCATTTCGTTTTTTGACAAAAACTTTATCTTTCCCTATACTTTACCCTCTCTTACTTTACACTATCCATTTTAACCTTTAAAACATCAATTTCTTAAATCTCGTACCAAAAAAAATGCCCCAACTATCTTGGAATAGTACTAGTTAAAGTGGAGAGAGAGTAAAGTAAGAGAAAAAAATGTACAGAAAAATGTAAAGAGGTCTTACATTCTACTAACTTATTTCACTCACAGATTATTTAAAATTAATATATACAAGATGTCACATTTTTTAAAAGATGGCACTCTCCCCATCTTATAAAAGATGTCACATTTTATAAAAGATGTCACATTTTATAAAACTTGAATATGGCACTCTCCCCATCTTATAAAAGATGTCACATTTTTTAAACTCGTTTCTTACTAATGAAACTCCAACCGTTTCAAGATAGTTGAGTCGTATTTTATTTTGGGTTGTCCAAAGAGTCGAGTCATTTCGTTTTTTGACAAAAACTTTATCTTTCCCTATACTTTACCCTCTCTTACTTTACACTATCCATTTTAACCTTTAAAACATCAATTTCTTAAATCTCGTACCAAAAAAAATGCCCCAACTATCTTGGAATAGTACTAGTTAAAGTGGAGAGAGAGTAAAGTAAGAGAAAAAAATGTACAGAAAAATGTAAAGAGGTCTTACATTCTACTAACTTATTTCACTCACAGATTATTTAAAATTAATATATACAAGATGTCACATTTTTTAAAAGATGGCACTCTCCCCATCTTATAAAAGATGTCACATTTTATAAAAGATGTCACATTTTATAAAACTTGAATATGGCACTCTCCCCATCTTATAAAAGATGTCACATTTTTTAAACTCGTTTCTTACTAATGAAACTCCAACCGTTTCAAGATAGTTGAGTCGTATTTTATTTTGGGTTGTCCAAAGAGTCGAGTCATTTCGTTTTTTGACAAAAACTTTATCTTTCTCTATACTTTACCCTCTCTTACTTTACACTATCCATTTTAACCTTTAAAACATCAATTTCTTAAATCTCGTACCAAAAAAAATGCCCCAACTATCTTGGAATAGTACTAGTTAAAGTGGAGAGAGAGTAAAGTAAGAGAAAAAAATGTACAGAAAAATGTAAAGAGGTCTTACATTCTACTAACTTATTTTACTCACAGATTATTTAAAATTAATATATACAAGATGTCACATTTTTTAAAAGATGGCACTCTCCCCATCTTATAAAAGATGGCACATTTTATAAAAGATGTCACATTTTATAAAACTTGAATATGGCACTCTCCCCATCTTATAAAAGATGTCACATTTTTTTAACTCGTTTCTTACTAATGAAACTCCAACCGTTTCAAGATAGTTGAGTCGTATTTTATTTTGGGTTGTCCAAAGAGTCGAGTCATTTCGTTTTTTGACAAAAACTTTATCTTTCCCTTTACTTTACCCTCTCTTACTTTACACTATCCATTTTAACCTTTAAAACATCAATTTCTTAAATCTCGTACCAAAAAAAATGCCCCAACTATCTTGGAATAGTACTAGTTAAAGTGGAGAGAGAGTAAAGTAAGAGAAAAAAATGTACAGAAAAATGTAAAGAGGTCTTACATTCTACTAACTTATTTCACTCACAGATTATTTAAAATTAATATATACAAGATGTCACATTTTTTAAAAGATGGCACTCTCCCCATCTTATAAAAGATGGCACATTTTATAAAAGATGTCACATTTTATAAAACTTGAATATGGCACTCTCCCCATCTTATAAAAGATGTCACATTTTTTTAACTCGTTTCTTACTAATGAAACTCCAACCGTTTCAAGATAGTTGAGTCGTATTTTATTTTGGGTTGTCCAAAGAGTCGAGTCATTTCGTTTTTTGACAAAAACTTTATCTTTCCCTATACTTTACCCTCTCTTACTTTACACTATCCATTTTAACCTTTAAAACATCAATTTCTTAAATCTCGTACCAAAAAAAATGCCCCAACTATCTTGGAATAGTACTAGTTAAAGTGGAGAGAGAGTAAAGTAAGAGAAAAAAATGTACAGAAAAATGTAAAGAGGTCTTACATTCTACTAACTTATTTCACTCACAGATTATTTAAAATTAATATATACAAGATGTCACATTTTTTAAAAGATGGCACTCTCCCCATCTTATAAAAGATGTCACATTTTATAAAAGATGTCACATTTTATAAAACTTGAATATGGCACTCTCCCCATCTTATAAAAGATGTCACATTTTTTTAACTCGTTTCTTACTAATGAAACTCCAACCGTTTCAAGATAGTTGAGTCGTATTTTATTTTGGGTTGTCCAAAGAGTCGAGTCATTTCGTTTTTTGACAAAAACTTTATCTTTCCCTATACTTTACCCTCTCTTACTTTACACTATCCATTTTAACCTTTAAAACATCAATTTCTTAAATCTCGTACCAAAAAAAATGCCCCAACTATCTTGGAATAGGACTAGTTAAAGTGGAGAGAAAGTAAAGTAAGAGAAAAAAATGTACAGAAAAATGTAAAGAGGTCTTACATTCTACTAACTTATTTCGCTCACAGATTATTTAAAATTAATATATACAAGATGTCACATTTTTTAAAAGATGGCACTCTCCCCATCTTATAAAAGATGTTACATTTTATAAAAGATGTCACATTTTATAAAACTTGAATATGGCACTCTCCCCATCTTATAAAAGATGTCACATTTTTTTAACTCGTTTCTTACTAATGAAACTCCAACCGTTTCAAGATAGTTGAGTCGTATTTTATTTTGGGTTGTCCAAAGAGTCGAGTCATTTCGTTTTTTGACAAAAACTTTATCTTTCCCTATACTTTACCCTCTCTTACTTTACACTATCCATTTTAACCTTTAAAACATCAATTTCTTAAATCTCGTACCAAAAAAAATGCCCCAACTATCTTGGAATAGTACTAGTTAAAGTGGAGAGAGAGTAAAGTAAGAGAAAAAAATGTACAGAAAAATGTAAAGAGGTCTTACATTCTACTAACTTATTTCACTCACAGATTATTTAAAATTAATATATACAAGATGTCACCTTTTTTAAAAGATGGCACTCTCCCCATCTTATAAAAGATGGCACATTTTATAAAAGATGTCACATTTTATAAAACTTGAATATGGCACTCTCCCCATCTTATAAAAGATGTCACATTTTTTTAACTCGTTTCTTACTAATGAAACTCCAACCATTTCAAGATAGTTGAGTCGTATTTTATTTTGGGTTGTCCAAAGAGTCGAGTCATTTCGTTTTTTGACAAAAACTTTATCTTTCCCTATACTTTACCCTCTCTTACTTTACACTATCCATTTTAACCTTTAAAACATCAATTTCTTAAATCTCGTACCAAAAAAAATGCCCCAACTATCTTGGAATAGTACTAGTTAAAGTGGAGAGAGAGTAAAGTAAGAGAAAAAAATGTACAGAAAAATGTAAAGAGGTCTTACATTCTACTAACTTATTTCACTCACAGATTATTTAAAATTAATATATACAAGATGTCACATTTTTTAAAAGATGGCACTCTCCCCATCTTATAAAAGATGGCACATTTTATAAAAGATGTCACATTTTATAAAACTTGAATATGGCACTCTCCCCATCTTATAAAAGATGTCACATTTTTTAAACTCGTTTCTTACTAATGAAACTCCAACCGTTTCAAGATAGTTGAGTCGTATTTTATTTTGGGTTGTCCAAAGAGTCGAGTCATTTCGTTTTTTGACAAAAACTTTATCTTTCCCTATACTTTACCCTCTCTTACTTTACACTATCCATTTTAACCTTTAAAACATCAATTTCTTAAATCTCGTACCAAAAAAAATGCCCCAACTATCTTGGAATAGTACTAGTTAAAGTGGAGAGAGAGTAAAGTAAGAGAAAAAAATGTACAGAAAAATGTAAAGAGGTCTTACATTCTACTAACTTATTTCACTCACAGATTATTTAAAATTAATATATACAAGATGTCACATTTTTTAAAAGATGGCACTCTCCCCATCTTATAAAAGATGTCACATTTTATAAAACTTGAATATGGCACTCTCCCCATCTTATAAAAGATGTCACATTTTTTAAACTCGTTTCTTACTAATGAAACTCCAACCGTTTCAAGATAGTTGAGTCGTATTTTATTTTGGGTTGTCCAAAGAGTCGAGTCATTTCGTTTTTTGACAAAAACTTTATCTTTCCCTATACTTTACCCTCTCTTACTTTACATTATCCATTTTAACCTTTAAAACATCAATTTCTTAAATCTCGTACCAAAAAAAATGCCCCAACTATCTTGGAATAGTACTAGTTAAAGTGGAGAGAGAGTAAAGTAAGAGAAAAAAATGTACAGAAAAATGTAAAGAGGTCTTACATTCTACTAACTTATTTCACTCACAGATTATTTAAAATTAATATATACAAGATGTCACATTTTTTAAAAGATGGCACTCTCCCCATCTTATAAAAGATGTCACATTTTATAAAAGATGTCACATTTTATAAAACTTGAATATGGCACTCTCCCCATCTTATAAAAGATGTCACATTTTTTAAACTCGTTTCTTACTAATGAAACTCCAACCGTTTCAAGATAGTTGAGTCGTATTTTATTTTGGGTTGTCCAAAGAGTCGAGTCATTTCGTTTTTTGACAAAAACTTTATCTTTCCCTATACTTTACCCTCTCTTACTTTACACTATCCATTTTAACCTTTAAAACATCAATTTCTTAAATCTCGTACCAAAAAAAATGCCCCAACTATCTTGGAATAGTACTAGTTAAAGTGGAGAGAGAGTAAAGTAAGAGAAAAAAATGTACAGAAAAATGTAAAGATGTCTTACATTCTACTAACTTATTTCACTCACAGATTATTTAAAAAAAAAATTAATATATACAAGACGTCACATTTTTTAAAAGATGGCACTCTCCCCATCTTATAAAAGATGTCACATTTTATAAAAGATGTCACATTTTATAAAACTTGAATATGGCACTCTCCCCATCTTATAAAAGATGTCACATTTTTTAAACTCGTTTCTTACTAATGAAACTCCAACCATTTCAAGATAGTTGAGTCGTATTTTATTTTGGGTTGTCCAAAGAGTCGAGTCATTTCGTTTTTTGACAAAAACTTTATCTTTCCCTATACTTTACCCTCTCTTACTTTACACTATCCATTTTAACCTTTAAAACATCAATTTCTTAAATCTCGTACCAAAAAAAATGCCCCAACTATCTTGGAATAGTACTAGTTAAAGTGGAGAGAGAGTAAAGTAAGAGAAAAAAATGTACAGAAAAATGTAAAGAGGTCTTACATTCTACTAACTTATTTCACTCACAGATTATTTAAAATTAATATATACAAGATGTCACATTTTTTAAAAGATGGCACTCTCCCCATCTTATAAAAGATGTCACATTTTATAAAAGATGTCACATTTTATAAAACTTGAATATGGCACTCTCCCCATCTTATAAAAGATGTCACATTTTTTAAACTCGTTTCTTACTAATGAAACTCCAACCGTTTCAAGATAGTTGAGTCGTATTTTATTTTGGGTTGTCCAAAGAGTCGAGTCATTTCGTTTTTTGACAAAAACTTTATCTTTCTCTATACTTTACCCTCTCTTACTTTACACTATCCATTTTAACCTTTAAAACATCAATTTCTTAAATCTCGTACCAAAAAAAATGCCCCAACTATCTTGGAATAGTACTAGTTAAAGTGGAGAGAGAGTAAAGTAAGAGAAAAAAATGTACAGAAAAATGTAAAGAGGTCTTACATTCTACTAACTTATTTTACTCACAGATTATTTAAAATTAATATATACAAGATGTCACATTTTTTAAAAGATGGCACTCTCCCCATCTTATAAAAGATGGCACATTTTATAAAAGATGTCACATTTTATAAAACTTGAATATGGCACTCTCCCCATCTTATAAAAGATGTCACATTTTTTTAACTCGTTTCTTACTAATGAAACTCCAACCGTTTCAAGATAGTTGAGTCGTATTTTATTTTGGGTTGTCCAAAGAGTCGAGTCATTTCGTTTTTTGACAAAAACTTTATCTTTCCCTTTACTTTACCCTCTCTTACTTTACACTATCCATTTTAACCTTTAAAACATCAATTTCTTAAATCTCGTACCAAAAAAAATGCCCCAACTATCTTGGAATAGTACTAGTTAAAGTGGAGAGAGAGTAAAGTAAGAGAAAAAAATGTACAGAAAAATGTAAAGAGGTCTTACATTCTACTAACTTATTTCACTCACAGATTATTTAAAATTAATATATACAAGATGTCACATTTTTTAAAAGATGGCACTCTCCCCATCTTATAAAAGATGGCACATTTTATAAAAGATGTCACATTTTATAAAACTTGAATATGGCACTCTCCCCATCTTATAAAAGATGTCACATTTTTTTAACTCGTTTCTTACTAATGAAACTCCAACCGTTTCAAGATAGTTGAGTCGTATTTTATTTTGGGTTGTCCAAAGAGTCGAGTCATTTCGTTTTTTGACAAAAACTTTATCTTTCCCTATACTTTACCCTCTCTTACTTTACACTATCCATTTTAACCTTTAAAACATCAATTTCTTAAATCTCGTACCAAAAAAAATGCCCCAACTATCTTGGAATAGTACTAGTTAAAGTGGAGAGAGAGTAAAGTAAGAGAAAAAAATGTACAGAAAAATGTAAAGAGGTCTTACATTCTACTAACTTATTTCACTCACAGATTATTTAAAATTAATATATACAAGATGTCACATTTTTTAAAAGATGGCACTCTCCCCATCTTATAAAAGATGTCACATTTTATAAAAGATGTCACATTTTATAAAACTTGAATATGGCACTCTCCCCATCTTATAAAAGATGTCACATTTTTTTAACTCGTTTCTTACTAATGAAACTCCAACCGTTTCAAGATAGTTGAGTCGTATTTTATTTTGGGTTGTCCAAAGAGTCGAGTCATTTCGTTTTTTGACAAAAACTTTATCTTTCCCTATACTTTACCCTCTCTTACTTTACACTATCCATTTTAACCTTTAAAACATCAATTTCTTAAATCTCGTACCAAAAAAAATGCCCCAACTATCTTGGAATAGGACTAGTTAAAGTGGAGAGAAAGTAAAGTAAGAGAAAAAAATGTACAGAAAAATGTAAAGAGGTCTTACATTCTACTAACTTATTTCGCTCACAGATTATTTAAAATTAATATATACAAGATGTCACATTTTTTAAAAGATGGCACTCTCCCCATCTTATAAAAGATGTTACATTTTATAAAAGATGTCACATTTTATAAAACTTGAATATGGCACTCTCCCCATCTTATAAAAGATGTCACATTTTTTTAACTCGTTTCTTACTAATGAAACTCCAACCGTTTCAAGATAGTTGAGTCGTATTTTATTTTGGGTTGTCCAAAGAGTCGAGTCATTTCGTTTTTTGACAAAAACTTTATCTTTCCCTATACTTTACCCTCTCTTACTTTACACTATCCATTTTAACCTTTAAAACATCAATTTCTTAAATCTCGTACCAAAAAAAATGCCCCAACTATCTTGGAATAGTACTAGTTAAAGTGGAGAGAGAGTAAAGTAAGAGAAAAAAATGTACAGAAAAATGTAAAGAGGTCTTACATTCTACTAACTTATTTCACTCACAGATTATTTAAAATTAATATATACAAGATGTCACCTTTTTTAAAAGATGGCACTCTCCCCATCTTATAAAAGATGGCACATTTTATAAAAGATGTCACATTTTATAAAACTTGAATATGGCACTCTCCCCATCTTATAAAAGATGTCACATTTTTTTAACTCGTTTCTTACTAATGAAACTCCAACCATTTCAAGATAGTTGAGTCGTATTTTATTTTGGGTTGTCCAAAGAGTCGAGTCATTTCGTTTTTTGACAAAAACTTTATCTTTCCCTATACTTTACCCTCTCTTACTTTACACTATCCATTTTAACCTTTAAAACATCAATTTCTTAAATCTCGTACCAAAAAAAATGCCCCAACTATCTTGGAATAGTACTAGTTAAAGTGGAGAGAGAGTAAAGTAAGAGAAAAAAATGTACAGAAAAATGTAAAGAGGTCTTACATTCTACTAACTTATTTCACTCACAGATTATTTAAAATTAATATATACAAGATGTCACATTTTTTAAAAGATGGCACTCTCCCCATCTTATAAAAGATGGCACATTTTATAAAAGATGTCACATTTTATAAAACTTGAATATGGCACTCTCCCCATCTTATAAAAGATGTCACATTTTTTAAACTCGTTTCTTACTAATGAAACTCCAACCGTTTCAAGATAGTTGAGTCGTATTTTATTTTGGGTTGTCCAAAGAGTCGAGTCATTTCGTTTTTTGACAAAAACTTTATCTTTCCCTATACTTTACCCTCTCTTACTTTACACTATCCATTTTAACCTTTAAAACATCAATTTCTTAAATCTCGTACCAAAAAAAATGCCCCAACTATCTTGGAATAGTACTAGTTAAAGTGGAGAGAGAGTAAAGTAAGAGAAAAAAATGTACAGAAAAATGTAAAGAGGTCTTACATTCTACTAACTTATTTCACTCACAGATTATTTAAAATTAATATATACAAGATGTCACATTTTTTAAAAGATGGCACTCTCCCCATCTTATAAAAGATGTCACATTTTATAAAACTTGAATATGGCACTCTCCCCATCTTATAAAAGATGTCACATTTTTTAAACTCGTTTCTTACTAATGAAACTCCAACCGTTTCAAGATAGTTGAGTCGTATTTTATTTTGGGTTGTCCAAAGAGTCGAGTCATTTCGTTTTTTGACAAAAACTTTATCTTTCCCTATACTTTACCCTCTCTTACTTTACATTATCCATTTTAACCTTTAAAACATCAATTTCTTAAATCTCGTACCAAAAAAAATGCCCCAACTATCTTGGAATAGTACTAGTTAAAGTGGAGAGAGAGTAAAGTAAGAGAAAAAAATGTACAGAAAAATGTAAAGAGGTCTTACATTCTACTAACTTATTTCACTCACAGATTATTTAAAATTAATATATACAAGATGTCACATTTTTTAAAAGATGGCACTCTCCCCATCTTATAAAAGATGTCACATTTTATAAAAGATGTCACATTTTATAAAACTTGAATATGGCACTCTCCCCATCTTATAAAAGATGTCACATTTTTTAAACTCGTTTCTTACTAATGAAACTCCAACCGTTTCAAGATAGTTGAGTCGTATTTTATTTTGGGTTGTCCAAAGAGTCGAGTCATTTCGTTTTTTGACAAAAACTTTATCTTTCCCTATACTTTACCCTCTCTTACTTTACACTATCCATTTTAACCTTTAAAACATCAATTTCTTAAATCTCGTACCAAAAAAAATGCCCCAACTATCTTGGAATAGTACTAGTTAAAGTGGAGAGAGAGTAAAGTAAGAGAAAAAAATGTACAGAAAAATGTAAAGATGTCTTACATTCTACTAACTTATTTCACTCACAGATTATTTAAAAAAAAAATTAATATATACAAGACGTCACATTTTTTAAAAGATGGCACTCTCCCCATCTTATAAAAGATGTCACATTTTATAAAAGATGTCACATTTTATAAAACTTGAATATGGCACTCTCCCCATCTTATAAAAGATGTCACATTTTTTAAACTCGTTTCTTACTAATGAAACTCCAACCATTTCAAGATAGTTGAGTCGTATTTTATTTTGGGTTGTCCAAAGAGTCGAGTCATTTCGTTTTTTGACAAAAACTTTATCTTTCCCTATACTTTACCCTCTCTTACTTTACACTATCCATTTTAACCTTTAAAACATCAATTTCTTAAATCTCGTACCAAAAAAAATGCCCCAACTATCTTGGAATAGTACTAGTTAAAGTGGAGAGAGAGTAAAGTAAGAGAAAAAAATGTACAGAAAAATGTAAAGAGGTCTTACATTCTACTAACTTATTTCACTCACAGATTATTTAAAATTAATATATACAAGATGTCACATTTTTTAAAAGATGGCACTCTCCCCATCTTATAAAAGATGTCACATTTTATAAAAGATGTCACATTTTATAAAACTTGAATATGGCACTCTCCCCATCTTATAAAAGATGTCACATTTTTTAAACTCGTTTCTTACTAATGAAACTCCAACCGTTTCAAGATAGTTGAGTCGTATTTTATTTTGGGTTGTCCAAAGAGTCGAGTCATTTCGTTTTTTGACAAAAACTTTATCTTTCTCTATACTTTACCCTCTCTTACTTTACACTATCCATTTTAACCTTTAAAACATCAATTTCTTAAATCTCGTACCAAAAAAAATGCCCCAACTATCTTGGAATAGTACTAGTTAAAGTGGAGAGAGAGTAAAGTAAGAGAAAAAAATGTACAGAAAAATGTAAAGAGGTCTTACATTCTACTAACTTATTTCACTCACAGATTATTTAAAATTAATATATACAAGATGTCACATTTTTTAAAAGATGGCACTCTCCCCATCTTATAAAAGATGGCACATTTTATAAAAGATGTCACATTTTATAAAACTTGAATATGGCACTCTCCCCATCTTATAAAAGATGTCACATTTTTTTAACTCGTTTCTTACTAATGAAACTCCAACCGTTTCAAGATAGTTGAGTCGTATTTTATTTTGGGTTGTCCAAAGAGTCGAGTCATTTCGTTTTTTGACAAAAACTTTATCTTTCCCTATACTTTACCCTCTCTTACTTTACACTATCCATTTTAACCTTTAAAACATCAATTTCTTAAATCTCGTACCAAAAAAAATGCCCCAACTATCTTGGAATAGTACTAGTTAAAGTGGAGAGAGAGTAAAGTAAGAGAAAAAAATGTACAGAAAAATGTAAAGAGGTCTTACATTCTACTAACTTATTTCACTCACAGATTATTTAAAATTAATATATACAAGATGTCACATTGTTTAAAAGATGGCACTCTCCCCATCTTATAAAAGATGTCACATTTTATAAAACTTGAATATGGCACTCTCCCCATCTTATAAAAGATGTCACATTTTTTAAACTCGTTTCTTACTAATGAAACTCCAACCGTTTCAAGATAGTTGAGTCGTATTTTATTTTGGGTTGTCCAAAGAGTCGAGTCATTTCGTTTTTTGACAAAAACTTTATCTTTCCCTATACTTTACCCTCTCTTACTTTACACTATCCATTTTAACCTTTAAAACATCAATTTCTTAAATCTCGTACCAAAAAAAATGCCCCAACTATCTTGGAATAGTACTAGTTAAAGTGGAGAGAGAGTAAAGTAAGAGAAAACAATGTACAGAAAAATGTAAAGAGGTCTTACATTCTACTAACTTATTTCACTCACAGATTATTTAAAATTAATATATACAAGATGTCACATTTTTTAAAAGATGGCACTCTCCCCATCTTATAAAAGATGGCACATTTTATAAAAGATGTCACATTTTATAAAACTTGAATATGGCACTCTCCCCATCTTATAAAAGATGTCACATTTTTTTAACTCGTTTCTTACTAATGAAACTCCAACCGTTTCAAGATAGTTGAGTCGTATTTTATTTTGGGTTGTCCAAAGAGTCGAGTCATTTCGTTTTTTGACAAAAACTTTATCTTTCCCTATACTTTACCCTCTCTTACTTTACACTATCCATTTTAACCTTTAAAACATCAATTTCTTAAATCTCGTACCAAAAAAAATGCCCCAACTATCTTGGAATAGTACTAGTTAAAGTGGAGAGAGAGTAAAGTAAGAGAAAAAAATGTACAGAAAAATGTAAAGAGGTCTTACATTCTACTAACTTATTTCACTCACAGATTATTTAAAATTAATATATACAAGATGTCACATTTTTTAAAAGATGGCACTCTCCCCATCTTATAAAAGATGTCACATTTTATAAAACTTGAATATGGCACTCTCCCCATCTTATAAAAGATGTCACATTTTTTAAACTCGTTTCTTACTAATGAAACTCCAACCGTTTCAAGATAGTTGAGTCGTATTTTATTTTGGGTTGTCCAAAGGGTCGAGTCATTTCGTTTTTTGACAAAAACTTTATCTTTCCCTATACTTTACCCTCTCTTACTTTACACTATCCATTTTAACCTTTAAAACATCAATTTCTTAAATCTCGTACCAAAAAAAATGCCCCAACTATCTTGGAATAGTACTAGTTAAAGTGGAGAGAGAGTAAAGTAAGAGAAAAAAATGTACAGAAAAATGTAAAGAGGTCTTACATTCTACTAACTTATTTCACTCACAGATTATTTAAAATTAATATATACAAGATGTCACATTTTTTAAAAGATGGCACTCTCCCCATCTTATAAAAGATGGCACATTTTATAAAAGATGTCACATTTTATAAAACTTGAATATGGCACTCTCCCCATCTTATAAAAGATGTCACATTTTTTTAACTCGTTTCTTACTAATGAAACTCCAACCGTTTCAAGATAGTTGAGTCGTATTTTATTTTGGGTTGTCCAAAGAGTCGAGTCATTTCGTTTTTTGACAAAAACTTTATCTTTCCCTATACTTTACCCTCTCTTACTTTACACTATCCATTTTAACCTTTAAAACATCAATTTCTTAAATCTCGTACCAAAAAAAATGCCCCAACTATCTTGGAATAGTACTAGTTAAAGTGGAGAGAGAGTAAAGTAAGAGAAAAAAAATGTACAGAAAAATGTAAAGAGGTCTTACATTCTACTAACTTATTTCACTCACAGATTATTTAAAATTAATATATACAAGATGTCACATTTTTTAAAAGATGGCACTCTCCCCATCTTATAAAAGATGGCACATTTTATAAAAGATGTCACATTTTATAAAACTTGAATATGGCACTCTCCCCATCTTATAAAAGATGTCACATTTTTTTAACTCGTTTCTTACTAATGAAACTCCAACCGTTTCAAGATAGTTGAGTCGTATTTTATTTTGGGTTGTCCAAAGAGTCGAGTCATTTCGTTTTTTGACAAAAACTTTATCTTTCCCTATACTTTACCCTCTCTTACTTTACACTATCCATTTTAACCTTTAAAACATCAATTTCTTAAATCTCGTACCAAAAAAAATGCCCCAACTATCTTGGAATAGTACTAGTTAAAGTGGAGAGAGAGTAAAGTAAGAGAAAAAAATGTACAGAAAAATGTAAAGAGGTCTTACATTCTACTAACTTATTTCACTCACAGATTATTTAAAATTAATATATACAAGATGTCACATTGTTTAAAAGATGGCACTCTCCCCATCTTATAAAAGATGTCACATTTTATAAAACTTGAATATGGCACTCTCCCCATCTTATAAAAGATGTCACATTTTTTAAACTCGTTTCTTACTAATGAAACTCCAACCGTTTCAAGATAGTTGAGTCGTATTTTATTTTGGGTTGTCCAAAGAGTCGAGTCATTTCGTTTTTTGACAAAAACTTTATCTTTCCCTATACTTTACCCTCTCTTACTTTACACTATCCATTTTAACCTTTAAAACATCAATTTCTTAAATCTCGTACCAAAAAAAATGCCCCAACTATCTTGGAATAGTACTAGTTAAAGTGGAGAGAGAGTAAAGTAAGAGAAAACAATGTACAGAAAAATGTAAAGAGGTCTTACATTCTACTAACTTATTTCACTCACAGATTATTTAAAATTAATATATACAAGATGTCACATTTTTTAAAAGATGGCACTCTCCCCATCTTATAAAAGATGGCACATTTTATAAAAGATGTCACATTTTATAAAACTTGAATATGGCACTCTCCCCATCTTATAAAAGATGTCACATTTTTTTAACTCGTTTCTTACTAATGAAACTCCAACCGTTTCAAGATAGTTGAGTCGTATTTTATTTTGGGTTGTCCAAAGAGTCGAGTCATTTCGTTTTTTGACAAAAACTTTATCTTTCCCTATACTTTACCCTCTCTTACTTTACACTATCCATTTTAACCTTTAAAACATCAATTTCTTAAATCTCGTACCAAAAAAAATGCCCCAACTATCTTGGAATAGTACTAGTTAAAGTGGAGAGAGAGTAAAGTAAGAGAAAAAAATGTACAGAAAAATGTAAAGAGGTCTTACATTCTACTAACTTATTTCACTCACAGATTATTTAAAATTAATATATACAAGATGTCACATTTTTTAAAAGATGGCACTCTCCCCATCTTATAAAAGATGTCACATTTTATAAAACTTGAATATGGCACTCTCCCCATCTTATAAAAGATGTCACATTTTTTAAACTCGTTTCTTACTAATGAAACTCCAACCGTTTCAAGATAGTTGAGTCGTATTTTATTTTGGGTTGTCCAAAGGGTCGAGTCATTTCGTTTTTTGACAAAAACTTTATCTTTCCCTATACTTTACCCTCTCTTACTTTACACTATCCATTTTAACCTTTAAAACATCAATTTCTTAAATCTCGTACCAAAAAAAATGCCCCAACTATCTTGGAATAGTACTAGTTAAAGTGGAGAGAGAGTAAAGTAAGAGAAAAAAATGTACAGAAAAATGTAAAGAGGTCTTACATTCTACTAACTTATTTCACTCACAGATTATTTAAAATTAATATATACAAGATGTCACATTTTTTAAAAGATGGCACTCTCCCCATCTTATAAAAGATGGCACATTTTATAAAAGATGTCACATTTTATAAAACTTGAATATGGCACTCTCCCCATCTTATAAAAGATGTCACATTTTTTTAACTCGTTTCTTACTAATGAAACTCCAACCGTTTCAAGATAGTTGAGTCGTATTTTATTTTGGGTTGTCCAAAGAGTCGAGTCATTTCGTTTTTTGACAAAAACTTTATCTTTCCCTATACTTTACCCTCTCTTACTTTACACTATCCATTTTAACCTTTAAAACATCAATTTCTTAAATCTCGTACCAAAAAAAATGCCCCAACTATCTTGGAATAGTACTAGTTAAAGTGGAGAGAGAGTAAAGTAAGAGAAAAAAAATGTACAGAAAAATGTAAAGAGGTCTTACATTCTACTAACTTATTTCACTCACAGATTATTTTAAATTAATATATACAAGTGGACCCAGTCACCTATATTCCACTAATATTCTTCCACTTACTTTTCACAATACTCCCACCGTCCATAGATAAATGGGCATATAATATGGCACGTGAATTAAGACAAAATTGGTAAAGTGAGAGGAGGGAGGAGAAGAGTAGTTAAGGTAGTGTTACTGGATAGTGAGACTCACATTATTATTAGTGTCTTTATGGTGGTATAAGTTGTAAATAACTTGATATATAGAGGTTTCCGTATTCACATCAGGTAAGAAATTGGAATAACTTTTCATATGTAGAAATTCTCATATATTTATGATATGGATATTTATGAGACAGACGAAAATGAAAAGTACATAATATTTTTATGAGACGAGGAAAGTATTTTTTAAAATCCGTTCCAGAGAAGACTTTTATTTGCAGATGGGGTTATCATTTTTCTAAAATGAAGGTTAAAAGAAGTGTGACTATCTTTTATGCCAATCTTAACGATTTGGGATTATCAGCACTCGGTACTTGAGTTTAAAATTTTAAAATACGTACCAATATATGATTGAGAATATTTGTGATGTGTTATTCCTTCATAATGTTGCATAAAATTGGCTTTAATTTTTTTTATGAGTTAATAAATAATTTAAATAACGAGGGATAGTTGTTGGTTACCATCTTCTTTAGGGTTAATTTCAGCAAGGGCACTTGAACTTAAAATTTCAAAATAGGCATCTATGTGATTGGGAAAAATTTGTAGCATGATAGTGCATAAAAATGGCTTAAAGTTTTGTTTAGGGACATTTATTGCTTTCATCTTCTATTGATTTTCAGTTCAAAATATGTAAATTTTAACCGACTAGTTTTCATTTTCATAAAAACACGAGATAAGTCCGATACATTCTTCATTGTGGCCCTACACCATGGTCATACTCTATGAGCTCTTCTTGGTTGCAACAAGAGACAAGCTCGTACATGTTTACGTGCTTGAGACTATTGCGGTGGAAGCTGTAGCAAAACAGAAGCCGGACCAAGACCACTTAATCTAAGGGCTTGTGATTGAAGAGATAGAGAGATGATTCTGGGGAAGCAAAACATAGTTGAAGGAAGAAGATTTAGAGTATTCAACAAATGAAAAAAATAGAAAAATATTCACTTTTTATTCACATAAATTTGTGACAAGAAGAGTTGATGATGCAATGTAATGTAAATTGCCTGCATTTCTATGAGAATCTCCACAAGTGGAAAGAGTGTCTATATATAGATTTACACATGGTTCTACTATGAAAATATACTAATTTCATCCTTCTACTTGATTTTGTAAATTTCCCAAAATCATCATCAGATTTGTTGATACCTTTTTTTCCAGCAAAAGCAAGGCAAAAATACCCTCTTTATCTTTCTATGATGATGAGTTGAGGGCTTTCTTGTTGGCAAAAAGTTGGCGAAGGAAAGCGAATTTCCCTTTGGCTCGACTAGAGAACTCGATGATGGCAGCGTTCTTGGTCTCTGGTGAAGATGGCGAGGAGGGGGGTTTCAGTGTGAAGAGGAACTCATGGAGCATCCGGATGATCTGGCTGAAGCTAGGTCGCATGTTAGGATCTTCAACCCAGCACGACTGGATTATATATGCGAGCTCTGCTGGAGTGTCTTCTGGCAGACTAGGCCTCTCTTGCTGCATTTTGGAAATCACAATTCAAGTTAATATCCATCAATCTTTCCAACAAGAAACATTGAGAAGATAGACAGTGACACCATCACTTTTCACCAAGAACGTCAGATGGATAGGCTCAAGTGAACAAAGAGCTCTTCAAGTTTTATCATAATAAGACGTTTTAAAGCAGAAACAAATCGACATCAAGCTAATGGATACTCAAATATCTTAAGCTCATTCTGATGATCAAGTAAAGAAAGACATGGCAAGGTTGCAAATTGCAAGTATGAGCACTCTCAAATCCATTTGTTATTCTCCCTCCGTCCCAACTAAGTTGAGTTGTATTCCTTTTTGAGATGTCCCAACTAAGTTGATTGACTGCTTCGTATTCCTTTTTTGACAAAAAACATAACATCTAATCACTCTTACTTTATTCCATCACCTACTTTTACTCTCTCATTATCTTTACTACTTTATTCCCCTCCCGTAATTTTCAACAAAATTTCTTAATCTTTGTGCCCAAAGTTTTGACTCAACTTAGTTCAGACGGATAGAGTACTACATATAGATAGGTGTCTCATATGAAAGCAGACACTTTCTAGACCAAGTCATGGAAAAAACCGTATGACAAACATCTTGTATATTCAATAGGGGCTTTGCATTGACAACACAATCTATGAATTATAGAATCCATTTTTTACTTACACTCTTAAGGGAGAGGGCATAACTCAGAAAATACTTGGCAAAACATGAAGAATAAAAACTGATAGATTTGCTCATTATTGAATTGGAAGAGTGTGTGTTTCTGCACCTTGAAAGCAGCAGCATAAGCAGCCTGCAAATTTGACATTCCCTCAAACGGCATGCGATTTGTAAGCAGCTCCCAGAGGACAATGCCAAAACTGTAAACATCGACTCTGTTATTGTAGTGCTTCTTCTCCCCCTGGCGAAGAGTCACAGTACTGTATAACTGCAGCATCAAATATATCGTTAGTTAGGATAAATATACTCATATAAACACATCTCAGTTTGTGACGTAGAAATGTCAAACAAAAGGCTATGATAATGAAGGACGTATAGAGTAAGAACGCATAAAATTCTATTCAAGAAAAGATCAAACGAATGTGATCAGAAACTGTTAGATCAAAAAATGGAAACCTCAGGTGCCATCCAGCGATATGTCCCGGTTTCTGCAGTCATCATCTCAGTGACAGTTTCTTCTCTGGCAAGACCAAAATCTGCGAGCTTCACAGACTTCTGATCTGCTGTAAGCAGCAAATTGTCTGCACCATAGGGGTTCGAGTGTATTTCTTCTCAGTTAAAAAGCATAAAAAAAGACCCCAAATCAAGATATATAGAAAAAATTTATTTTTATCACACGTGGTGGTCAATCTAACAATATCAGTAACATGGATCAGGAAAACAAACAAAGTCATAATCTTCATGATGCTTGGGAAAATAATCTTAAGAAGAATACTAAAACTACGAATCTTGGTGAACAGAAAACAGAGTCTACAACGATGTAAGCTAGTTACAAATTACAAAAAAAATAATCTTATACAGCTCAGCAGGCCATGATACCGGGTTTTAGGTCTCTATGTATAATCCCATTTGCATGTAAACAATCCATGGCTCGAGCAATGTCAAGAGCAAAGTTTAACGCCAATGTCAAATCCAACTGCTTAGGACGCAAACTCCCTAGGTATTTCCGAAGTGACATCCCCGGCAATAACTCAGTAACTATCACCATTAAAGGTTCCTTACAAGCTCCAATAAACTGCAGAGGAATTTAGATCATGCTAAGTATAACAAGATGGGAGAACTCAAAACATTTCAAGACTTCTTAGAAAGAGGCACATTACTTATAACACTGATATTCGAAATAGAAGACAAAACTTCATATCCAATACAAATAAGAAGAAACAAAATTCTCAGAGATGCTCACCTTGACAAGGTTCTCATGTTTTACTTTCGACATCATTGTCACTTCCCGAACAAAGCGACTCTCAAGCACACTTCTCTCTTCTGAGGTTTGACCACAGTTAAGAACTTTGATAGCAACAATACGATCACCATACCTGTTAAAAAAAGGTTAAATTGATAGTCAAATAAGAGACACAGTTACAAAAACAAGCCAAAGAACATAAGACGAAGCTCAATACACATACTACAACCCGCAAAACTATTTCACTATTTTTCTACCTTGAGTCTACATAAGAGCAAAACTAAGCCTAGCATCAATTATATGTAACGTTTAGGCCCACCCCAAAATCCAACAAACAGCATGATTCCATTTCCAAATATCTACACAGTATTGGCTATTCATTATTCCTTTCACATCAAAATCCATTATTTCACGACTCACATGATCACACATTTCGCCGCCACATAATTAAACACATAAGCTTCTAAACATTCAAAACTCAAAAGCAATTGCATAAACTCAATTAACTCAACTATCAATACAAACCTTCCTTGATAAACTTTGCCATGAGCTCCCTCGCCAATTTTTGATCCAATAAAGAGGGATTTGGGGTCAACAAGCACTTTCTCATCAATAGATAATTCAACTGAGGCACTGATTGATGATCCCTTAGAAGAAACTCCTTCAATGGATCTCGAGTTCGACTTGTCATGATTTCCCCCATCCTCCTCTTTTTTTCCTCTGCTCTTCCCACCGGAACTCATGACTTCCCAAAATTACTTAATTATCCCCGAGAGCCTCATCATAACCTCACAATTCTATACTTTAGAAAAACCATCATCTCCCAAATCAGAATCCAAGAAAACTCCAATACTAGTCTCAAGTTATCAGCAAAAGATTAGCTAAAGCATACACTTTTAAGCCCATAGCAGATAAGGAAAAAAAGAATATCAATCACTGTATCCAATTGAAGTCGTGTAAATTCAGCAATCACTACAAAAAATACAAGTAAAATCAAACCGAAATCAATCCGATTTCTACCCCGATCAAACAGAAAAACACCCTAAAAATTACTCTTTTTTACCTAAAAGGATGAGTCTTTCCAATTATTGGAAAAAAGAGAAATTGTTTCTCGACTTTGAAACCCGTAGGGAGAAAAAAATTACAGCTTGAAACTGAAGCCTAAGTTATCAGCAAAAATAGTCAAGAAAATGAAAAATAAATGGAAAAGAAGAAACCCTAAGTGAAAGCAAAGGAAAAAAGGGGTGGAACGAAGACTTACAGTTGCATCCACGTTCTATACACATAGAAAACATGCATACAAAAGCAATTAGAGAACTAAAAGGGGTCAAACTGTGAATTCTCTAGAAATCCCGGAAAAAGTTAACTCCCACTACAACTAAATCAAATCAAATTCGAATTTTGATTCGGCCCTTTTGTTGAGAAGATATTGCGTTTAGTATAATTTTAGTTTTGAGTTTTGAGTTTTGAGGTTTGAGAGTGAGTGACAGAGAGAGAGGCTCTAAAGAGCAAAGAAATTCGGCCAATAAAAGAATAGTGTGATGCTGATAATCGCCCATAAGTGTCATGATAGTTTATAGAGTAAAGGTCAAAATTGGTCCTGAACATATGATTATTTTACCTTTTTGATCCTAAACTTTATCTTTTGGATTTTTTGGTCCTTCATATATGGAATTTTGATCATTTTGGTCCTCCGTCAATAATTCCGTTAAAAACTAACGGTCAACCCGATTTTGACCAAATTAAACTCTTAATTCTGATTTTTGATTCACTAATTAATCTCCTAATTATTTTAACAAATATCAAGTTAGATTACAGACACTAATTGCAAATCTAAACACTCGAAAATCATCAAACACCATCACCCCAAACTCAATCATCAACGCATCTTCGACAACCGCGGCGAGCGTCTGATTCCGGCGGCGGCAGCCACCACCGCACCCCCAATCGTCCTCCCTCCCTTAACCAATTTCCTCTTCTCCCCCCCTTTTCCATTCACCACCACTCAAATTCGCCTTACTCCTCGTCCTCGCCGCAGCGCCGCCCCCAATTTCTCCGGTGGAGCTGCTCGCCATCCCGCTCTCCCTCGCCACCCTCTCGAAATCATCCCCCAATTTCCTCACCGGACCTTTCTTCACCGCCACAACCTCCTCCTCCTCGACCTCCTCATCCTCGTCCATCAATCCGACGAGGGGGTTGTATCGATCTCGACATGGATCTGGTCTTCTGCGGCCAATTTTGCGGCGGGTTTCTTCGGAATCGGAGAGCGCTTGAAGATCTGCTCCTTCTGCGCTCGGAGCATCTCGACGTTGCCCTCAATCCGCCCCTGGAGGCGGTGGCGCTTGACGTTGAGGCCGCCCATGGACCAGTGGGCCTCCTGCCCCCACGACATGAGCGGATCGGTGACGGAGGGCAGCAGATCGACCCTCTCGGAGTTGAGCTTGACGTCGGTGTAGAAGCGCTGGCTTTAAAAACCCTAGAGTTAAAATTAATTAGGAGATTAATTAGTGAATTAAAAATTAGAATTAAGAGTTTGATTTGGTCAAAATCGGGTTGACCATTAGTTTTTAACGGACCAATTGACGGAGGACCAAAATGATCAAATTTTCATATGTGCAGGACCAAAAAATCGAAAAGATAAAGTTTAGGACCAAAAAGATAAAATGGCCATATGTTCAGGATCAATATTGACCTTTCCTCTTTATAATATCAGGCATAATTTAATTTCTAATCTTGATAATGAAATAATTGCAATATTATATAGACGATAAATTAATTCCTAATATCATGATTATGAAATAACTATATATTCTTGTAACCGATAAAATTATACACCGGTATTGTCACAAGATATTTTAACAGAGTATTATAAAATAAATAATGTGTTACTAGTATACAAAATACAGTAGTATTCTATGTTCTTTCAAAAATACATAAATTTTAATTGGACACAAATTTTGATACTCTCTCCATTCCAGCTATTTGGTACATTTTTATTTACACGAATTTTAAAAAATTGATATGTTAAACGTTAAAAAATGAGAGAGTAAAGTATAAAAGAGAATAAAGTAAGAGAGATGGAGATAAAGTAAAGTATGAGAGAGGATAATTTTTTGGCCGAAAAAAAAATTGATTCAACTACCTTAAGACGGAAGAAATATATATTAAAATAAGAAAGGAAAGAAATGCACAATTAATTTCTCTAGTAATTTTATAATAGTATATTCTTATAGCTAATACTTTTATTTTATAATCATAATGAATTTTAAAGTTAATTTTCTTTAGTAATTTTATTCTCCCTCTATATTACTCTATGTGGAGCATTTCTATTTCGGTACGGATTTTATATATTGTTATTTTGTGATTTAAGTGAAAGAATAAAGTAAGAGAGGGAAAAAAAGTAGAGAGAGTGATGTTTCTATAATGTGTCATTCAGAATGGGACATCTCAAAAAAGAAAATAGTTCACTTAGAGTGAGACCAAAAAAATATGCACTTTGGATTCAACACGAGTTTTAATGCAATTATTAAGTTTAATCATTTTAAAATGCTAAGGGTCAAAATCGAAATTTCATGTTCCTGATGTAGTTTTATGAAGAGATACCAGATTGCAGTGTTATGCATTGAATATTGCAGTGTTACCATGACGATTTTACAGTTTACATATTACTTTATTTTTTTTGCAGATGTAGTTTTACGAAAGGATACCATATAGCAGTGTTATGCATTGAATATGCAGTGTTACCGCAACGATTTTGCAGTTTACATATTACTTTATTTATTTTCGTTCCAGATGTAGTTTTATGAAACGACAATTTGTAGTGTTACCACGCCGATTTGTAGTTTACATGGAGTATTATTTTATTTTTTGGGGATATAGAGTCGCGCTAAATTTGGGGGATCTTCCAAATTTGATTCAACATCAAATTTTCAGAAATGACTAAAATGCATACACATGCAATTTTGAATAACGTAGACTGCAATCTGCACTTTATTCACGAAATTTAATCATAGGCGTCCATATAAGAGATCTAACGGCCTATATTTGTGGTATGGTGTCACTTTATCTATGGTGTCACCATAGTGCCCCTAACAGTATATTCTTATATACGATAAAATTATGCACTGGTATAGTCTTGCCACACAAGATATTTTAACAGAATATTATAGAATAAAAAATGAATTAGTAAAAAATACTAGTATTCTCTCTATGCGTTGAAAAATACTCTGTCCATCCGCTATTAGGCGTCTCATTTGAGTTTCACACGGATTTTAAGAAATATAAAGAAAAGTGGATGAGAAAAAATAGTGAAGTGTAGGATCTAATTTTATATATTAGTTTATAATAGAATGTGAGTGGAATGAGCAGACGAAATAAAAGGGTAAACCGGGGCTTCTAATAGCGGACAAAGAGAATGTAAATTTTTAATTAGCCATAAATATTAGCTTAGAAATTCACACAATGGAGGATTGAAAATGGTCTATATCTCTTCTACCAGAAGATTTGTCTAATACTTTTTTATTTAGAATATTTTTATGATCAAGCAATATGCGGTTAATTTTCTGAAATATTCCTAGCTTAGTAAAAATTGTTTTTAACCTTATTTTTGCGGATAATGATTTTTTTTTTTTTAGCAATTTAGTTTTTATATGTGGTACTCCCTCCGTTCCAAGATAAGCGAAGCACTTCTTTTGGGCACGAGATTTAAGTAATTAATATTTAAAGAGTTAAAATAGAGAGAGTAAAGTATAAAAGAGAGAAAAAGTAGAGGAAGTAAAGAGAATAGAGTAGATGGAGAATAAAGTAAGAAAAATAAGTTTTTGCTAAAAAAAGGAAATGACTTATTTATAGTGGAACATCACAAAAGAAATATGTCTCGTTTATCTTGAGACGGAAGGAGTATTCATTTCTATAAATGTTATTTAGACAATGAGTTTACAATATTTGCCTAATATATGACTCAATATTCACTTACGGTCTACATTTAGATTATCAAAATATGGGCTACTTTTTAGTTTTAATTTATTTCATGTGTTTAAAATATTCCATATCCATTATTTAATCAATTTTATTGAAGACTAAATATTATTAATTTCTTTTCCAAAAGAGTTGAATTCTCAAGCCTTTATTTACTTATCGGTATAATTCAACTGATAAGTTTCGTACAACGAAGTCTTAATCAAAACATCTGTTGCAAACAATATCATACATAGCACATTTAAATACTAATACTACTATATAAAGTATTAATAATAGCCCTTCTCATATACTCCATCCGTCCCACAAAAGATATCACACTTATAAGATGACACGAGATTTTAGGAGATTTTGTTTTTGTGTATTAAGTGGAGAGAGAAAATATAATTTTTATATTTATATGAGAGAAAACTTTTTCCAAAAAAGGAAATGTGACATCTTTTATGGGACAAACTAAAGAGGAAAGTGTGACATCTTTTATGAGACGAAGAGAATATTAGTATTGCAAACAATCTGCACCTAGTAACAAGTTAAAGGAGCGCATAACCAACATTGTGTTCTCAATGTTTTTTTATAGATCTAGAAATAAAAAATCACATGTGATCTCGTATTTGTATTTAACCAGCATAATCAGGTCGTTGCATGAAATACTCATCGCATTCTGCTAACGTGATTGCAATTTGCAGGAACAACGATCTCCAAATACAAAACGCCTAATGAAACACGCTTGGATCCCATCGTAGCTTGTCGAAGAATTAATTTATGACGAGTCTACAAAAACACAAATACTCCATCCGTCCCCAAAGAATATGCACTTTGGGTTCGACACGAGTTTTAATGCAAAATAAGTAAAGTAAGAGAGAGGTAGAGAGAAAAAATAATTAAAGTATTGTTAGTGGAGAATGAGTCTCACATCAATAGAGAGAAAAGAGTTATCAAAATAAAAAAAAATGCATTTTCTTGTGGGACGGACTAAAATGAAAGAGTGCATATTCTTGTGGGATGGATGGAGCATTAAACTTAATTCAAATCGAATTAAGAAAAGGATGCAACCTCCTCAACATATTGCAGTGGCACCAGCTCTACGCCCCATTTCCACGGCTTGCTCGACTTTCAGTTGCAGGTGAGGCGTAATTTCCAGCAGCTAAAAATACTACTTCCTCCATCCCACGCTATTTGATACAATTATTTTCTGCAATCATTTTGAAAAAAATGAAGAAAATGGAAAGTAAGAGAAATGAAAAGAGTAATTAAATATTATAAATTTAATTAGGTTAAAAATAGTTAATTAGAATGAAAATCAATGGACTAGTTGATACGCTCGGATTTTGCATGGTTTTAAGGCCATTATTTGGTCCATATTTTTTATGTCAAAGTAACTTTACATGTCGATTATTTGCATATTTTATCTATTTTGGTATTTTGACGTGTTTTGTGAGAAATGTGCATATTTGAGCCAAAAAGGGAGTTAAAACGCAAAGTCTGGAAATCTGGAATCCGGACGGTGACCGGCAACCGCCGCAAAGTTGTACAGCGACCGTCGGCGCCCGGTGGTCAGAGTTATGCAGCGGCCTGCCTCGGAAACTCACGCTTGGAATCGAGTTGCGCCCGGCGACCGCCGGAAGTCATGCGGCGGTCCGCCGCCGATAGGACAGAGTCTCTGAACTCCAACGTGGCGACCGCCGGCTAACGCTAGAGAAAGGCGGCGAATCCGATTCGCCCTAGATCTGCTCCAAGATTTATCATATTTTGAAGATCTTTTCCTTCTACAATGAGGATTGACTTTCCCCTATAAATAGGACCTCAAGTTTAATCAAAATGAGAGCTTCTTTTTGCAAAATAATTCCTAGAGACTAAAAGCTAGATTACGTCATTGTGCAAGGAGTTGAAGAAGGATTTCAAGAATATCAAGAACGACAAGGATTCAACCTACGGGTTTTATTTGCTTTAGTTTTATGTTCAAATTGTCTTCCCTTCAATCTATGTGTTTAGCTTATTCCATTATGTGTAACTAAACTCATAGGATTCTAGGGATGTGCTAGTAACGACTTTGGTTATACAATTTCAGTTTTCTATTTAATATCCATTTTGTTTTTACTTTGTTTGTTCCATAAGTAATTCTGATGCTGCATGATTTAATATAACTTGCTTCATAACTGTGAGAGAGTTCTAGCGAGTTAGATCCACTTAGTAGACGCTACAGTTAGCTTCCCTTAAAACGGCACTGACAACCCTAATCTTGTAATCAAGGGTCTTAGGAGCTTTATGGAGTTACGTGTTAGGATTGACAACCCTAATCTTGTAATCAACGTTTGCATCGCATGAGCATAAGCTAGGTGACTCGTCCTATCAAAGTAATAACTGTGCTAGGGTATTGTAGTTTGGAATTTGTATAACCATAACTGTGAACGAATATCCCTAGAATTCCCCTTATCTCTATCGTTTATCTCCGTGTTTTATTTGCATCTAGTTGTTATTTGCTTTCTATTGTTTTCTGTTTTTTAAAGTTTTCAAAATCTTTCGGTTTTCCAGATAGTAATTGAGTCTTAGTAGAAGATAGACACTTTGTGTTCGTCTTCCCAGTGTTCGATATTCGGTACTGACATTTAGCTATACTATATATACTTTGTATATTTGCAGGTTTATTTAGTGCTAAAAAATAGTGCATCAAGTTTTTGGCGCCGTTGCCGGGGAAGACAATTCACGTTGGAGGGATATCTTCAAACAGACAATTTTACTACTTTGGATTTTACTGCTTTCAATTTTTATTTTATTTTATTTTTATTTTATTCTTATTTTTATTTTCTGAAGAGCTATCAACGTGCAGTGCGGTTTTGTGATATCACTCTATCTAACAGGTCCAGAGGATTCGACTAGATTTCAGAGGCTAGAAGATGATGAAACTATCAGGGGTCGTTGGATGCACTCTATTTCTTCAAAACCTCAACCCACTATACTACAACTAGCACAATGAAGTAAATGATCGATCCTACTGTTGGAACATATATACTAAAAAGCATTTTTCGAGTTTATTTTGAATTTGATAAATTGCTTGTATATTGTAAACACTCTTCATTTAACGAGAATAATAAATGTTTTCTTCATACTGTGTATTTTACTTTAATGGGTATTGACCGTATTTAATTATATATTAAATTATATAATTAAAGCGCTGGAAAGTAAAATCACTCTAACTCTTCTACATTTAAGGTTGGGTCGTGGAACAGGTTATCAAAGTAGGTGGCCCAACCGGTACCTTGTAGAAGTAAAACTTTTTTCACAACCTAGATAAGCTTTGGCTACCTATCGTGAAAGGTTGCAGTGTCCATCCGAAAGTCGTCTTTACCTTGAGAATGACTAGTGACACTGGTGTGGTATAGCATTGAATGGATCTAAAGTATAGACACGTCTTTGTTGCTATCTACTGTAAGACGATGTCTTGGAGATTTAATATTTACTAATCTTTGTAATAATATAGGACACACGTTATTTAATCATACACTGCTTTGACTTATTAATAGGTGCGGGTTTTTCGTAACCCAATATTCTTGATATCTTGGGTAGTAGTAATTAATAACTAGTATGGTGTCAGTTTCATTATTACATTGAATCGTGTGCCTGCGTGGTTTGACTATATCCCCAAGAGGTGTTCGAGAGAAGTTCTATTATTTGGAAACCCGGCCGGTTTGGATTTAATCCAAGAATAAATAAAAAAGGAAAAGTATATTTTTGATATACATCTCGTACTAGACAAACTCTTGGAAATAAAAAGATATTAATTAATTTAAAGTCTATAGCAGACTACAAATTAATTAATGGATATAGAAAGTCTTAGACACGGGAAATAATATATTAAAGAGGTTAACCCGGATTGCTTGTAATCACGGATTGGATGGGCGGTCAGTATTTCTTCGATAGTGGCACAAGAAATATTCCATTGGCCTTATATTGAATTATGAGTTATAATTTAATTAGTAAAGAAAGTCCAATTGGGGAGGCCCAATCCAAGCCCCATAGATCCCTAACCTAGCCCATCATAAACTCTATAAATAAGGATGTAAGGAGATGAGACAAACATGCAACACAAAACCCTAGCCTCCACTCTTTGGTTTTTCTTGTCTTCTCCTTCAAGTTCCTTATAATTTCTAAAAGATTCCTCCCACAAGGAATTCAGATCTATAGAGTTAAGGGTCATAGGTTAGAAGATCTTTGGTCTTGCATTCACAATCAAGCTTCAAGATCTACACGTGGAGAAGTAGCAAGCCACTTCGATTCTTTGGAGAATCATTGTTGTAAGTATTCAACATCATAATTTAATTTAAATTATGTGATTAATTGCGCAATAATATGTCTCTACATGTTCTAGCATGAAATTGAATCGATCCACATAATCACCTAAATAGATTCTTTTTTGTGGATTTATTTGTTTTTGCAATTTCCGCTGCGATTTCCTCAACACCCACGAGGACGGATGTGTTACGAAACTGCATTTGAGGATGTTTTGGGAAAATGGGGGTTGGCTGCTGCCACACAATTTTGTGGGTCGAGAACTTAAAACTACTGGGTCTGAGAGACTTAAACTACTTTACTCTACCTACTGGGTCTAAGAAATGAGAACGTACGGAACATGCATGACATAGAGAAATGAGATATTTTAAAGTTCTAAGACAACTGGAGTTAACTAAACTAGATGGACTTTCCTAATTTGGACAAACAGGGATAAAGCGAATAGTGGGGGCAAGTTTTCTTAAACTACCAGGGTCTGGAAAAACATGCAGAAAAGTTGGAAAAGCAATGCAGACAGTACTGACAGGGTCTGGAGAACATGCAGAAAAAGCAAGGTACATGCAGAAAGTACTGACAAAAGCAGATCTGGTTCTAACTACCAACAAACTTCATCTTCTTAGGGAATCAAACGAGAATAGCAGATAAAAGAGAGTATTAAACACCATGAAAACAGAGCAAACTTCAGATATAAACTTAAAACGAGAAATTAAAGCCTAAACTAACAGATCTACGCTACTGGACCTAAAGGATGGAGAAATAGAAAGTAAATAGCCATAATCATGCAAACGTAAATAGCAAACATCAGATCTACGAAACTCCAACTCAAATCCACCACGATTCAACAAATCCAAACATCTCTATACGTAAATCCACAACCTCCATCAACAAACCAACAGATTTCAGCTCCAAACATCCAACAATAAACGAGAACGAAAGCGAAAAGCAAGAAATAAACGTCAACTCAGCAATATCCAACATAAACTTCCATAATAACGAGAACTAAGTTCGAATCCAGCAAATCAAAGTCAGAAACTAGAGTTACGAAACTTAAAAACCAACAAGTACTTGAAACGAAAGCAAATTAAGCAAAGCAAGATAAATATTGTTTCTTCGCCTTCACAAGGCGGTGTTACACGGCAGCAAAACAACGATGAACCACCACGGCGGCCAGAATCACTCCATCTCCAACTGCGCAGCAAGTGAAATGAGGAATTTGAAGTGTGGAACTAAGGAATGGAACAAGAGCTTGAACTAAGAGTGTGTGTCGAAGTCGCTGTCTTGTTCTTCAAGGTTGAGCTCTTTATATATGTGAGGCTCTGATCCCTAGGGTATCCTTCTGGTAATTAGACGCTTTTACCCTTGAATAAGACTCTTTTAAAATAATCTGCTCATGCTCCATTCTGCTTCTGTCACCAACTTTTAATTCTCCCAGGTCCGAACGACGACTTCTAATTTTTACTTCAATTTAATCTCTTTTGCATCTGCCTGGTCAGGTAACAGCAACTCCTAGGTCCAGCAGATTTACTACGCACCTGAACTCATAAACACAGATTAGCGCCCCAAATGCACAGAATTTTAACCCAAAACCAATGCATGAAACGAGCCTTATCAAACTGCTCACACTTAAACCATACTTGTCCTCAAGTATAAAGACAAGAAAAAGGAATAAGGCAAGTTTCAATGCATGGTTTCCCCTTAACCGACTCTACTAAAAGGAAAAAGACTAAACTACTAGACCTAGACGCTAAAGGACTTATACAAAGAAAACAGACAAAGACACACATACTAAAACACATGAACACATAAATGCATAAACTGATTTATTTTCTAGCAGCCATCCCCACAAGATTAAGGTCAATCCAAGAACCTACAGTCTCTGAATCTTCTCCTTCTCTTCTTCTATCTAATCGGCTTATCAGTTTGTCAAGATAGCCTCTAACTTTACTAATTGTTGGATTCGCTCGATCACCCATTCCTCACCAGGGATGTCAGGATCGTTCGCTCTTATATTTCTATACCACTGATGCCTCTGGTCAGAGAGTTCCCCTGTCTTTACTCTTATTATAATTTTTTTGTCCTTCCCTCCTGGACTTTGTCCAGCTTATACCTCCCTGGACTTCGTCCAGTTTATACTTCCAGTTTTTTTTTTTTTACTCTCTGGACTTTGTCCAGCTTATTCCTCCTTTTTAGACCCTAGACTTCGTCCAGCTTATACCTCCAGTACCCTTTCCCTAGACCCGAGAGGTTATTTCTATCACCAAAACTTTTCTCCTTCTAAGTTCTCTCCCTAAGCATCAAGTGGCAGTCCTCTCATTTTGTGTTAGTATGAGGTGTTTAAGGCTTATAACTCACTTTTATGGAGGGCTTCGCAACTAGATCAGTCGAGGCATATTCTATCGTCCTTACTTCGTCCAAACCGATTTTGATTTATTAAGGAAAAGGACATCAAAGTTGACATGCATTCTCTCTTCAATTACTCTCACTACGGGGCTTTTGCTTTATCTTTACCAGTTATGCATACACACAGAATTACCTACTAAATGACTTACTACTAACTCCTAGACCTAGCAAACAAACACACATGCTTGACACTAACTTGCACTAACTCCCTCCCCCCTCCCACTTCACCACGCTTGTCCCCAAGCGTTTTCGGTGAAGTGGAAAACAAGGCTAAGTTAGTGCATCAACTACATACTCACAAAACATATATTCACAAAAACAAACTTCTCACACTTAGACCGAGCATTGGGCTAAGTGGGAGAAGATACACAAATTAACAGATACCAAAGCATGCTATATAAACATAAACTTCTCGCACTTAGACCGAGCATCGGGCTAAGTGGGAGAAGACAGCTAACACATATATACATACTCAACAGGTAAACATAGATATCTACAGACACATATATACGAGCATGCTTTGTAAAAAACTAAGGCATAAAAAGACATAAAAAAAAACAGAAACTTAAAATTACTTGGTTTATGGGGGGGGGTGGGTTTAATTCTGGCTCTGGTCCTCCGTGGGACCAGACTTCTTGGACACCGTCTTCACTTTCTTCTGGCTTGGTTTGGGTTCATCAACCTTCTTGGCCTTCTGTCCCCCTGGCCTAGGGGTATACTTCTTCACTGGTACACTAGGTGTGGTCTCACTGTCCTTTCTCTTCCTGGATGATGGCATTTCCTGGACGCTGGATGTTGGCTGCTCTGAGGTGACTCCTGGGGCTTGTTGCCTAGATTATGTGGGCAACTTTGGGGGCATGCGCTGCTGTTGGACCCGGAGGATCTTTTGGTCGACCACGACGACCATTCTCATCATTGTCTCCACAGCCATCATCTTATCAGCTTGCGCGGCCATCATCTCCCTCTGAATCACTGCCTCCTCGTGCAGCTTCAACAAGATCTCCTGTTGCTGCACTGTATTTGCGTCCAGCCTCAGTATCGTCTCTTCCATCGTGGTCTGCCATCCTTTATCAGCCACTCTTTCGTTGCCATCTCCTTCTACCTTCTCGGTCTTTATCTTGGTCCCATCAAATCTTCCCACTTCGTAAAATCTGATTACATCATCTTTCATTATCGTCAATCCTTTGTTGAAAAAGAACGCGAGATCGAAGTACCCTGGGGCGCTGCACATTGGCAGGTTAGTGACCGAGTCGACTATCTTCATTGACACATTTCTCTAGAGGAAGGCTCCTAGCAAGTTGCAGGTGTAGAGGTGGCGGTCGAAGTGGGTTCTGACTCTTTGGCATGCGTAGGCAGTCCAGTACCCGAGGTGGACCTTCACATTGTTCAGCATACACCACATGAAGTACAGCTTTGGAGTAGTGAGAGTTGCACCAACTTGACCCAAGAGGTTATACCCGTTGTATACTTGTGCCAATCGGAGTACAGGGTCAGTGATGTGTATCCCCTTTGATGAGCTCGTCTTGAATTTTGCCACCTTCTTGTGGGCAATCATCCTCCAGGCCTCCACAGCATCGAAGCCTTCTGTATTCTTTGGTGCGCCGATCTCCCTCTCGTTCCAGGTTCCTTCTTCCTCTTCCTCGGGTGTGAGTAGCCCCATCCTCAGCGACCACTCCCTGATACTCATTTCCATCTCTTCATTAAACAACCAGAATTAGATTGTATCAGCGTCGAGATCCGAAGTTGCTTTGAATTTGAAGGACGCGAAGAACTCCTTCGCCAGAGCCACCGATACTTCTTCTTCACAGTGGTTTAGAAGCCACTCGAACCCGATGCTTTTGAAGTAGGAGATGAACTTCTTCTCTACTCCCAGATCCCTCAGGTCTGAGAGGCACAACTTCTTTCCGGATTCCGCTGACTTCCCATTCGCGGCGCGTCCATCACATGCTTGCTGCAACTTGGGGTCCTCAAACTGAACCATCGCTTCCAGCAACTTCTTGATCACAAGGACCTCCATCATTTCAAACGGGCTTTCTTCCACAGTAGGTATCCCCGTCTCCTCCTGCGGTTCCTCTTGCTCTTTCTCTTCTTCTGTTGAATGGGCAAAGGGCACTCGGATTGCCTCCGGCTCGTTAATCACCCCAGTGGTGGATGCTGGGCGAGATTTCTTCTTTTGAGGCTTAGCAGCATGCTTCCCCTTTCTCTTTCTTTCTGCCTCATATCTCGTTTCCAGGGCCTCCGGAGAAATATCCTTCTCGGCCGGCAAAGTTTCCTGGACTTGGGGGATAACATCCCCTGTTTCCTCTATGTCCTCCAGCCTTAGGCTCTTGGCCCTGCCTGCCTCTGCCCCATCCTCCTGCTTTCTATTCCGACGGGACTGCCTCCTTGTCAACCTCTCATTTGTCGGGGTCCCTTGGTCATCAGTAGTGGTGTCGTCTACCACGACGATCTCCGTCTCTATCTCCTCCCTTACATACTCGGTCTCTTCTCTATCACCGTCTTTCTCTCCTTCTTTCCCAACAACTTCCTCATTAGTTTCCTCTTCCTTCTCTGTCTCCTTCTCAACAATTTCCTCATCAACATTCTCACCTTCTTCACCTCTTCTATCCTCACTACTCTTCTCACCATCTACAGCCTTCTCAACATCCTCGGTTTCTTCCTCCTTGTCCTCCCCTGCCTTAACACCCTCTTCACCATCTACACCCTCCTCTGTCTCCCCTTCATCCTCAGACCTAGTGGTATCTACTTCCAAGATCTCCTCTTGCTCAACTCGCTCATCCCCCTCCTCATCTCTCTCGGATTCCTCCGTATCCATCTTATCGCCCTCCTCTTCTACAATTTCTTCTTCATTTGTAGAAGGCTCAACATGGGGTTCTGTCTCTGTTTGAGGGATGGTGTTTGGGGGGTTCGTCTCTTGGGTTAGGGTTTCGAGTAAAATTTGGGGGTTTTCTGGGTGTGTGGGCAAGGCTTGTGCAGTGGGTGTTTCGATTAAGGTTTGGGGCCTTGGTGGGATTGTAAGTGGAGTTAGGGCAGGAATTACCTCTTCTTGCTTCCGGCATGCCTCCGACATCTTGGCAAAGAACTTGCTCGCCTTCGGTCTTTTGCCATTTTTCTTCATGAATTCTTGTATGACCTCCTCGGGGTCTAGATCATCGTCGTCGGATGCCGCCTCAGTGGGAGTAATCTCGGTGGTGGGGTTGCTCTGACTGATGTCCGACTGCGGTTGAACTTCGGCCGGTGTAGGTGCTGGACTTTCTTCAGGTAGTGGTGACGGTGGTTTCTCGGTAGCAGGGTTTGAATTCGTCGCCTCCGTCGACGCTCTTCTGACCTTCTCCTTCGGTTTATTCTTCCCACGGGCTGAACGGGGCATCTGATTTCTTTGCATTTTGGTTAACTGCGGTGGTGTGCGGTGGTAGATGATCGGTGGTGGTGGTTGGTCTTGGTATCTGTGGAGAGAGAAAAGAGAAATTTGGAATTAGGTTTTTTGGAGTTATGAGAATTTTAATTTAGGAGAGGGAATTTAATTAGTTTTTTAGGGAAGTTATTTTAGGAAAAAGGAAAATAAAAGAAAAGAAATAAAAGAAAAAGAAAAGAAAATAAAACAAAATGTCATGATTAGCTGCAGGCGAACGGTCGCGTCCTGATGCAAGCAATCGTACGCTTCGCCCAGCTTTTTGAATTTCAAATTTCAAACTTCCCCCTGATTTTTCTCCGCTTCCCTCTGACCGGTTAACTTAAACACTTAGTAAAAAAATGAAATTTGCTGAGCATCTGGGTCAATGAGATGAGCTTTTCAAACTAGTGCATTTTCCATGGATGCTCAGAATTTCAAAAATCTTTTTGGTTTTCATAAAAAAAAAACTTATTCGCGTTATTTACACCTAAATGTTTAAATATTCTTGGGAACTAGCTGGTCCAGTCAGTTGATCGAAAATTTTACCCTATCTACCTGACCCAATAATTCCCGAAGAATATTTAAACATGGCTTACTAGGCAATAGTGGAAGGTGTGTGGAGTGGAATTTCTTCCACTTCACACAACTCCGAACTATCCCTAAACACCTTCACTCTATGACCATTAACAAGGAAAGGAACAGAGTTAGCATTGACTCCCTGAATTTCCACTGCTCCATGTGCTCGAATGCCAACGATTGTGTATGGGCCTATCCACTTGGACTTTAGCTTTCCAGGCATGAGCTTGAGCCTTGACTGAAAAAGGAGTACCTTCTGCCCGACCTGCAGCTCCTTGACCCGAAGGTTCTTATCGTGCCAGAGTTTGGTCCTCTCCTTATACCACATGGTTGAATCATATCACTCCAGCCTCAATTCCTCTAGCCCCTGCAATTGCAGCTTCCTCTCTTCCTCACAGGCATGAGCCTTCATATTCATTTCCTTGACTGCCCAATACGCCTTATGTTCTATCTCCACGAGCAGGTGGCACATTTTTCCAAATACCAATTTGTAGGGTGACATTCCAATTGGTGTCTTGTAAGCGGTCCTATAGGCCCAGAGGGCATCATCAAGACGCTTACTCCAATCTTTCCTCGAGGTATTCACCGTTTTCTCCAGAATCCTGTTTATTTCTCGGTTTGAAATTTCAGCCTGACCATTTGACTGGGGGTGATATAGAGTAGATAACCGATGGTGGACTCCATATTTTCTCATCAGTGCTTCAATCGTCCTATTACAGAAGTGAGTCCCCTTGTCTGAGATGATCGCTCGGGGCACCCCATATCGGTTGAATATATTAGCCTTCAGAAACTTTGAAACTTCCTTCGACTCGCAGGAACTTGTAGCCTTGGCCTCTATCCATTTGGACACATAGTCCACAACAACCAATATATACGTATTCCCATAAGAAGATGGGAATGGGCCCATGAAGTCCATGCCCCAAACATCAAAATCTCACAGACTATTATCGGAGTCTGTGGCATCTCATCTCTCATAGAAATCCCTCCGATCAGTTGACACCTATTGCAATTCTGGCAGAACTCATAAGCATCCCTATTCAGCGAGGGCCAGTAGAAACCACTATCCAAGACTTTTCTTGCAGTTTTCCTCGAGCCGAAATGGCCACCACATGCCAGTGCATGACAATGGTTGAGTACGTCTCTTTGCTCCCATTCGGGGATACATCTTCTTATCACCTGATTTGAACCCATCTTCCAGAGGTATGGGACATCCCAAAAGTAGTACTTGGCTTCACTTTTAATTTTCATCCTATGGGCCCTAGTGATTTCCTGTGCAGCAGATAGTTCTCCAGTAACTAAATAATTCGCCAGGTCCGCGAACCAGGGCTCCTCATTCGGTTTGCCTTTCCGTTACTCTGACTCCTCGGGCCCAGTTAACGCTAACACTGCTACCCATCTGATGGGTCTAGTGGATCCCCCTAAGTAATACAAATGCTCTTCTGGAAAAGCATCGAGTACGGCTTCCTCATCTTCCCCTTGGACAATTCTGCTTAAGTGGTCAGCCACTCTATTCTTGGCCCCTCTCTTATCTCTGACTTCCCAGTCGAACTCTTGCAATAACAACACCCATCTGATTAGCCGTGGCTTGGATTCCTTCTTGGCTAGGAGATATTTAATGGCTGCGTGATCAGTGAACACTATTGCCCTCGACCCCAGTAGATATGGTCGGAATTTTTCAAATGAGTACACCACAACCAACATCTCCTTCTCGGTGGTGTCATAGTTCTTTTGGGCCTTGTTGAGAATCTTTGAGGCATAAAATATAACATAGCTTTTTCCTTCGATCCTCTGGCCCAAGACCGCTCCTATTGCAAAGTCACTTACGTCGTACATTACCTCGAAGTGGTAATTCCAGTTGGGCGAGCGGATTATCGGAGCTGTGACCAGACGATCTTTGAGTAGCTGGAAGGCTTCTTTTCACTTGTCATCAAACTAAAACTCCACATCATCCTTCTGATTCGTTGGGTGTGGAAGTTTAGAGATCACCTCCACCTTCGCTTGATCCACCTCGATGCCCCTTTCCGATACAACATGTCCCAGTACTATCCCCTCCTTGACCATAAAGTGGCATTTCTCATAGTTTAGCACTAGGTTCTTCTTCCTGCATCTCTCCAAAACAGCATCCAGGTGCCCCAGGAAAATCTCAAAGGAATCTCCATATACGGTGAAATCATCCATAAAAATCTCTATGCAATCTTCCAGCAAATCTGAGAAAATGCTCATCATACATCGCTGAAACGTCTCAGGCGCGTTGCATAGACCAAACGACATTCTTTGGTAGGTGTATGCTCCAAAGTGGCAGGTAAATGTGGCGTATATTCCAAAGTATCCACTGTAGCCATCTAGAAAGCAGAAGTATTGCTTTCCCGCCAACCTTTCCAGCATTTGGTCGATGAAGGGTAGCGGGAAATGATCCTTGCATGTGGTCGCATTGAGTTTCCGGTAGTCTATGCACATTCTCCACCCCGTGACTAACCTTCTGGGCACAAGCTCGTTGCGATCATTCGTGACTACTTGTATTCCTGATTTCTTCGGCACCATGTGAACAGGACTCACCAACTCACTATCGGGAATGGAGTATATGATTCCCAGGGCCAGCAGTTTCAATACTTCCTTTAAGACTTCCTCTCTCATGTTGGGATTGAGTTTCCTCTGGAGATCTAGGTGCGCCTTGGCACCTTCTTCCAAACGGATGTGGTGCGTACATAGATCGGGGCCGATCCCCACCAGGTCAGATAGAGTCCACCCTATTGCTTTTTGGTTCCTCCCCAACACTTCCAATAACTTTATCTCCTGCTCCTGGGTCAGATGGTCGTTGATTATGACAAGCAGAGATTCGCCTTCGCCTAGGTAGACGTACTTCAGACCAGGAGGAAGGTTCTTCAACTCTTTCTTTGGAGGGGGTACTTCAGGGGGAAACGGGTTCTTCTCCATACCTTTCTTGACTAGCTCGTCCAACTCTGGCAACTTTTCCACATCGGCCAGTTGAACTGATCCCTTGGACCCAGGGGATCCTGCTTTGCCACAGAAGTCCATTATTGCCTTTGTGATTTTTCCATCAGATAGACCCTTCTTAATAACTGCTTCGCACCATCCTGCAACTTCTTTTTTCATAGATTCAGTCATCTCCGAGGCATCAGCTTGTTCCTGCAATAGTTTGGTCTCAAGAAACTCCTGCACCAGGGGGTTAATGACATCAACAAAATGGAGGTTTTCCACGTCTAGTGGTTTCCTCATAGCTTCATCAATGCTAAAAGTGAATTGATCTCCATTGTAATCTAAACAGATGGTGCCATCAAAAACATCAATTATAGTCTTAGCGGTCCTCAAAGGTCTTCCTAAAAGAACGCCACTAGACTCAGCAGTTTCATTTTCACTCATCTTTATCACATGGAAATCAACAGGGTATAAAAAATCATGTACTTTTACTATCACATTTTCTAACACTCCTTCAGGGCTAATGCATGATCTATCAGCTAACTGGATCACCAGTTTCGTGTCAGTCATTCGTGCTCCTACCAGTTTTTTATATATGGAAAGCGGTAACACATTAATAGACGCACCCAAATTACACATAGCATGCTCGACTCTAACACCTCCTATAGTGATAGGTAAGGTAAACATACCTGGGCCAATCTGCTTCGACGACATTATCCTCTTCTGAATTACTGCAGATACATTCTCCCCGATCATGATCTTTCCATCGGATTTTACCTTGCCCGCAATGAACTCCTTGATTAATTTGCTGAACGGGGGCAGCTTCAAAGCTTCCAGGAACGGGAGATTGATTTCCAGTTTTCCAAAGATCTCCATGAAGTCCACGGGGTTGTCCTTTTTCTTCTTGGCATCCCCTCGGTAGGGAAAAGGTTTCACCCTCTTTGCTGCGTTGGTAGGGTCTTCTTTAGAGGGTTCTTCAGTCTCTCCTTTCTCCTCTTCAGTTTCCACCTCAGGCTCCGGGTCCAGGAAAAATGGGTCAGCCATTCGAGGTAACGGTCTTCCCAAATCACCGACTTGGATACCATACTCTGCTCTGGCTTCTTCTTCTTTGGTATCTTCTTTTTGCTGGACCGGGTGGATAACATCCTCGCTCATTGGCACTGGTATCTCATCATTTACTTTCAACTTGGGTCCTTCATATGCTTTATCGGATCTCAGGGTAACCTGGCTGACATTTGCCCTGTCTGGAGGCTTTACTGAGGCTGGAATTCTCCCCTCATTTCCTCGCATATCGCTCAGGGATGTCGCGATCTGAGACAATTGCTTCGACATCAGATCCATTGCGGCCTTGTGTTCCTGCTGAGCATCCTGGAGCTTGTGGACTACGTCATTATTGGCCAGTAAGTTGTTCTGCATGTGTTGTTGAGAACTCACTAGGTCATGGACCATATCATCCAGATTCCTCTGGGGTCTGGAGTTAGGTTGATTGCCACTTGGCCCTTGACCATGATTTGGTCCACCCCCTTGATGCGGGTGAAAGTTTCCCTGACCTCCTTGGTTGTTGTTGTACTGATTCCCTGGTCGCTGATAGTTGTTGTTCCTCTGGTGCGGGGGTACATATGAGTTTCCCTGGTTATTTTGATTCCTATTGTTCCTGTTGGGCTAATTTCCTTGACCTCCTTAACTCCAATTACCATGTCCTTCTTGATTCCTCCCAGACCAGTTGGACTGATTTCCTTGACCTTCTTGATTCCAGATGCCCTGTCCTTCTTGATTCCTTCCAGACCAATTGGATTGGCTCCCTTGGTTTCCTTCGGAGTTAGTAATCTGGAGTTGAGGGTTTTGATTCCCATCAGACCACTTGAAGCATGGATTGTCCCTTCAGGGAGCGTCTTTAATTTTCCACTGGTTCCAATTACTGCCCTGATTATTCTGATTCCAATTTCCCACAGCATTTATATGGGTTGGACAATCCATCCCTCCTTGAGGTCCGTAACAATTGTATCCATCCTCTGGACCCAATGCTTGTTTATCTTTTTCTGTGGGACCCGGTGAGTCATTCTTCCCCAAGGCTGTTAGAATAGTCTTCTCCAGCTGCTCCATTTTAACATCCATCCTTGCGTCCACTCGTCATCCATTCTTTCTTCACTTTGCAATGTTACTGCATCTACACTTCCTCTCCTTAGGATGGTACGAGGTGAATCGTATGCTTTTTTTGCATCAATTAATCTTCCCATGATCTCTCGGGCTTCGCTCACCTTCCTCTTGGTGAAATTTCCTCCGCCAGTGGTATTCATCAGGTCTTTAGACTCAGGTTTCGCCCCTTCATAGAACAGATAGTATGTTTCAGCTTCTGTCATCCTGTGGTTCGGGCAAGCATCGAGTAGTCCCTTAGACCAATATTGACTCAACGATTCATCATAGTCTTGCTTGCATTCCCGAATCTCCTTCTTAAGAGCATTCGTTTTGTTAGAAGGGAAAAATTAATCCAGGAATTCCAACTTGAAATCCTTCCATGTATGAATTGAGTCTGCTGGCAGCCTTAACAGCCAAGTGTTAGCCTCTCCCTTCAGTGCAAACGGGATCGCGCATAGGCGGTAATCCTCCTCTGTCGTATCGTTGGGCCTCTTCTGAATACTGCAAAGCTTACTGAACTCATTGAGGAATTCGTATGGACATTCATTCCTCCGGCCTGAGAAATTGGGTAGAAATCCCAACACGTTCGTTTTGATGTTGATCGCCCTCTGTCGCTGGGTAGAGACGATAGCCTGGGCAGGCTCGCCATCCAAATGGGCAGTGAGCGAGCCGATCTCCGGGTCGTCGTCGCTTGCGTTGGCCATATCTTCAACGCTTTCCTCCTCTGTTTCTGAGGTTGACTTTGGTTCCTTCTTAACTGATGAAGTTTACTCCTCGTCGCTCTCTGAACTCAGGTGAACTGGATCCCCTGTTGTAAGCCCCGATCTGGTGGTAACTGGGAATATCGCTTCCTTGACCCGCCAACTAGTCTGGGTGCTTCTCCAACCAGGTGAATTGTTCCAGTGTCCGAACCTGGAGCTCCTGTTCACAAACTGAAAAAAGAAACAAAAGAAAACATAATAAGTAAACTATTTACACCAAAACATTCGCAAACACACAAATAACACCATGCATCCCCGGCAACGACGCCATTTTGAAGAGCTAGAAACGTGCAGTGCGGTTTTGTGATATCACTCTATCTAACAGGTCCAGAGGATTCGACTAGATTTTAGAGGCTAGAAGATGATGAAACTGTCAGACAGGGGTCGTTGGATGCACTCTATTTCTTCAAAACCTTAACCCACTATACTACAACTAGCACTGGGAAGTAAATGATCTATCCCACGAGGACGGAGGTGTTATGAAACTGCATTTGAGGATGTTTTGGGAAAAGGGGGGTTGGCTGCTGCCACGCAATTTTGTGGGTCGAGAACTTAAAACTACTAGGTCTGAGAAATAGGAAAAACTACTTTACTCTACCTACTGGGTCTAAGAAATGAGAACGTACGGAACGTGCATGACTTAGAAAAATGAGATATTTTAAAGTTCTAAGACAACTGGAGTTAACTTAACTAGATGGACTTTCCTAATTTGGACAAACATGGATAAAGCGAATAGTGGGGACAAGTTTCCTTAAACTACCAGGGTCTGGAAAAACATGCAGAAAAGTTGGAAAAGCAATGCAGACAGTACTGACATGGTCTGGAGAACATGCAGAAAAAGCAAGGTACATGCAGAAAGTACTGACAAAAGCAGATCTGGTTCTAACTACCAACAAACTTCATCTTCTTAGGAAATCAAACGAGAATAGCAGATAAAAGAGAGTATTAAACACCATGAAAACAGAGCAAACTTCAGATCTAAACTTAAAACGAGAAATTAAAGCCTAAACTAAAAGATCTACGCTACTGGACCTAAAGGATGCAAAAACAGAAAGTAAATAGCCATAATCATGCAAACGTAAATAGCAAACATCAGATCTACGAAACTCCAACTCAAATCCACCACGATTCAACAAATCCAAACATCTCCATACGTAAATCCACAACCTCCATCAACAAACCAACAGGTTTCAGCTCCAAACATCCAACAATAAACGAGAACGAAAGTGAAAAGCCAGAAATAAACGTCAACTCAGCAATATCCGACATAAACTTCCATAATAACGAGAACTAAGTTCGAATCCAGCAAATCAAAGTCAGAAACTAGAGTTACGAAACTTAAAAACCAACAAGTACTTGAAACGAAAGCAAACTAAGCAAAACAAGATAAATATTGTTTCTTCGCCTTCACAAGGCGGTGTTACCCGGCAGCAAAACAACGATGAACCACCACGGCGGCCAGAATCACTCCATCTTCAAGTGCGCAGCAAGTGAAATGAGGAATTTGATGTGTGGAACTAAGGAATGGAACAAGAGCTTGAACTAAGAGTGTGTGTCGAAGTCGCTGTCTTGTTCTTCAAGGTTGAGCTCTTTATATATGTGAGGCTCTAATCCCTAGGGTATCATTCTGGTAATTAGACGTTTTTACCCTTGAATAAGACTCGTTTAAAATAATCTGCTCATGCTCCATTTTGCTCCTGTCGCCAACTTTTAATTCTCCCAGGTCCGAACGACGACTTCTAATTTTTACTTCAATTTCATCTCTTTTGCATCTGCCTGGTCAGGTAACAGCAACTCCTAGGTCCGACAGATTTACTACGCACCTGAACTCATAAACACAGATTAGCGCCCAAATGCACATAATTTTAATCCAAAACCAATGCATGAAACGAGCCTTATCATTTTCTTTTTTATTTTCTTTTATTTTTCTTCTTTTTAGTAGTTTCTGCAAGTTGTGCATACTTGCGTGTTTTGTGGAGAAAATAAGATGGGGGAGCATACCAACCACGATCTTATCGTCGCACTCCAAAAGGAGGTGGAAGAGATGCGAGCAGAGAGAGCTCGGGCAAAGACTGAAAAAGAAAAACGAGCAAGGGAGGTAGTTCCAGTCTTGAATATGTTTAGTCATGGTAACATTGTGGACATTCTTGCAGGTCCGCAGATAGAGGCCAACAACTTCAAGTTGAGGACACCCTTAATCAATAAGGTTGAACAAAATGCCTTCGCAGGAAGAGACAAAAAGGACGCAAATCGACATCTCACCACGTTCGTGGAAATAGCTAATACAATTAAGATCAATGGTGTTGATGATGATATTGTGAGGGTCAGACTTTTTTCCTTTTCCTTAACAGATGCTGCTAAAGAATGGTATGATTGTCTGCCTGCAGATAAAACCACAAATTGGAAGGATCTAGTGGTCCTCTTCCTCGACAAGTACTACCCGTCCGGCACCATCCTAAAGCTTAAGTGTGAGATCTTTCAATTCGTGCAAGGATCCAACGAGCCTCTATATGAGCTCTCGCACGTTTCAAAGCCCTTTTCTGCAAATACCCGAACCATGGTTTTGGAATAGACCATCAGGTAGGAATCCTTTATAATGGGTTTAATAAAAAAATCTCTAGTTTGTTGGATTCGGGGGCGAATGGGGGATTCTTGAGGAAAGGAGGAGTTGCTGCTATGGAGGTGATAGAGGAATTAGCTACCAATAGCCGGAGTTGGTCCAAAGAGAAGCACAAAGCTGAAGGGCTAGATTCAGTGAAGAGGCCATGTGGGAATGAGACATCTCAAGACTTGAAAAATTAGAAGCTCCAGGCAAAGAGGGGAATGTCATCAAAGATGTCAAATATGTCCAAAATGGGGGTGATCCCAACAGGCTTTATAAAAATAATTATCGCCCTAATCAGAGGGATGGTAATTTTAATAATTATAATGGAAATCACCCACATCCACATGTATCTCATGCTAATAATCATAATTTTATCCAATCTCATGCAGGGTTCAATCTAGGCAAGGAGAAAGGAGTGAAGTCACCTACCAGGGAAGATAAATATGAAGTCGGCATCCAAAATATTTTGGAGCTAATGCTTGAGGATAGAAAGAACAATGAGACGAAGATGGGAGTTGTAGAGGAAAGACTGACCAAGCTTGAAAGTGGGTTAAAAACTGTTGCCTCCACTATGTCCATTATTAAGTTACAAATGGATCAATTCCAAAAGAAGACAGTGGAGGATAAAGGCAAGGCTGTTGCCAAGGTTGTCGGTATCAACAAGGATGAAGCCAGCAACTCCGGAACGAGTTTTGGGGACTGTCCGACACCTAGCGGACTGTCCGACACCTAGCGGACCGCCACACACTTTGCAGCGGGCCGCCACTGGGGCACAGTTTGGATCCTTCCCGACGCCTGGCGGACCGCCGTACACCGCGCAGCGGGCCGCCACTGAAGAGGCAGAAGCACTTGCCAAGAAGGAACTCGTGCGGCAAAATGTGATTGTACTCCCCTTCCAGCAGAGAAAACAGTTCAAGCTTGAAGAGCAATTTCAACATTTCATGAATATGTTCTGTAAATTTCATACTAACATCCCTCTCGTTGACTCGTTGCAGGAAATTCCTAGGTACGCCAAACTACTTAGAGAGACGGTGATAAAAAAAGAAGAAGCTTACCAAAGCCGACCTTAAGTTGCCTCATCACTACAGCAAAATCATTCCAAGGGAGTGGGCCGTGAAGCAACGAGATCCCGGTCAGTTCATCATAAGGTGCGCGATTGGGCAGGGGAAAGTAGAAAAGGCCCTCTGTGATTTGAGAGCAAGCATCAACATCATGCCACTGAAGTACTATGAAAGGCTCAACATCGGGCCACTTAAGACCTCAGATGTGACCATAAGGTTGGCTGACAACACGGCCATCAAAACGGTGGGTATGATTGAGGATGTCTTGGTGAAGGTAGCCGATTTCATCTTTCTTGTCGACTTCATTATTCTTGATATGAAAGTAGACAAGAATGTACCTCTAATCTTAGGCAGAGATTTTCTAGCCACATGCAAAGCTCTAATTGATGTAGATCGAGGTGAGATCACCATAAGTGATAACTTTAGTCTCTCTATCTACAAAATTGAGAGTGAAATGCTAAAGTATGAAGAGGCGCAACAAGCAAAGATGGGTCGTGAATGCAGGGCAGTCATGATGACCGATTTATCTAAGCCTTATGATCCATTTGGAGGGGAAGATCTTTCTAACCCTATTATTTTCATTGTTAACACTTTACCTCAAGCTCCTAAAAAGGGCGAGCCTAATCATACTAAGCTTACCTTGCAGGAAAAGCCCAAGAGAAAGAAGAGAAAGAAGACTCCACCTCAAGATGACCTCGAAATCTACATGATCAAAACCTCAAATGGAAAATTCAAATGGTGGGAGAAAGTTCTCAACAAGTTGGTTCCATTCGCGGTGGCAGAGACTAAGATTGTTCGTACAAAGGCATCTCAAAGGAATCCTCACGATGGGGGATAACTCATGAACTTCAAAGAACGTCAAGCTAAAGACAGAAAACAAGCGCTTGTTGGGAGACAACCCAACCATTTTTGACAATTTTTGTTTAAATTCTTAAGTATTTTTGGTTTTGGTTTAATTTTTTGCTTTAAATTTTTTTTCGCAGGTTCTGACCTCTACGTGTCGACCGCCGCATGTGCAGCGGCGGTCCGCCACCTGCTCCCTGGAACAATCTGACGATGTGCGGCGACCGCCGACCAGGCCGCGACGGACTGCCACCTGGGCACAGTTTCCACTGCAATTTTTCACTCCGTCCAACCTCTACACAAAACTTTTCACGGTATGTTTTCTTTTTAGTAGTTCACTCACGCCCCTACCGACTCTACAAACTTATTTAACACTTTGTTGTAAATAAGTTTGGGGGGATGAAGTGGTGGACCGTGAGTTTAGGTTTTTGTTTTAGGGTTAGGCTTTTGTTTTAGGTTTTTCTTTTTGTTTTATGTTTTTGCTTTTCTTTTTCAAAACCCCGTAGGTGAATTTTGTGCTCTAAAAAATGTTTTCTTGAATCCATGTCATGAGCTTAACATGAAGAACTTATAATCACGCATGCTTAGGGACGCACTTTAGACCGAGTTGCCAATGATATTACATTCTATCTATGTTTAAGTATGGATTGACGTCTTGATTTGATGGTTTGGTTAAAAGGTGCATAATTAGTGAATTGCTTGTTTGCTTTGAATCATGCTTATACCTTGTGAGGATTTGAGCCTTAATTTCTTTCTTGTGTGATTTATCTGCATTCATGTATTTGTTTCTAGAACTTGCTCTTAGTTTTGCCTAAGTTTACATAGTGTTTAAGTTGATTTAGGAGGATGATTGACCATCTTTTCTAGCCTACTTTTATTTTCAAATTTTCGACCCTCTCAAAATTTCAAAAATTTTCCCATCGGAGTCCATTTTGAGTCTTTTAGCCTATTCTTTGGAAGGCAAAATAATGGGGACAATTCCTTGGGTTAGTTAGCTTTTGTTATCTTCTTTTGTAAAGGAATTGGAGAGATAAGGAGGAAATTATAAAAGTAGTGTGCTTAATGTAAAGAAAGTGCAAGTTGTGAAATAGAAAAATTAAAAATATGTGCTTGATTCTAGAAAGGATGCTTATGAAAAAGAAAGAAAAGAAAAAAAAAAAAAGAAAAAGCGTGAAAGGTTGTGAAAAAAAAATCAAGGGATTGGAAAGTGAGTTGAAGGAGAAAATAAAGTGTTGAAAGTGTCTTGGATTTTAGAAAAGTGGAGTCACTTTAACTCTACTTGGGATATTTTAATTTTGAGTCACTTTTTAGCCAAATATTCCCCACCTACCAAAGAGCCTACATTACAACCAAAGATAAAGACCTTTCGGACTTTTGATGCTTAATCACATCGAGTAGAGGAGGGATTAGACTTTGAGCAAGCCTACGGTAAACTTTACATGATGCATGATTTGAGTGCTTATATACACATTATCTTTATACACTTTGAGAGTGAGAGAACACTTCCCATCTTTGGAAGTTTGCGACATGTGAGTGCTTGAATTCAAGGTGTTCCACGAGTTAGTAATGAAAGTGCACTAATTAATAAGCCTTGCTTGATTTGATTGCGTTAATACATGTTTAATTTATTCTTTCATCTCTTGAGGCAATTATGACGTCTAGTCCTTGTGCATTCCGTGCGTCTATTCTTGTGTCTTTATTATTTTGTTCGAGGACAAACAAAAATGTAATTTTGGGGGAGTTGATACGCTCGGATTTTGCACGGTTTTAAGGCCATTTTTTGATCCGTTTTTTTATGTCAAAGTCACTTTACATGTCGATTATTTGCATATTTTATCTATTTTGGTATTTTGACGTGTTTTGTGAGAAATGTGCATATTTGAGCCAAAAAAGGGAGTCAAAACGCAAAGTCTGGAAATCTAGAGTCCGGACGGTGACCGGCGACCGCCGCAAAGTTGTACGGCGACCGCCGGGAGTTATGCAGCGGCCCACCTCGAAAACTCACGCTTGGAATCGAGTCTCGGCCGGCGACCGCCGGAAGTCATCCGGCGGTCCGCCGCCGATAGGACAGAGTCTCTGGACCCCAACGTGGCGACCGCCGGCCACGGTGCGGCGGCCCGCTGGAGAAAGGCGGCTAATCTGATTCGCCCTAGATCTGCTCCAAGATTTATCATATTTTGAAGATCTTTTCCTTCTATAATGAGGATTGACTTTCCCCTATAAATAGGACCTTAAGCTTCATCAAAATGAGAGCTTCTTTTTGCAAAATAATTCCCAGAGACTAAAAGCTAGAGTACGTCATTGTGCAAGGAGTTGAAGAAGGATTTCAAGAATATCAAGAACGACAAGGATTCAACCTACGGGTTTTATTTGCTTTAGTTTTTTGTTCAAATTGTCTTCTCTTCAATCTATGTGTTTAGCTTATTCCATTATGGGTAACTAAACTCATAGGACTCTAGGGATGTGTTAGTAACGACTTTGGTTATACAATTCCAGTTTTCTATTTAATATCCGTTTTGTTTTTACTTTGTTTCTTCCCTAAGTAATTCTGATGCTGCATGATTGAGTGACACAATCTTGCATGATTTAATATAACTTGCTTCATAACTGTGAGAGAGTTCTAGCGAGTTAGATCTACTTAGTAGACGCTACAGTTAGCTTCCCTTAAAACGACATTTTTAATTGAGAGTGAGGACTTTTCAAGGGTCTTAGGAGCTTAATGGAGTTACGTGTTAGGATTGACAACCCTAATCTTATAATCAACGTTTGCATCGCATGAGCATAAGCGAGGTGACTCGTCCTATGAAAGTAATAATTGTGCTAGGGTATTGTAGTATGGAATTTGTATAACCATAACTGTGAACGCACATCCCTGGAATTCCCCTTATCTCTATCGTTTATCTCCGTATTTTATTTGCATCTAGTTGTTATTTGCTTTCTATTGTTTTCTGTTTTCAAAAGTTTCCAAAATCTTTCGGTTTTCCAAATAGTAATTGAGTCTTAGTAGAAGGTAGACACTTTGTGTTCGTCTTCCCCGTGTTCGATATCCGGTACTGACGTTTAGCTATACTATATATATTCTGTATACTTGCAGGTTTGTTTAGTGCTAAAAAATAGTGCATTACTAATTAAATACCAGAACAGGTTTGACTGTTAATTTTGACGAAACTACTAATTAATCGATAAAAAACCACTTAATGTGTATGCCATAAAAAGTTTTACGAAACTACTCCCTCCGTCCCACTATAAGTGTGACGTATTTTTTTTTTGGGTCGTCTCATTATAAGTGACACATTTCCATTAATAGCAAAAAGAAAACATTCTATCTCTCTTACTTTATCATCTCTCCTAATTTTTCTCTCTATTTTTTTCACTCTTACTTTATTATATATTCATTTAACCATTAAATATTAAAATCTGTGTTCAAAAGAAATGCGTCACATATGATGAGACGGGAGATTACTAATTATTGGACTAAAAACCACTTAATGGGTGTGCTATAGAAAGTTTTTCGCACACGTAGAAAATAGGTTTGGTTTTTCGTCTTTTTGACTGTGAAAACAGTAAGAACTTTGTATTTGCATTAAAAATTTAGACATATAATTATCAAATATCGTCAAGTCAGAGATACTCCATGCGTATGCAAATAGGACTCCCATTTCATTTCGGCATGAATTTTAAGAAATGTTAAGAAAAGTGGATGGAATGTCCCATTTATATATATTAGTTTTAAATGATATGCGAGTTGAGTGAGTTAGTGGAATGTAAGGTCTCTTTACCATTTATATTAATAATGAGTCTGCCTTCTATTTGCGGACACAGGGAGTATATAATTAACGTAAATGTGAATATTTATTAATTTTTTTGCATTGAACGTATTACTGCATTAAAATAATCTGCAATTTAATCAAAATCTTCCAATATGAAGGAGATTCATTTAACAATTTTTAAGTAGTCCCATCATTTTTAGTAAATTCCTAGCTAGTACTCTCTCCGTTTTATATTAATTAAGTTATTTTTTATATTTAAATAATTTTTGATAAAATAATTATCTTTCTTACTTTATTTTCTTTTCATTTCTTATTTTATTCATTATTTTATTCATTATTCACTTAATACCCATTTTAGTTTTCGTGAGGAAAAAAATTATCTCTATCGATAAGGAATGGATTTGGAGTATCAATTACTTTTGTACAGACATTTTCCATGCACTACAATCAAGTGGATTTCCCTGCCAGTGATATGAATTAAAAGTTAAAAACACTTTCACTTTATAAAACTCAAGCTGTTTTTTTTGACTTGGACTTCATCTTTCTAATTTGAAAATATAATATAAAGAAATAAAAGCTGAAAGGAATAAAAATAAATAAACACTAGCTAGCTCAAAGCAATTATGAATAATCAAATAAAAATAAATGAAGCATATCAACTTATGAACTAAGTTTCTTAATTGTCCTATTTCTCTTTCCTCAATACCTTTCCCAGCAAAAATAAAAATAAAAATAAAATCCCTGAAAATAAAAGTATGTCCAAAACATTTACACTCAATGTGAAAATTTGATGTCACGCGCCTCCTCCTCCTCCTCCGTCAACTAAATTAGCCCCAGCAGAATCCTCCACCGCGGCCATAGTGAGCTCCTCAGCCCTCTTCGTCTCATGCTTCCAATCCGTCAAAGCCACATTGTAAAGCATGAGCGCCATACAAGCCCCCTGGGCCGCCACCAGCCCCATCCACAGCCCCCGAAACCCCTTCTTCATCTCGAACGCCAGCACGGCCGAGCACGGCAGCCCCACCAGGTAGAACGCCGCTATGTTTATCCACACCCCCACCTTCGGCCTCGCCGATCCCGTCAGCGCCCCGCACGCAGCCGTTTGCGGCGCATTCCCCACCTCCGCCAGCCCCAGTATCGGCAGCACCGCCGCTATCAACTCTAGCACCTCTGGCTCCGCCGTGTACAGCATCCCCCACCTCCTCCTCAACGCTACGCTCGCCCCAAACGCCGACACACCATACACCGCCGCCATCGCGATCCCTATCATCGCCGCTAGCTGCGCACGCGCCGGCTGAGCCGCCCCCAGCTCGTGCCCCACGCGCTGGGAGATGCTGAGGCTCAACGAGAACGGGATCACGTAGACCGTCCCCGTTGTTTGTATCAAAATCCCCATCGCGGCCACGCAGGACTCAGGATTCTCCATCAGTCCACTCAGGAATAAAATAATCTCGTACCACCACCACTCTAAACAGACCTGGCACACGCTGGGTAGTGCCAAGCTGAGCAGAGGCCGCCAGCCGTGGAAGAGGGAGGCCAGACTGGCCCCCCTCCACGGCTTTATGGCGGCCTTTGAGAAGAAAAGGTAGATGCAAAGGCCAAGGTTCATGTTGAGGGAGTAGATGAACGAGGCGAGGGCGATCCCCTTCACCCTCATGTTCAGATAGGTGACGAGGAAATAGGTGACTGGGAGATGGATGACGGAAACACAGGTGGCAATGAGGGTGATGGGGGAGTTCAAGCCCTGAGTCCTGAGGAAAGTTCTGAGTGGAATGAGGTTCGCGTGGGTGAGGAGCTCGGGAAGGGAGAAGATGAGGTAATTCTTGGCGATCTTTGTAATGGCGCGGTCTTGGCCAAGGCGCTGGAAGACGGTGTCCACGTTGAGCCAGAGGAGGGCCATGGGGATGGTGGCTATGAGAAGGAGGACTACTGTTTTAAGGTAGGTTTGGGTGAGGACGGGCCAGCGCCGGGCCCCAAAGGCCTGGCAGCAAATGGGGTCCATGCCGGTGCACAGGCCCTTCATCACTGAGAAGCCAGTGATGTTGGCGAAGCCCACCGCCAGGGACCCCCCGGCCAGCTCTGCCTTCTCCATGTGGCCGAGGAAGAGCATCGAGATTATGGTCTTGGAAAAGTATAGAAGGGTTGTTAGGGCCACGGGGCATGCGATCCTACCCAACGAGAATAGCTCTTCGATCACCTGCAATCAGAATTTTAGGATTTTCAATTTGTTGATGTCGGACAAGAAGGGTTTCAATACATCAGCACAATATGTGGGCGGGAATGATCATTGGACTTGCACATTTACAGCAAAGAAATCATTACTGATTTGGATCCGCTCTGATGCTATGCTATGAATGAGCCACTCAAAACGAATACGCTTACAAATTTGAAAAAGTGTGTTTGGGAAAGTGCCATGTCATCATCATGGGCATGTGAGTTGCTAATTACCATCACGTGCCTAAAAGTCCAATGCGAATATACCACATGAACACAATTAACTACGCTAATTCATGATCATTCTCCAGCTTATCAACTCATTAGGTTTTTCTGCCCCCAATTTTGTAGTACCTTTTTCGTTGTCTTGTTCGAAAGTAAAATAATATGGTTCAGCATTATATATACACACACTATTGGAACTGCATTACATCTAATCTTCCTAGAATTATTGTTTTATAGTATATGCATGGAACTGTTTGCAATTAGGCGCATGCATGTCCAAAGTTAATTTATATATACAGAATAAGCTCACAAGAATTAACAATATCAGTAACTAAATAGATAGTACTATAAATTTAAGAAGAGACCAAACAAAATTGGTAATTAAAAATACACTAATTTGGACTGTTCTAGGAATATTCCTATTGGTGGATTTGATATGGATTTTATTATAATTTAATTTATATCAAGTTTAAATTACGACATTTTGGTGCAAGTCACGGGAGTTGCTCTTACAAATTATTTATATTTATTAATATACAAAAGTAAAAAATTATGGACTATAATAGATAGTATTTAACTAAGCTTTGAAAATAGAGTAAAATATTCTTAGAGATAAAGTTGTGTATAAATATATGTCAACTGCATAGTTTGTCTGCAGATACACACATGGACAGGAGCAATTGACTCATTCACGTTAACACCAACAAGATTTGATTTAGTTTAATTACACAAAGACGACATTATTAGACCCATAACTTTCTGTCCCGCTCAAATTTTAAGATGGGACATATATATAAATATATGTATGTGTGTGCCTTAAAAGGGTAGACTGATTTATTTTTTAAATCTTATTTTATTATCGTTTTTTAAATCTTATTTGATCATAAAACAATGTTTAATTACTACACACCTGAATAAATTCAAAAACTAGAACAAGACTTTTGCATTTCATTTCATCAGTATATGTCACGTATATGACATCAATGAAATTCGACAACGAATAGTGATAAAACGAATTATGAGACGGAGTAAAAAGAAGAAAATGAAAAACGACTTTCGATGTTATCCATGAATGAGAAATTGAATTACAAACTTCTCACTCGTTGATTCACACATTGGGAAATAAAGTTTCAATCGCTTCAAACTGAAAATGGTGAAAGTTTAAATGAATTAGAAAATGTGTTGTTAATTCATGCAACATAAATTCAAAATGAAAATTACCTCATTCAAAGGCACTCTAAGAAAGAAACAGCAAAACGATGAATTTCTGGATTCTCTAGTCGTTGTTGCTTCATTGCCGATTTCGTCGAATTTGATCTCGCCGCCATCTCCATTTCCACCGCCGTCATTGAATTCGGGAAGCTCGAGTTCTCGAGATTCACTCATTTTGCACATGACTACTGCAGAAAAGGAAGAAATGAAGGAACAAAAAAAGTAGGGAGCAGAAGATAATATATACTACAAACAATTACTATTAAATTAAACATTTGTATAAATTAAGCCAACCTTAATTTCTGCGAAATTTGTGTCCTATCTTGGGTAGATATCACTCTGCTTGAGAGAACTGAAAAGGAATGAATGCATTGAGACATTACCATGGGCATATTGAAATGCATGTTAACTCAGTAGTATATATAGAGAGATGTGAGAGATCATTTAATTTCTTAGTATTTCTTTTTTGCTTTTCTATTCCTTCATTTCCAGATGGGATTGAGATTTCTTTAGACGTTTCTCTTTACGAATTTGCTGTTGGTATATAATCAAATATTGAAGTCCTTTTATTATTGCTATTTATTTATAATTTTGTTTTGTTTCCTTTTCTGATTTCTTTTATCCACCAAATCACAACTATATTTTTCATCCAACTCGAAATGTTTTACATTGCTATACGAAGACGTGATTAATTTTGCATATAATTATATGTATTAAGTCTATTTATTAGATTGAGTTTGATTTTAATATTTTGTCAATTATATTAATTATTTCACAAATATATATGTGTGTGTGTGCGTACACTTAGCAGGCCTTGAATGGGCATGATTGCGAATTTTAATTATAATAGAAAATAAATGATTTTTTATTCTTCCACGCTTGTATTTGAAAAGAGTGAAATCAAATAATTTTATATAGCTAGGTAGCTGGATGGCAATAGTTGGAGGCATAGGCTTGCCACTCTTCTTCCAAGTTCTCTCTCAATACAGTGCTCTAATGCCAGACAAAATATAGGTCGACAAAAGTGCTATAGAAATTAAAAGACATTGACCGTACGACTTCATTAACTTATTTATTTAGGGTAATATTTATAATAATTTGCACAATAATGGAGTATTATATATTTATATATAGAGAGAAAGGGTTTAACAGAAAAATAGTAGTTTATATTTTGGTGAGAATATACAACCATTAATAAAATTTACATGTCAATAGTAATAAAATTTTATCAAGAAGAGCAATTATATAATGTATACCTCTTTTTTTATTAATCTAATTCCCTAAATCTTTGGATTTCATTACTTATAATTTAATAAAATAACTCTAAATAATGTAATTAAATGCAAACTCTAAATATTGTACAAACTCCAAATTATAATTTCGACCGTTAAAAAATATCAACATATTACAAAATAATAGCAACAGAAAATATCAACACAGTGGCATCGGTTGACACTTTGTTAACATTGTGTTGATATTGTATTGACATTCTATTGAAATTGTGTTAACATCAAAATCTTAAAATTTTACATTGTGTTGATATTGTGTTGAAAAGTTTGAAATTTGTACAATATATGAGTATCACTACCCATAACTCTAATATTATAATGATATGCAAGGATACAGTGCCGGCGTAGTATTTTGAGTGTCGATCAATAGAGAGAAAATAATGTTCATTTAAAAGCGTCATACTCCCTCCATCCCAAAAAAAAGGACATTTAGGACGGTATGAAATTAATGCATACTTGGTAAAGCCAGATAGATGAAGAAAATAGTAGTTTAAATAATGTTAGTGAATAGTAAGACTCACGTTGTTATTATTATTAGTGCTTAATGGTGGGCTCTAGTGGTATAAGTTATAAATAAATTGATGTGTATGATTAATAAGTTTGGAGAACCTTTTATAAATAGAAATAAGATATTTTTATGGAACAGATGAAAAAGGAAAGTATCTTTATTTTTATAGGGGAATTAGATAATTTTGTAAGTACTCCCTCTGTCCCGGATAATTTGTCCCATTTTTCCATTTCGGTCTGTCCCACATAATTTATCTCATGTCACTTTTTTACCATTTTTGGTAATGGACCTCATATTCCACTAACTCATTTCTACTCATATTTTATTATAAAACTAATATATAAAAGTAGAACTCACATTCCACTAATCTTTTCAACTCACTTTTCATTACATTTCTTAAAATCCGTGTCCAGTCAAAGTAAGAAGAATTATCCGGAACAGAGGGAGTAAATGATTTCAATAAACCAAATCAAATCACAAACGAAATAAGACTAATTAAAAGTTGGATATACACGAAGGAAGCAAGTGTTGCTCCTAACAATTTATGAATGAAGATGGGATGTATATCAACTCGGTTTAATCATAGCTAAAAGGGACACGACATAAGTTCACAATTATCAACGGGCGTGGATCTTCGGCTGTGCTTCCTCCACAACAGGGGTGATGTGTTCTCACAACTACTATATTTAAAAAAATATACTCTCTCCGTCCCACTTAAAATGCAACATTTAAAAATCGGCACGGGATTTTATGTAGTGTTGTTTTGTGAGTGAATGAAGAGAGAGTAAAGTAAGAGAGATGAAAAAGTAGAGATAGAGTTATTTCCATTTTAGGAAACGTTTCATTTTTAAAGGGACAATCAAAAAAGGAAAACGTTGCATTTTTAATGGGTCAGAGGGAGTATATCTTTATGTTTTATTTATATCAATTATCAACAGGCATAGATCCCCTGCAGTTCTTCCTCCACAATAGGAGTGATGTGCTCTCACTGCTATTATATATATTTTTTAAAATTAATATTATTATATTTTATTTTATAAATAAATATGATGGCTGTGAGAGCATAATACCCTTGGTGCGAATCTTCTACAGCAGGGGATGCATGCCCATGATCAACCACTATACATGTTTATGATCCACTCTCAGACTATAATTAATTCAACAATCTTAAAATTATTTGGAAGCATAGAATTAAAAGATTAATTATTGTTTTACAACCATCCAATTATCCATTAATAAACTCTTATCAAAACAATCAGAATATATCAATTTCCTATTTAATTTATATTGCAATTCATACATTAAACAGACAATATGAATTACAGAGATGTCTACTACTTTAGATGTGTAATAGAGCAATAAATCGAGTAACCAATTCATAAATAGAAAGGGTCTTGCTTGCCCCCGAGCAAGATAATCTGTGTGAGTTTGTCGAACTTTCCAAGACTTTGTTTTGTGCTTCATTGTATATTTTTTCGAGGATGAGCAAGACTTAAGTTTTGGGATATTTTCAATTAATTAAATTGGAGTATTGTTTTGTGTTGCTTATTGTCACATTTAAGATGAAGCTATACTCAATTTAAAATTATTTCAGTCCGGAAATAAAACTCAAATGTGATGAATGATGTGTAAGTAAAGGGTCGTAAAGACGTGCAAAATTGAAAAGGAAGAGTTTGGAATCGAAAATAAAGTACTGCTGGAAGTCAACGAGTCACCGAGTTTGCCACCACGTTGAACCCAACAACTCGTTGGAAACCTTATGACGTCTCTAGAGACCACCAGCGACTTGCTGAGTTCGACACTATGTTAAACCCAACAACTCGCTGGGACACACAGATGGACCTTTTCCTATTCAGACTTGAACCATCATTATGAATAGACCTAGAATATATTTTAAAACACTTTTCCCATCCCAATGGGTTGTACAGATGGCCCAAGGATTTAAAGCTACTCCGTACCCAAAGGCAAAAATCGATCCCCCGACTATTTAGTTAAGGATGGACAAGTCTCATGCCACTCCACCACACTCCTTAGGTTCATATCTTCACTAATTTGAGTTCTCTCACGTTCATATGTTCATCTGTATCGTGCTAAATTTTGCTTATGTTGGTAGAAGATATCTACCTTATTAAGTTTTTACCTTTTCAACTGACGTCCTTTTCATAGGATGGATCATTAACATGTTTCTATTTTAAAGTCTACTATGCATCTTGGGTTAGAGTTTTGTATACTTTAAATCACCTTTTGAGTGATAAGATATTGTAAAGACTCTTATTTTATTTTTCAAGGAATAAAACAAATTATTTTATTATAAAGATGTTATGTTTTTACATTTAATGATTGTTTTGCATATTTAAATGTATAAGAAACAAAACAAGTTGAAGTCTTTGGTTTAGTAGACCGGTTGCGGGCGTCGTCACTTTAAGGTAACATGGTCAGTCTGAACAAAGGAAAACAATATTTTACAACCTAGATAGGCTTTGACTACCTATCATGAAAGGTTTTAGTGTCAGTCCGAATATTTCCAAGGCTTAACGAAATAAGATGACATTGGTGTGGTATAGCACTGAACGCATCTAACAGCAAGACAAGTCATTATGCTATTTACTGAACAACGAGGTCTTGATAAACTACCATGTCTTAATCAATATATTTAGCTTAGAGCATATATTATTGATTATGCATTACTTTGATTTAATGGTGCAGGTTTTTCAAAACCCAATAATCCTGATACTTTGGATAGTGGTATTAATATCTAGTGGTGCTAGGATTGCTATTATGTTGAATCGTGCCCCAGGTGAGTTTGGTTTGATAATGTCCTAAAGAGGAGCTTGGAATAAAATAAAGTTGATAAAAAAAGTTATTGGAATCTTGGACCTACTTTTTTCTATTGGTTTTATAATTAATTAAATACGAGTCAAATAATTTAGTGGAATGTATGGTCCACTTACCAAATATAGTAAAAATGAAATGAGATATTTATTGGCAGACGGACGAAAATGAAAAAAAATGGGACATTTAACGACAGAGGGACGAAAACGAAAAAATGAGACATTTAATAATGGACTGAGGGAGTATCTCCTTCACCAAGTCAGATTTTTGTCTCCTTTTAAATCATGTCCTTTATTTTTTTGGTAAGCTCATCCACTCAAAAATTAGAATTTGAATACGGGAATAGGTCAGAAAATCTATAGTGGAGCACATACAATTCTTTAGAGAATGAAAAATATCCACATAATAGGTACTATAATTTTCTTTTTGTGAAATAAGCGTTTTCATGCCATATGAGTGTAAAGCACGAAATGAATAATCCACTTGGAATTGTTGGAGTTTAGATACCTTATGGTATATATATTTAAATATTGTGATTACTTATGTTGGAATTGTTTTAAATGTTATTCCTTTTTTTTTTACACAAGGAACTGTTTTCAATTTTTGTACATGGGTTATTTTCAAAAAAACTTTATCCTAATGTCGATGTTTCATCTTCCCTTTTAATGAACCTATACTTTTCCAATTTTAGAAGTCGTCGAAAAATAATACGAGTGAAGTTGATGTTATAAAAAAGTCTTTGAATAATTTTCTTACTCCATCACGTAATCATAATTCACACACCCAAATATAAAATAAAATTTTAGAGAGAGAGAGAGAGGAAATATATCCGTACATCATGTGAGTCGCGAGAACATCATTAATTCCTCCCAAATTACAAAGAAAGCGGCCACGGCGGTAGCTATAATTGAGAAACATTTCCTCACATTTTGAACTCAAATAATGCACCCTCTATACGTACTAAATTATCCATATACATTGTTCCACTATCTTCTCTTAAATTAATTAATTAGTAATGACTTAACTTTATGCAACTATAACAAATTAAACTTTTCCCTTTTTTCTTAAACTTTTCCTTTTTTTCTTAAACTTTTTATCTTTCTTCGAACAACAACAATAATTGTACACACAATAAAGAGGTAAAACAAAAACATATTAAAAGAATAGCAAAAAAGGGTACCATCAAGCATTTTCAATGTAGTTTGATCGCAAAATAACATAAAAAAATATACATATATATATGCTCGACAATCTAACTATGCAATGTCTTATGTAATAGTGAGAGGTTAAAATTAAAACACCATCATTCAAATGAAATGGGCCCCAATTGGAATGTGCATCCTTCTTTGCAACATTTAAATGTTTTGTGTGTGTTTGAAAGAGCTAAAAAAATGTTTGAATTGTATTTCTATGAGTTAGAAGCCAATCAGCAACTAGATTACCAGACCTAACAACATAACAATCAAACACATATTATCTTTGCAATATTTAATGGAGTAGTATAATTTTCATGAAATTTGCTAGGTCGTAGTCGTAGGTATAGGCCCTTAATTACAACACTAAACTGCTTAATTTAATCTACAAGCACTTTTTATATTTGGCTTTTGAGTTGCTTAATCATGAGTTCAGAATATCTGTACGTATGTCTTATAAACTAGAGCTAATTAGCTGGAATGTCCAAAAAACACTTAATTAGCTGAACTAATGACCTACTCCCTCCGTTCTATAGTAACGGAGACGTTTCTTTTCAGCACGGAGATTAAGAAAAATTATGTTAGGTGAGTTAAGTAAATGGAGAATAAAGTGGAAAATGAAAAAGGTAGAGAGATGAAGAGAGAAAAAAATAAGAAAGAGTAAAGTAGGTGTGGAAAAATGTGTTGACTTTTACTAAAAATGGAAATGACTCTATTACTATGGAACGTATCAAAATAACAAAATGACTCTATTACTATGGAACGGAGGGAGTATTTTTTAAGAAAGCAATTTCTTTGTTTGATTTGGGGAAATTCTTATATCATGTTCTTTTTCTAATTAATTATTCCCTCCGTCCCAGCCTAAACAGACGTTTCATTTTCGCACGTGTTTTGAAAAAATGATAAATAGTTAAGTGGAGAGAAATAAAGTAAAAGAGTTAATCCATTTTAACTATTTATTAATGAAGTATCATTTTTCCAAAACACGTGCAAAAATGAAACATCTCGCTTAGGTTGGGATTCTACTACATTATTTTCTCTCTTATTTTACCTTCTTTCCACTTTAACTATTTATTACTCCTTTCGTCCCACTTTAGGAGTCCCGGTTTACTATTTTTGGGTGTCCCACTTTAAAAGTTCCGGTTGGAATATTCCATAAGTGGTATTAACCCCACATTCCACTAACATTTTTCCACTCACATTTTATTATTAAACTAATATAAAAAAGTAGGACCCACATCCCACTATCTTTTTTCAGCAACTTTTCTTTACATTTCTTAAAACTCGTGCCGAACTCAACCGGGACTCCTAAAGTGGGACGGAGGGAGTATCTTTTTTCCAAAACATGTGCGAAAATGAAGCGTCTCACTTAGGCCGGGACTCTCTACTGCATTATTATCTTTCTTACGTTACCTTCTCTCTACTTTAACTATTTATTAAGTACTACTCCATCCGTTCCATAGTAATAGAGTTATTTTGTCATTTTGGTACGTTCCATAGTAATAGAGTTATTTCCTTTTTTAATAAAAGTCAACACATTTTTCCACACCTATTTTACTCTCTCTTACTTTTTTCTCTCTTCATCTATCTAACTTTTTCATTTTCTACTTTATTCTCCATTTACTTAACTCACCAAACACAACTTTTCTTAATCTCCGTGCTGAAAAGAAACACTCTTTTTTACTATGGAACGGAGGGAGTATCATTTTTCTAAACCACGTGAAAAATGAAACATATCGATCGCCTAGATTGGGACGGGTGAAGTATTTTAGTTCATAAATTCAGTTTATTATGCTTCATCTTTTCACATTCCTAATCATGTACTAGAATATGATTCAGCTTAGCACTAATTTTCATCAACTAAATTTTATTAGTAATTCTACCTAGATTTACAGAATAAAAAGGGATAGAGAGAGAGAAGCTCTTGTGGAAGTGGACAAAGTTTTGTTCAAGTACGCTAATTATTAAATGAATATTATTCAAGGGTTAATTAATTGGGAACAGTAACAAAGTAATATATTATCCTCAAATGTCACCAACAACATTATGCCAATCACTGACAAAAAGGCACCAATTTTCTCATTAAGTAAATATAACTACACCTTTAAATCATTAATACATCTCCTAAAACATTTGAAAGGCTAAAGATGAATACGCGATGCAGTGCTTCAAGAGTCGATGCAATTGGTTAATAATAATTCTCCAAATTAAAACCCTATTAGTTGAACACAAACTTTTCTTGTTAATTTGCATCGTGCAAAGATGCCCTCACAAACCAATTAGGTTTCCACCACATGTAGGGTTCACTATTCGTACAGATTTATCTCTAAACACTCAATTACTGTAAATGCACGTTTGGAAAGATTTACTTTTTATGGGCAATAGATAAAAATTGGCATTACACTAAAAATAGTGCAACTTGGAAGGTTAAATATAATATTTTTAATTCGAATTTCACTAATGAATTCGAATTTCACTAATATCTTCTACAATGAGTACATCGTTGTTGTGTGATTTTCAAAAAAATATAAGCGCATTGCACGTCCTGGCGTGACGCGATGGCGGTGGAACACGCAGGATGAGGCAGAAGTCGCGTGACAACACGCTACGCGTCATGGCCAACCCATTGGCACATGCTGCACAAGCGCTGGCTCATCGCCTCTAAATTAGTTGTTATTTTATTTTTATTATGATTCGAGCCTATTACAATAGGGTAAATCCGTAAATCCTAAAATTACGTGTCATCTACAACAACTTGGAGAAGTGAAGAAGAAACAGTGCAAATCATGTGGATATTCTACGGGAAACGATGACAAGTAGCTTGACCGGTCTCGTTTTAAACAAAGAGACGGGTGGGAGCATTGGTATTGAGCCAGAGTAGGAGCAGTCCAATGGGACAAAAGACGATTAAGTGCAAAATTAAGTGGAATATGGCAGCAACAATGAACTAGGTTCACCAACAAAAGTACCTATAATTTCTTGATGTTCTAGAGGAGAAATTTAGACTCTTGATTTTAGTTGTATATCTTTTGTTTTAATTATGTACTACTAATATTTAAAATTTTATTGAAATTCCAATCTAGTTAGAATACTTTAAAAAAGTTTAGTAATGTACTCATAAATAGAAATAGTGATAACATGAGATCGTGATAATATTATGATTGTTTAAGTGATTAAGGGATAGAAATTATTGGAGCCCATGAATAATGCAAGTAAATTCGTAAACTATGAGATAGTTGTGTAGTTATTGATGACCTAATTAACCCGTCTTATAGATTCTACAAGCTATATTTTGTTGCTAGTAAGATTGAATATGTAACTTTTAATAATATGTATCGAGTTATTTGAATTATAATTATTGAATACTAGAAATAATAAGATAGTGTGATACAATAATGTTATGTAATGTTATAATAAATTAATTACCAGGTTCAACTATTTGAATCTTTTGATTATTTATACTGGTAAGTAATTGTATTATGTGTGCTCATGAAACTCATATAGTAATAGATATTTAACGTGGTAAACTCATTAAAACCTTAAACCTTATATAGTAAATACAATAGTAGAAATAATAAAATACTACTACTAAAAATGAAATTCAAATTAAGAATTTAGAAAATTTACAACTAATGAACTCATTTCAAGTTTATAAACACATATGTGTAGCATCTGATGAAATTCAACTAAGAATTATTTTACTTCTCATTTTCTATTTTAAACAGTTTATTCTATAGTAATATTGTAATACTTCTCATGGCAAATAATTATTTTGCCAACCAAATTGATTGGCCAAATTATATAATGGATAAACTCTATATAATTATATTTGGTTTTCATTGTAAATTAGAGAATAGTATCACTCTTTTTAGTAAGTATAAGTGTTAAATACATGAAAATTCACAAAAATCCAATACGAAATAAGAGATCAAATAAAATACGTAACATACAGAGCATGTGAATAATTCAGACAATAAGAATAGAGGATCGATCAGATTGAGGAAAGGCAGCAAGTCCGTATGATATGAAATGATACCATATGATATGACAGTATATGATGAATAAATAAATAGCTACATCAAAATGTTGATTTTATTATTATTAATAATTCAGGGCTTAAACTAATATTCGTTTTTGAACTATGTACAGTATGATGATTAAACATGATAACTAAATCAAAACATTATATATTATTACTTATTAGTAGTGTTAATTATGGGCTTTAAACTAAAATTTACACCAAGTACTTTGACCGAAATCATAAATTTTGATATTCCAAAATATTGTTTAATACTTTGATCTTGATATGTTAGATTTAATTCAAAAAATTATTGACAATATTTCTTCGTGTCTTCAGAATTTTACTTATTTGTAATTGATATGTAGTGATATGTGGAGTAAAAGTTAGTAAATTTTATCGATATTGATATGGAAATAATTATTATTGATTTTATTATGTTTTTTCGTGTAGAAAATAGAAATTTGAGGTAAATCATAACCAGAATTTTGTAATACATCATAGACAAGATAGATGATGTGAAGTCTAATTTATGCATCCAATGAATTCGGCAATGTGCAAGTACTCGTTGAAGATATATGACATGAACCCAATGTCTAGAGCTATATGAGTGCAGACGTTCACTTCTGCACTATAGTAAGACCCGACCCCGACCGACCAAGAGTGTCTGGTCATTGTTGGTAATTTTTTTTTTCCGATAAAATAAAGGCTCAAACCGCATTTAGAATGGTCGAGCAAGTCAAAGATACAAACAAGTCTAAAACAAAAAAACCAAAAAAGGCTATAGAGCCAAAATACCTAGAATAACAAGAACGGACAAAAGGATCCAACAAAAGCTCACACAGAAAACAAAGGGAGGAGTATTGTTGGTAAATATTCTTTACACACCGCCAATATATTTGCGATGAGTGAAAATAACTCTTAGTGCATACAAAAACGACTTCAAAAGAAGTCATCTCTCCAATGTGGTTGCTCGGACTAATAATCTCGGACGAGCCTTTCAACAGCTTCTTCCGATCATGGTACCATCGGGTTTTTGGTGCACGAGGAGGGGGAAGGTTGGCTTGGTACTCCGAAGACGCTCCATATACTCAATAAGATTATTTAATTCATCACCAAATGAATGTTAGCATCGAAGGCCATACTTGAATTGAAAAAGTGAAAGATAGAGTTTTGGAAAAGCGAAAGATGAGTTTTTTAGTGTAAAAAAATGTGTGTACTGAATGTGATATTTATAGATGAGTTTGGAAAGAAAAAATGGAAAAAATTTGGAATAAATTAGTTGACTAACATATAATGATAAATTTAAAATTTAAATAATAATTAAAAAAATTATACTTCCCTCGACTCTGAAAAGTATGAACATTTGGTTCGACACGGGTTTTAATGTATAATTTGTAAAGTAAGAGAGAGAATTAAAGGGAGTGTATGTAGTTGATGCACTTTTTACTAGCACTAAAAAACCTGCAAGTATACAGAATATATATAGTATAGCTAAACGATAGAGATAAGGGGAATTACAGGGATGTGCGTTCACAGTTATAGTTATACAAATTCCAAACTACAATACCCTAGCACAGTTATTACTTTGATAGGACGAGTCACCTAGCTTATGCTCATGCGATGCAAACGTTGATTACAAGATTAGGGTTATCAATCCTAACACGTAACTCCATAAAGCTCCTAAGACCTTTGAAAAGTCCTCACTCTCATGCCGTTTTAAGGGAAGCTAACTGTAGCGTCTACTAAGTAAATCTAACTCGCTAGAACTCTCTCACAATTATGAAGCAAGCAATATTAAATCATGCAAGATTGTGTCACTCAATCATGCAGCATCAGAACTACTTAGGGAAGAAATAAAGTAAAAACAAAACGGATATTAAATAGAAAAATGAATTGTATAACCAAAGTCGTTACTAACACATCCCTAGAATCCTATGAGTTTAGTTACGCATAATGAAATAAGCTAAACACATAGATTGAAGGGAAGACAATTTGAACATAAAACTAAAGCAAATAAAACCCGTAGGTTGATTCCTTGTCGTTCTTGATGTTCTTGAAATCCTTCTCCAACTCCTTGCACAATTGAAGTACTCTTACTTTTGATCTCTGTGAATTATTTTGCAAGTAGAAGCTCTCTCTTTTTTATGAAGCTTGAGGTCTTATTTATAGGGGAAAGCCAATCCTTGTTGTAGAAGGAAAAGATCTTCAAAATATGGTAAATCTTGGAGCAAATTTAGGGCATCTCGGATTCACCGCCTTTCTCCGGCGGGCCGCCGCACCTTGGCCAGCGGTCGCCGCGTTGGAGTCCAGACACTCTTTTCCTTCGGGGGCGGACTGCCGCACAAATTTCGGCGGTCGCCGGGCGAGACGTCTCTCCCAAGTGAAATTTTCCGAGGCGGACTGCTACACTGCTCTGCCCGCCAGGCACCGGCGGTCGCCGGTCGCTGTCTGACTCCAGATTTCCAGACTTTGCGTTTTGGCTCCCTTTTTCGGCTCAATTATGCACATTTCTCACAAAACACGTCAAAATACCAAAATAGATAAAAATATGCAAATAATGGACGTGCAGAGTGACTTTGACATAAAAAACGGACCAAATAACGACTTAAAACAGTGCAAAATCCGAGCGTATCAGTAGTGTTAGTGGAGAGTGGGCTCTACATTATTTGTAGTGTAGTTGAATGATATAAGTTGTAACTAAAATGATATGTAGAGGTAATGTGTGTTAGAGTTTTGTATACTAGAAATCACGTTTCAAGTGATTGGATACTGTAATAACTCTTATTTTATTTTCCAAGGAATAAAACAGATTATTTTTGTCATAATGTTGTTATGTTTTACATTTAATGGTTGTTTTATTACATGTTTAAATTTATAAGAACTTAACAAAGTCTAAGTCTTTGTTTTAGTAGACCGGTTGTGGGCGTTGTCCACTCTAAGGTAACACGGTCAGTTCTAAACAAAGAAAAAGAAGAATTTCACAACCTAGATAGGTCTTGACTACCTGTCGAGAAAGGTTGCAATGTCAGTCCGATTGTTTCCAAGCCTTAATGAAATAAGATGACGTTGGTGTAGTATAGCACTAAACGGATCTAACAACAAGACGTGTCTTTATGCTATCTACTGAAAGACGAGATCTTGATAAATAAGTATTTCTTAATCTACATACGTTACCATTGAGCATACGATATTGATTATGCACTGCTTTGATTTATCAAATGTTGCGGGTTTTTTGTAACCCAATAAGCCTGGTATTTTGGGTGGTGTTGATTAATATCTAGCGGTGCTAGGATTGCTATTATGTAGAAACGCACGCGAGGGGAGTCTCGTTTGATAATGTCCTCAAGAGGAGCGTGAAACAATGTTTGATTATTCAGAACCTAGCTAGTTGGAGTTTGATTACTCTATGAATAATAAATAAGGGTTTCGTGTTGAGTCACTCTTGGAATTAATAAGAAGTTAATTAATTAAGTCCATAGCAGACAATAATTAATTAATGGACATTTCTATCTTAAGTGCGGGAAATAAACATTTAATTTTTAAATGGAAACGCGGATTACTCGTAATTTCGGATTTGGATGGGCAGTGCAATATTATTTCTTGTAGTATTAAATTATGAGTTCAATTTAATTAGTCTTAAGCTAATTGGGAGAGGTCATATCCAAAACCTTCCATAGATCCCTGTCTGGGCCCAATATGAACTATTATAAATAGGAGAATAAAGGAGAGACATACACACATAATTTTATTCTTAAAATTTTGAAAATTTCGACTCTCTCTCTATAGCTGGACAAAAATTTCAGCTCTCCTTCGTGAGAATTTCTGTCTTCTTTATTTGAGTCCTAATTGTTCCGGTGAGATTAGCCCACACTGATATCGGAGTACGGTTCGGGAACCAGTCAGAAGATCCATGGTCGAGTATTGAAGATCGACACGTGGAGAAGCAGCAAGCCATCCGCGATTCTTTGGAGAATTAAGAAGGTACAACTTCTGCTCCGTAGAAAAGCATATTTTAGGTTTCAATTAATCAAAAGTATGTTTTAATTCAAGTTATGAGCATGATACATGTGATAATTGCGCGAATAGAAATTGTCTAAATAATCTGCTAAATAGATCTAGTCTCTGATTTATTGCATGCTTCCGCTGCCAATCCCAACAATGTGTTGTTTAAGTAATCCAAAATTAAAACGTTCATACTTTTTAGGGACGAACTAACAAAAAATAATAGTAGTTCATAATTTTCAGGGACGGAGAGAATAATTTAAAATGATAATATGTGAAGCCACTCAGAGAGGGGAGAGTAGGCTTCACGTTGTTTCTCATTGGTCCATGGAGGGTATGTTTCTCACCACGGGAAGGAACGCTTGCAACGCATCCCCCCTTCCGTGCCAGCGGAACATGAACCGGAAGCCACACTGAGAATGCATGCCCTTATCCTCTTGTGATGATTATAATGGGATATATATAGCACCTTAATAGTATTGGTCTATTGTCTTCGTCTTCAAACTCAAATATTGAATTTTTTTTTTACTACAGCTACATTATTAAAGCCCCAATTTTGAATTCTAATTGGATCTTATAGGAAAATTAATCGCGCAATAAAATTTGGGACAACTAGTTCATATTAAAAGATTGATGTCTCCCAATGCCCAACTAGCACCCTTCTACCCTACAAGCATCCTTGGCTTCAGACACATATGCATGATGAAGTTAACTTAACTATTATTTATCAATAAACTTTTCAAATAAAATAACTTGGTTTTTTGCATTATCATTATTATGAAATAAAAGTAGTTTGTATTGAGTGGGGACCTAAACTTAAGTGCCCAGTTACCATCACACATGCAACAAGATATTATTTTTATTTATGGTCCTAATTTTTCCACTAATGACGATCATAGTGGGACATCACTAATTTTCACTTTTTGGGGAATAATTTAAACATTTTAACTTAAAAGTTACAGAAAGTTTTATGCATCTGTGTGTTTATTTTGTAAAGACGAATGTGTGTGTTTTGTACGTGTGGTCACTAGGTAGATCAAACTGACTTGGTGATAACCAGCTTTATAATGTACTTGTTTCCTATTTTTAAAAAATAATCTCACTTTCTATTTAGGGATGTTTAAAAATTTAGTCTCATTTTTAAAAGGTAAATTGGTCTCTGCTATCATGAACTTTGCACAAATTTTTGTTTTTTAACTTTTAAGTTAGTACCATAAATCATAAACTTTTCAGATTGGTTTGGTATTTTCCCAATAATTCACGAATCTTTGAAGAAATTCCGTAAAATGTGTTCCTAGGGTTTGTGAAAGAGAGAAACAAGGTTTTTTGTTTTAATTTTTGTAGCGCAGCATCAGAGGTGTGTGTATCTAATTGAATTTTTTTGTGTTTTTATTAAATTTATTTTGTTTTCTTTGTTCTTAGAGTTCTATTTTGTTAAATAAAAGTAGTATTGTGTCTAATATTCCAAATAGATACACCAACATGACAAGCCACTTATAAGAATTTTGCCAAATAGGATTCAAAATGCCATATAAGCTAGTCTGATTTTACTCTTGACCTGTCGTGGGAAATAGCAAACCAATTTGAAAGTTCATGATTTATGGTACTAGTTTGAAAGTTCATGGGAAAAATAAAAAATTGTGCAAAGTTCATGATATTAGGGACCAATTTCCCTTTTTAAAAATGAAAAGTTAATCTCTCACTTTTTCCACTTTTTCTCCACACTCTCGTACTTAACCCACTTTTTCTCTCTATCATTTTTACTTTATCCATTTTTTTCTTTTCATTTTTTTTACTAACTTTTTATTAAAATTTGTGCCGCCATTTACAAATGGAATATTTTTTTTTGGACGGAGGTAGCAGATATTTGTAGAGTCTATTTGATGTTTTTATGGAAAATGAAAAAGGCGTAAAAGTAGAGATAAACTCAATGAATTTTATACAAATCTCTAATCTTACGTCACTTTCTAGTAGAGTAAGTTTATTTTTAATTATTATTAACATAAATTGAAAAAAAGACTAAAGCAACTTCTGCTCATGTATAGTTATCAGTTGGGCTAGGTCCACTCAATCCAGTATATGACTTAGGCCCAATTCAATTATGAAAGGAACTGGGCTTGTGTTAGGTTCACTGACTGAAGTGGACTTCAATTGGATAGTTTTTCAAATCCTATACTATAATTATTTATTTTCTAGTATTGACATAATTTTAAATATTTATTCTATTATATAAGTTTATATTTTATAAAATTTCTCCTTATATTTTGGGTAAATATACACCCTATTAAATTATTACATCCATATTTCATTATCAAATTAATATTTATTGGTCCACCAAAAAAGTTCTACAAGGACATAAATTTTAATGTAAAATGAATTAATTATGAGAGAAAAATAGATAAAGTGAATAAATTATGAGGAAAAATAGAAAAATGTAAATAAAGTGGGAAAGATAAATATAAAAGTTGAGAATAGTTTTCCACCTTTAGTATGAGACTAATTTTCATGGATGGACGGAAGTGAAAAGATGAAACTATTTTTTTCTCTATGAATAGATGAAGTATAGAAAAATAAGACTCACAATTCGCTACTGATTTTTTTATACCTATCTTCTTCTCATTTCTTAAAATCTAAGTTTAACTTAAAAGGTGATTATAAATTATAGAAGAAGATTATTGTTTAAACATGTGCCAAATTTTGCTTATTCAATGGGCTTAGGTCCAATATGATTGATGTTCATTCGGCAATCATTATATCTCCATTTTACGACATATAATCTGTAAATAAACAATACTATAAACTTTAGAAAAATAATTAGTAATATATATAACAATTTTATTATTATTATTATTATTATTATTATTATTATTATTATTATATTAATAGGTAGAATGTAATATAGTATGGTAATTTGGTCTACATTTTTAAAAGAACGTAGATTTAAAATTTACGTATGCTTCAAAAGTTTTGTGCATATTAATAAATATATCACCATAACGAAAAAAGTACTTGGAATATTTCCTAATTCATTGCAATCCATATTTTTGAACCCATCACAATCCTAGAATAATTCCTTTCGTAATGAATCTAGATTTTTACTTTTGAGACTTATCACGACGTGATATGGTCGTTTTATAAAACATCGATTGATAGTTTGAAATAAGAGTTATAGGTTGTATCATCAAACAATAAAACTTAATCTTAGAGAAAACAATAATATATAGGTTGGTTTGAACATAGCATTTTCTCATGGATTTGCAAGAATTTTTTTTTTTAATTTGAATTTACGGACTAAATTTGAATTTAATTTTTTTACTTGTTCTTTAAATATAGTGGTTTATGACTTTTTGATAGTACTAAATTAATCTAAGTATTTACTTTTTGTACTAAATAAAAATTATTTATACTAAAGAATAGGTTTTTTCCAATTTAATTAAAAAAATAATAAATAAATGGCAAAAACAAAGTCAAGTTACACATTATTGACATGCGCTGCATGCAAGGTACCCAAATCGCTCTACCACATGACTGTGTAACACGTAGCGTCTGAAGCACATGATGCTTACAGTGAGTGTGTAACACAACGCCACAGTGGTGCATTGTATTGTATTTTTACTAAGACAAAATTTTAAAACAAGATTTTATTGATCGCAAGTTGTTTTTTTTTTTATTTTATATAAAAGGTAAAGACTCAGATCATAAAATGGTGAGCAAAGTTCTCAAAGCAGTAAACCTAAAGAAACTCACTCAACCAAAAAACACTAATTTTGAATGCTTGAATTAGATTATTTATTTTAAAAAGAAATGTGCTTCGTTTCTCTCTTAAAAAATAATTCTGCCAATAAATGAGTCATATTACTTTTTTTTTTGGGTTGTCACTAAAAATATAAACTCTTCATTTTAATTTTAATATTAAAAATGGAGAGTATAAATAAGTTTCCAAAAAATAAAAATTCTTTCATTCTTGGTCCATTTCCTAAAAAAAGAAATTCACCATTTTAATAATAGAAACTTCTTTCTATGTGACTTATACACTTTTTCTTTTTGTCTCTCTTACTTTACCAATTCAACAGTAAAGCCCGTGCCGTTTTCAAAGTTCATATTTTTAGAAAACAGAGAGAATTAAATATCTTGTTTCATTTTTAATTTTTTTAATAAATAGATTTAACATTTCTTAAAATTCATGTTAAGTTAAATTGTGACATTTAAATCCGTACCAGAGGAGTAGTGATCATTAAAGGTAGTTTTTTTTTTAATTATTACTCTCTCCATCCATGAAAAGGAAATATTTGGTTTAACACAAATTTTAATGTATAATTGGTTAAGTAAGACAGATGGGTAAATGACAGTGTAAAAAGTGTTAGTGGAGAATGAGTTTCACATCGTTAGTAGTGTTGTGTAATAGAATAAGTTATAAATAAAATAATATGTATGGGTAATGTATGTTTAACCATTTCAAAATTGAATGTTCATACTTTTAGAGACAAACTAATTATAGTAAAATAGTTCATACTTTTTTAGAACGAAAGGAATATTAAAGTAGGTTATGCATAATAGTAGTAGTCCTATTGCACAATCTTGATTTTATTACGTACTAATGTGAAATCTTAAATTTGTACCGCATTTACATGTTGTTATATTTACTAAGCACTTTCCCCGTTCAAGAATTAAACTCTATTTTGACTAGTTATTAATAAATGCTAAGAAAAGTGATTGAAAAAAATTAAAAGAAATAAATCTCATTTTTATATAGTTATTTTATAATGGAATGTGAATATAATGATTTAGTGCAGCATGTGGTTTATTATTTAATGGATTATCTAAAATGACAAAATGTGAATGTAGACTGATTATACGGACAAAATGGGGTAGTATAAATACTAAACCAAATATCATTTCTAGTATTTAAACAATAATAAACTAAAAAATTACTTACAAAGTTTGAAAATAAAAATAAAGAAGAAAGAGAAAATATAAATAAAAGGTAAGAAGAAAAAAAGTAAATCAGTCAAAACAATGAAAATACGTCCCTTATGAATTTGAGATTTTCTACCTTATTCATTTTTTTACTTATTCATTTTTTTACTTTACTCTTCATGTATCTTAACTATATTTTATTAAAACGGGTGTAGAAAATGAAACGTCTCTATTAAAACGGAACAAAGAAATAATAAAAATGCATCCATGAACTTGTGAGAGTATAATTTTAATTGATTTATTAAGAAAATGTAAAAACACCTCAAACATCTAGAGTGTAAAAAGATATTTGTCTTTTCTACCGAACGCAAAGATTCAATATTAAATATTAAGGCCCCTTTGACCTATTTTACTCTAAAATTGAACTTATTGAATTGATGTTTACTTTGAAGTCCGAATTAGAACTCAACTTGCCAGAATCAAGAGATTTCCGTTAACTAAATAAAAATTAAACATGTAAGTAAAAGCCAAGCAAATAACATGTGTGCGCCAGATGCATTCAAACAATAAATTTACTACTAAACTAGGCAATTTATACTTAATTCCCAATTTTTAAATCAAAAGACAATTTTACTGATACATTTACACTCAATTTAGAATGCCTATGCTTTGACATCATTATCCATCCCTTCAAATCTACAATAATTAAAAAACTCAAAAGAATAGCATAAATATTACTAGTAGTACTTAATTTGTAGTATGAAAATGAAGTTAAATAAGGCAAAATGAATTTATAAGTGATTGCAGTAGGTTGAAAAGTTGGAGCCATGAAACTAGGGTTTGTAAAAGTAAATTACCTCAAATTTAATCATAATCATGGTTTTTTTTTTTCCTTAATAGAGGAAAAAATTAAGAGCAGTGTAATCAGTTATCAGTGGTAAATAATCATGAAAAATTAATGTAATTGGTTTTGCAGTGTAATATTTATTACACTTGCTTTTGCTATATATAAATGCACAAAATCCAAAACCAAATTCCTACAGAATTTTTTCACTGCTGTTTCTTGTTTATTCAAACACTCCTTGCAATTGCCATTTTTAAAACTCTGCGGCAAACTCCCAATCAGTTTCTGGGCATCTTTTTTTCCCTCTTTAGTCCAAACCCTTTTTCCCATTTCGCTCAGTGAGTGGGAAAGGGAGCATCTTTTCGTGCTTTTAATTTGTATTTTTTTCTTGTTATTTTTTGATGATCGAATGGTGTTTATGTTGTGAATTGGGTTCGAATTATTTGATGTGTATGAATTGCTGAAGTGAAAAGATTAAGATTTTATTGAGATTAAATGGGTGATCTACCGGTTGGCGGCGGAGTGGCGGAGATGGCTTCACATTCAACGCCATTAGCTGAGCCGAACCGGTTGGAGATTGGGGCAGAAAATTGGGCGGTGGCTGAGAGAGCCGCAGCTGAGATAATTGGAAAGGCACAACCTACTCCTGTATCAGAGGAGAGGAGAAGAGAGGTGGTTAAATATATTCAGAGATTATTCAGGGATTGTGTTGGCGCTGAGGTGAAATATTAAGTTTTTCTTTGAACGATTTATGTTTGTTTGCATACATTTTATGCCTATGTTTTGCCACTGGTTTTGACATTTCTATATTCTGTGTTATGATGCACATGGTGATTGTCTGATGAGGATTCTTGCATCTCAATATATGCTATGTTTACTGACATATGGCGATTACTCGATGAGAAATCTTGTGTTTAGAATGGTAGGTTGGCGGCTCTCAATATATGCTTTATTGTCGACTTATGGTTATTGCTCGATAGGAAATCTTGCGTTTAGATTTTAGGATGATGGTTTATCGGCTCTCCGTGTATGATATGTCATTGGCTCATGGTGTTTGCTCGATGGCAAATCTTACGTTTAGAAGGGCTCTCTCTATGCATGCTATGTTATCGATTATGGTGATATAGTATGGTAGGTGAGATGAAATCTTGCATTTGGTGATGGCAGTTAGCCGCACTCAAATTGATGTGCTATGGACTTTGTGTGTCTGTGTGATGCGTAGCATGGATCAACGGTGATTTCACCATGCATTCTGTGATGTTCTAATTTGGTTTGCATGCATGAATATAATATGATTTGAACTGTGTACGGGGATAGCATTTATGGCAGATGTAGGTGCGATTGTTCCGGTTTTTTTCTCTTGCATAATTAATGCTGTGCAATGCGTATATATCTGAAAGGAAGTTGGGGATTTGAGATAGAAGGGGTTTTTTGGAGGTTATAATTAGGAGGTAGTTGTTTGCTGTCTTCGACATAGAAAAGGTTTATTGAATTGGTCCACGTGTTGTGATTTGGATATGGGAGATGGGATGATTGGTGAAATATGCACTGATATGATTTGATATGTTTTCCCTTGTTTAGTTGCTATAAAGGATCTTCTAAATTAACACAACTTTGTCGTTATATGCATTTATCGATAAACCTTTTAATTAAGGCTAAAAATAATATGTATACGGGAGAGAAAGTTGACGATGTGCGACAAATAGTTTTTTTTTCTTGACACATGTTTGATATCTAGGAAAGTTCTCTATTTATTGTATCCAACATAAAATAGATTTATCAAATTGGTCAACACATCTTTCATTTTGATATGGGAGCTGGGAGACTTGTTGTGTTTAGACATAATTGGCAAAAGATGTAATTAGTATGATTTGATAGGTTTTTTCTGTTGTTTAGTTGCTTTAAGGCTATTCTAAATCCATATAACTTTGTTGTTAGATGCATTTATAGACAAAGCTATTGTCTTTTATATACATATATGATAACACATTACTAATTCCGCCCTTTCTCAATATATTGCTCCTATATTGGAATTTATGTTTGTTATAAGTTTACTTTAGACATGTGTTAGCATATATGAGGAATGTATTGTCAGAAAATAACAATAATAACCATTTAATAACTTTGCTAATAAATTTATTCCATTCGTTGAGAGGAATTCCTACCAAAGTCTTTCTTTTTTTTGCCCCAAACTCTTATATATTTATTTGTTGGATAAAATTTTGGACTTTTTGCAGGTCTTCCCATATGGATCCGTGCCACTAAAAACTTATCTTCCGGACGGAGACATTGATTTAACTGCGTTTGGGGGTGCTCATATCGAAGACACTTTGGCAGATAAAATGAGATCTGTATTAAAAGAAGAAGAAGTAAATACAGATGCTGAGTTCGTAGTAAAGGATGTCCAACTCATCCGCGCTGAGGTATGCTTACTTTTTTATGAGTAAAGATGCTTAATTAGATAATAAATACTGTCTATTTCATAATTAAGAAGATTCTGGTTGCATCATCTTGTTCCATGGCTGATAGATGTTTCAGAGAAGTCATGAAACCCTTCTTGTGAAAAACTTCTAAAATCTAGTTAATCTATAATGAGTTATATTTTCGTGTGTTCTTCGTCTTGCTGATAAGTTTGGATATTAATTCAAAGGGGCCTGCTTAAATCACTTGAAATTTATGGAAGTTTGTGAAGTCTGGCTTGATGAAGCAGCTTTCTTATGTGGCAGGTTAAGCTTGTGAAATGTATTGTTCAGGATATTGTTGTAGACATATCGGTTAATCAAATTGGGGGTCTTTGTACTTTATGCTTCCTCGAGCAGGTAAATTATGTGTATTGACTTATTTTATTCCTTGATCAGATATCTTGATAACTGCCTCACAACAGCTATGATGCAATTTCTTTCCTTTTCAGGTTGATCGTCTGATTGGTCGAGACCATCTGTTCAAGCGCAGTATTATCTTGATCAAGGCATGGTGCTACTATGAAAGTCGTATTCTTGGTTCTCATCATGGGTTGATTTCTACCTATGCCTTGGAGACGCTCGTGCTGTACATTTTCCATCTGTATCACTCAGCACTAGAGGGACCTTTAGCCGTGAGTCCTCCTAAGTACAATCCGTTTCTTTGTTTTACCTTGACTTAATAATCCTAACCAGCCACATTCTACTTCAGGTTCTATACAAGTTTCTGGACTGTTTCAGCAAATTCGACTGGGATACCTATTGTGTTAGCTTAAATGGCGTAGTCCGCCTTTCTTCACTGCCAGATTTTGTTGGTGAGCATTTTTTTTTATTAATTGGAATCACATAGTTGGATTATCGGATGGCTGAAATTTAACTTATTCTTGTGTTCTCTGTTTGCAGTTGAGATCCCAGAAGATTGTGACAAGGATTTATTGCTGAGCAATGATTTCCTGAATTATTGTATCCGCATGTTTTCGGTTCCTTCTAGAGTTGGTGACAAAACTCCACTTGTGTTTCCGAAGAAGCATCTTAATATAGTTGATCCACTGAAAGAATTGAATAATCTTGGGCGTAGTGTCAGCAAAGGTATGCATCGTTTATTACTGAATTTGGATAGAATTCTACCCTTTTGAGTAGTCTATAATATACATACATCCATGTACTGTTTTAATGTATAATCATCGACTGCATGAGTTGTATCTGGATATGCAATCGGTTCGTATGTTATGCTATTATCACATAGGTGGATGTCAGTTATGTAGAATTTGACGTCTCTTTTTTTTTTGTAAAAATCTGTATTTTGTAAAGGGAACTTGTACCGGATACGCAGTGCCTTCTCCTATGCATCTAGAAAACTTGCAAGGATACTACTACAGCCTCAAGATTCCATTGCTAACGAGCTTAAAAAGTTCTTCGCAAACACCATGGCAAGGCATGGAGGTGGACAAAGGCCTGATATTCAGGATTTCGACAAATTGCTAATAAGCAACAGAGCTGTATCTGTTGTTCCCTATCCAGGGTTTTGTAAAACTGATAATTTTGACGAATACATAGATGTGTGTGCCGTATCAACTGCAGGTTGGCAGTCTAGTTCAGGTAAAATGTCCGAAGATTTACCTCATGGGATTCAAAGGACATTAGACACTGATTTGGGTTCTCAAACTCCAAGTGTAGAAGAGAGTGTCAATGGAATCAAAGATTCAGATAAGTTGGATATTGGAAAGAATGCTTCTTTATCAGCCTTGTCAGGAACCGGTGATGGAGGACTTTCTACTATTGGCAGTCGTGAAGAAAACGTGTTAGTTGACAATTGCAACACAGTGTTTTCAACTGAACTGAGGGATTCTAATCATGTGGTAACGGACCAGTGTCGCACAAGTATGAGTGGATTGGCCGAATCATTAAACTCAATGGATCTTACGGGGGATTATGATTGTTGCATTCGACACTTGCAATATGGTCGATTGTGCTATGAATATGGCTTAGGTATGCATTCTTTGCCCGTGATTCCCTTGCCAAATCCTACCTACCCGTGGGAAGGTCACCACCCTGTATTACATTATAAGCAGAACAGTTTCTCCCATCATCACGGCGGATTTCATCAAAGTCCGGCTATCTATGGCATGCAACCCATACATTTTCCAGCTGTCTCATTTCCATGGGAGGATGTGCCAAAACACCGCGGGACGGGAACATATTTGCCATATATGGTAGGTTGATCTATTATTTTTACAAAATATGATCTTTTCATATATAATTATTGGCCTTTTACTTTGTGATTTTTGTAGAATATGTCGCCTCATGGTAATAGATTTCCGGTTCTGAAAGAAAGGATCCAGGCACCGACAGGATCCACAAGTCATCACAACTGGCATCATATGAGCTTCCCGGAGCCAAATATGCTAGACAGAAGCATCCACGAGCTCTCACAGCCCGTTGACAAAGCTGTAGGCGGTGGTGCTAGCTCGTCTAACAGCTACCCTCTTCATCAGTACGAGCATCCTAATGCAAATGGCTCGCTCATATACCGGGAGGGCACTGAAATTGAGCTGTTTGGACATCCACCTGGGTCAGAAAACAGTTGGCCACAAAGAACAGTCTCTTCGTCTCCCAAAACTCCGTCTGGGGCCCACAAAGCTGTAGCCTCTGGTGCTAGTTCGTTCGACAGCTACCCTCTTCATCAGTATGGGCATCCTGATGCAAATGGCTCGCTCATCCACCGGGAGAGCAATGAAGTTGAGTTTGTTGGACATCCACCCGGATCAGTAAACAGTTGGCCACAACAAACAGTCTCTTCTTCTCGCAGAACTACGTCTGGGGCACACAATGCTGTAGCCGCTGGTGGTAGCTCGTCCGACAGCTATCCTCTTCATCAGTACGGGCATCCTAATGCAAATGGCTCACTCATATACCGGGAGAGCACTGAAGTTGAGTTTGTTGGACATCCACCCGGGTCAGAAAACAGATGGCCACAACGAACAGTCTCTTCGTCTCCCAGAACTCCGTCTGGGGCGCACAAGTCTGTAGCCGCTGGTGCTAGCTCGCCCGACAGCTATCCTCTTCATCAGTACGGGCATCTTAATGCAAATGGCTCGCTCATCCACCGGGAGGACACTGAAGTTGAGCTGGTTGGACATCCACCCGGGTCAGAAAACAGTTGGCTACAAAGAACAGTCTCTTCATCTCCCAGAACTCTGTCTGGGGCGCACAAGACGCAAACTGCACCAAGCAGCGAGCAGGATCGGTAAAAATTCAGTCCCAACTCATGTTTGGTTGACGATGATATTGCTTACTCGTCTTGCATTTAAGCGATTTCTGCTGCTTCGTTGCTTGTAGGATTGCGTTGAGGTCTTCATACCGACTCAAGGATGAAGACGACTTCCCTCCATTGTCCAACTGACAGTGGTAACATGTATGTTGTTGTTTGTTATCACATAAAGTATGAGCAAGCTCTTGGATTTTCATCCCAAACCAGTGTGCCCGAGGTGTGGCTTGCGCCTCTGTGGTGTCGACTCCCGAATGTCGTGTTTAAGGCCTTGTGAAACTGTTGTAACTTTATAGCATTGTGTTTCATATTTAGTGCCTGCCTGCCTGCATAATTTGGCAACATAGGTTCAACCTAAAGGTTTTTGCATAGAACTATTCAAATCTTTATCCTCAACTTTTTTCTTCTTCTTTGTTTTACATCATATATTGTGTAGTTTATTCATATCACCATTGCTGCAGAAGATGTCAAATGAATATTCTCTTTGCTGAAATTAAAAAAATTGTCATGATTCTCTCTGTCTTTCTCATCAATTGTGTGTGATGAATGTTGGATAGACTGTTATTAGCATTCCCAACATTGTAATGCATGATATGCAGATGACATTTCATTATGCAAATGTGTGTTTGGTTATTCAGAAGTAAAATTGATTTGAGATTAGTTAAGAATAAATTTGACTCAAAATTAATTTTGTGACACGGTAGGACTAAGACTTTTAAAGTAAACCTACTCATGCTACATCTAACTGAAATACTCATTTGCATATGTGCTGTGACGTATTTGTTTATAAATTTTTTAACTGAGTCAGGAGGAAGCACAACACCCACCTATATCTTTCTTTAGGTTATAAAGTCTAACATAGCGTCACTTTCGAATTAATTTTTCAAGTTTTTTAGGTTATACTCCCTCCATCCCGGATAATTCGGGTCACTTTGATCGGGCACAGGTTTTAAGAAATGTAATGAAAACTGGGTTGAAAAAGTTAGTGGAATGTGAGTCCTATCTTTATATATTAGTTTTATAATAAAATGTGAGTAAGAATAAGTTAGTGGAAAACTGGGACGAATTATGTGGGATGGACCGAAATGGAAAACTGGGGCGAATTATCCGGGATGGAGGGAGTAATACTCTCTCATTCCCACTTTAGGATTCCCATTCAATTTCGGCATAAGTTTTAAGAAATATAAAGAAAAATTGGTGAAAAAAGATAACGGAATGTGAGCCCTATTAGCATTTGTGAAATATTCCAGCCGGGAATTCTAAGGTGGGGTACCTAAAAATGGTAAACCCAGGACTCCTAAAGTGTTCGTGTCATTATTTTGGCATTGTTCACAATTAATTCTTTATGAAAAATAAAAATCAGAGCTTACATAAATCACTATTAAAATGATAAACATATTGAGATTTTGATGGGTTAGCCTTAATTTTGTTTTGATTGGGTTTGGTGGTGGTAAGACAGTAGTGGCAAATGAGACGATATTATAATGAGTCAAGGTGAAACTTGAAAGTTGATAGTGTGAGATTGAGTGAAAAAAGTGTAGAATGAAGATTGAAGAAGACTAATGATTGTGCCACATGAAATTCAAAATTACAAAAAACTTCAAAAACTTAATATTTTTTAATTAATAGTTGCAATCCATCGGGCTGATCCACAACCTTAGCCCATTTTGTATTCGGGTTATAAAATTACAGCCCTAACCCACTAATTTTATCGGACTATCTGGGCCGACCTACATGTTTCGGGTTGGATTGGATTGACATCCCTACTATTATGACTAGCCTTTTAGAGGGGTTAATTAGAGATACTTGTTTGAGGGGTTAATTATACATACTCCTTTGTTATGGTGACTTAAAGACTCGTGCTAGTTTTAGTTTTCATGACATTGCATCATTGCATTAATCTTGTCTCTTGTATTTATATTTTAAGTTGAATGGTGACATAAAGTTGGAATACGAAAATTGTAACGGCCTGTCTCTTTTTAGGCAAATGTAGTGAAGTAATGTTGTAAATGTTGGTATGGATTCCTATAAAAAATCTATATCTACTAAATAATCCTTCCGTCCGCGAACAAGTGTCCCATTTATTCATTTTGGTCCATCCGTAGATAAGGAGCCCCGATTCATTATTACTATAAACAGTAAAAAGACTCCACATTCCACCAACTCATTCCACTCACATATCATTTAAAACCAATCTGTACAAGTAGGACGCATATTACACTAACTTTCTTCTACCCACTTTATTTCACCCACTTTTCTTAACATTTCTTAAAATCCGTGCCGAAATGTAATGAGACTCATATTAGCGGACGGAGTGAGTATATAGGAATGCACCAAGTACATTAGATGTAAGGACACAGCATGTTATGTTTGACATATTTACAAAATGTATAGGGCCGTAGCATCTTAGAGTGACTACAATGGTGGCCCTCTTGGGCATGCCCAAGCCACCATTTCTTGGGCATGCCCAACAAACTTGGCCCTTGTCCATAAAACTTGGCCACCACAATGGTGGCCCTCCGGGCCACCAATTAAAATTATTTTCTTAACATTTTTTTGTTACATTTTAATTTTAGCTATAATAAATATTATTTGCATATAATAATTAAAACACATAGTAAATATTATAACAAAATTTTCGCTGTAATATTATAAAAGGGAAAATTATACAACGAAAATTTTCGATACAACACGAACAACAAAGAGAACCCATATCACGCGGCGCCCCCTCCTCTACGGTTCCAGACCTCTTCAACCAAATCAGCCTGCAGTGTTGAATGTGATATTTGACTTGTGCTAGCACCATCTTCCGGTGCCCAGCGCTCTGCAGCAAAGCCTTCATCATCGATTATCATATTGTGCAATATGATACACGCAGTCATGATGTCTGCGACATCATTTTCGTGCCATAGTCGAACTGGACACCGTATAATGACCCATCGAGCTTGGAGGACTCCAAAAGCCCGCTCAACATCCTTCCTAGCACCCTCTTGTTTTTTTGCAAAATAGGTCTGCTTCGGCCTAACTGGTTGTCGGATCGTCTTGACAAACATGGGCCAGCGAGGATATATTCCATCGGCCAAATAGTATGCCCTGTTGTATTGCGTGCCATTGGCCACGAAGCTGACCTGCGGACCCTCATCCCGAGACTCATCATTGAAGAGATGCGATGATTGTAGAACGTTGATATCGTTGTTCGACCCAACGACACCAAAATACGCATGCCAGATTCGCAAGCGGTAGTCAGCAACGGCTTCAAGGATCATCGTGGGATGTGACCCTTTGAAACCAGAAGTGAATTGCCCCTTCCAAGCCACCGGGCAGTTCCTCCACTCCCAGTGCATGCAATCGATGCTGCCCATCATGCCCGGAAAATGATGCACAGTCCTGTGCATATTTATCAGTCGCTGGCATTCCTCGGCCGTTGGTTTCCGTAGATACTCCCTTTTGAAGATTTCTTTGATACCCTTGCAAAACTGTCTCAGCGTCTTAAGGGCAGTCGTTTCGCCCATCTGCAGATATTCGTTGAACATGTCAGCAGGCCCGGCATAGGCAAGTTGCCTAATTGCCACTGTGCACTTTTGATATGTCGACAATCCGGGTCGACCGGTGGCATCATGACGCAAGGTGAAGCATCTGTACCGCTGAGACAAACAATACGCAATGTGGATGAAGAGCCGTTGCGACATTCTGAATCACCGACGAAAAATCTCCGACGGATAATGGGGGTTATCGCCGAAGTAGTCTTCCATCAACCGCTGGTCGGCTCCGGCATGGTCACGGTTGATATACCGCCTACGTAGATCGGCCGAGGGATCGCCGCCGCCGCCGCCAACGCCGCCTCCTCCTTGTCCGCTTCAGCTTGCACCGCTGCAACGAGTTATTCGAACTCCTCATCGATCGCTCGTTGAAAATTTTCATTGTCGGAATCCATGTTTTGAAACTAAATTGAAATCAATTGGAAAGAGTGGAGTTTGGTTTGGGGTAAAAAAAATGGAGGAGAAATGATGAATATATAAAAAAAATTTAAAAAAAAAAAAAAAAATTTGGAGGCCAAGGGCCGCGGCTCTCGGCCCCTGCAGTGGCGGGCCGAGTCCCGCGCCTAAGAGCCTCGGCCTGGCCGAGAGCTCGGCCCTCTCTCGTCCATCCCCTAGGGCCTCGTCCACCTCGCGCCTCAGTAGTGGGGCCGCGCCTGGGCCGCCTCCAGGCCAAGGGCCGCAGCCCTCCCACTGTGGACACTCTTATGTTGTTATGCCGTTACTTAAATTAGATATATGGCCGAGTGCAGTTATAGATTATTATAAGCAGAAGTAACGTGATTACATGATGAAACAATTACAATACATAACGAATATATATGATTATATTGTGGAATTGTTTAACTGTGGGATGTAGAAATATGGTTATACGATGAAGTAAATTTACTGCAAGATGAACAAAACATGCACTGAGATAAATAAAACATAAATGAACAAAATAGCATAAAGAGATCATTCAGTATGAAAATATATTCATCACATCATAAAGAGATCATTCAGTATGAAAATATATTCATCACATCTATAGATAAGTTCGTCCATCTAAACCATAAACCGAATTATTATGAAATCAAATTCATCAAAACTGAAAATAGTTTCGTCCAAGTAAAATATAAAGAAGTTCAAAAACCGAGACATTACATCAAGACATAGTGACAAGAAGGATCTTGAACTATTTTTTTTTCTTTCTGATTTTCCTTAATCTTTTTGTAATTCTTTGCATCATGATTACCAACCTCACCGCATTCGACACATAAATACGACCAGGCTTCGCACTCTTCTTCATAGCTTGCTCAAGGCGTGTAAGAGACCGTCTTCCCGAACCCTTAGTTTTGACAACGTCAAGAGGATGAACACCTATTTCACCAAGGGCTTGAGATGTAACGCCCCAAAAATAGGGTTACACGGAATCTTGCTTTTCGATGAGAAAATGACCGGTTTAAGATTATTTGGTAATAAATTCAATGTAATCATAATTTAATAATTACTCCCTCCGTCCCAGATAATTCGTCCCACTTCTTTTTCCGCACTCGTTTTGCAAAAAAATAAATAAATAGGTAAAGTTGAGAGAAAGTAAAATAAGAGAAAGACTAATGTAGTTAAGACTATTCTCGACATTATTCTCTCTTTTACTTTACTTTGCTCCAATTTAACTATTTATTATTGCAAAGCGAGTGCGAAAAAGGAAGTGGGACGAATTATCTGGGATGGAGGGAGTAATAGATTTAGTAAATATTATTTTATGATATTTGATGCAATTTTAAATTAGTGCTTAATTAAGGATACACGAATCTACATTAAGTAAGTAAGATCGAGTTCCCTTGTCGTCGGGAATTGGCAGCCAGCGTCGCCAGACTTTCTCGCCGGTGGGCGCCCCATCCCTATTATCTTCTGTCTTCTCCCATACAGAGATTTCTCTCGGTATGTATTCCTCTGCTCCTTCTCCGATGTCTGGTTAAAACACATAGGATATTTATCGAAAATTATTTAATCTAGTCATGGGAGAATCAATTAAATAATTCAGTTTTATCTTGGATAATCTTTATCCAAATTCATTTAGGATTTATCAAGATAGAGTCAACTTATCTAAATCCACTTAGGATTATTCTAGATTTTATTTCCATAAAATCAAATCCTACAATTCAAGATAACGTTGATCTAAGATTATCATTATTTAAATCGTACTAGGATATTACTAGATAGAAACGCTTCCATCATAATCCATAAGATAAAAATAAAATCCAATCAATGAAGATTTGTACAAATCTTAATTCTATTTAGAATAGACATCTAGAATATATCAAACATTACTTAGGATGTCTTAGATAAATAAATTTATCTAAATCCAATTAATTAAGGATTTCTTATATATCATCTTTATCCTAATCTATTTAGGATATAAATCCAAAAGATAAGGATAAATTGGATTAATACTTATTTTAATCCATCTAAGATTTGTCTTAATAGAATAAAATCTATTCAAATCCATAGGATAAAATAAATTAATATAAATGCTTATCCTAATTCATTTAGGATTTATCTTAGAATAAATCCATATAAATCCATAGAATAAGATAATATTATATTATAATTATTCAAATCTATCCAAGATTTATCTAGGAACAAATCCATATAAATCTATAAGATAAGAATAAAATATTACATTATCACTATCCAAATCCATCTAGATTTATCTATGAATAAATTCATATAAACTCGTAGGATAAGAATAAAATAATATTATCATTATCTAAATCCAACTAGGATTTGTCTATGGATAAATTCACATTAATCCATAGGATATAGATAAAAATTAGATTATTATTTTCCAAATATAACTACGATTCATATAGGAAAAAAAAATCCATACAAATCCATAATATAAGGAAATAATCTAGTTAATCCATGATTTAATTCATAATTAAATCTCATATAATATATAAAATTCACAAAAGATATATTCAAATCTTATTTCCAAATTAATCTTGAATTCTTTCTAAAAATAATTCTAAGGGTTAGGAAACCCTAATCTAAATTTGGAAAGAAGCTTGAACGAACCTTGCATAGCTCGGCTGGACTCCCACTGAAACCGCAGCAGCTAAGCACTGCCGCTGCAGCTGCATCTTCTCCGGCGCTGCTGCTGTTGCTGCGTCGTCATTGCTGCGACATCGCCTTCTCAGCCTTCTCAGCCGCTGTGACAACAGCTTCCTCAGAGCCCGGAAACTGCCCAAGAAGGGCTTCCACTCAAAATCGCCGCTGCTGCCTGCGTGACCATCATCATCAACGTGCTGCTGCATCTGTGGCGCTGCTGCGCTGAGTCGTCGTCGCTGCTACGACGTCGACTTCGCCGCCGCCTCGCTGCTGCGTTGCTGTCCGTCTGCTTGCGAGGACGCACCTGACGCTGCGTCGTCTCTATGTTGACAACGCTGCTGCGTCATCGCCTCCGAGCCGGATCACCGGTGGTCTCCGCTGCTGTTCCTGCCGTATCTGCAGCCGCCGGCGATGCACATGTGCAAACCACCGTCCTCGGCCACACGACTCGAATTGATTCATCAATTCATATTTCCAATTCAAGCGAATAACACGGAAGGCAACAATAAAAATAAAGAAGCCGTCACCATGTTCACGCCATGAATATGTTAACCATCAAATAAAAGAACTATAATCATTACGTAGAATGATTACCTGTTTTAATTAGTTTCTATGGTTAATAAACGAGTTTTGTCGCAAAAACATATGCATTCAAACAATTCATATAACATGAAATTAATCCACATAATCAGAGCCAAAAATTAGCTCTGATACCAATTGCTAGGGTTTGGTGCCCCTTGCACAGCGGAAGACTTGTACAAAACAAATAAATCAGATACGGATCTATTTGACCGATTATGCGATTAATCAATTCACATGTTAAACATATAATTGCATGCTAGAACGCAAATAATTCATGCTCATAGAAAGTAAATCCCAAACATGAATACTACAGTTTAGAGTTACCGATTTGATTCTCTAAAGAATCGTCGATTGCTCGCGCCTTCTCCACGTGATGATCTTCAATACTAGATATCAGGGTGGGCTGATCTGATCAAAATACTAGGACTCGAATAAAGAAGACAGAAGAAATCCTTCTCCAGTTAGGAGAGAAATTCGAACTCCTCTAGGTAGAGGGAGACGAAAATTATGAGTAATAATAATGAATGAATGATTTTTGTATCCTTTATTCTCCTATTTATATTAAATTCCTTTTGGGCCCAGACATGGATCTATGGAAGGTTTTGGATATGAGCTCCCCCAATTAGCTTTTTACTAATTAAATTGAGCCCACAATTTAATACAAGCTTATATTGGAATATTACGAGCAGCCACTACAGAAGTAATATTGAACTCTCCCCATCCAAATCCGAAATTTCAAGTAATCCGGGTTTCCACTTTGTTTATTGTTTATTTTCCGCACTTAAGATATAAATGTCCATTAATTAATTAATGTCTGCTATGAACTTAATTAATTAATATCTTATTAATTCCAAGAGTGGACTTAGCAAGAAACATTTATTTATTATTCATAGAGTAATAAAACTCCAACTGGCCAGTTTTCCGAATAATAAAACCTTGTTCGAGCTCCTCTTGAGGACATTATCAAACGAGACTCACCTCGCGCACATTTCAACATAATAGCAATCCTAGCACCGCTAGATATTAATCACCACTACCCAATATATCAGGATTATTGGATTGCGAAAAACCCGCACCATTTGATAAGTCAAAGTAGTGCATAATCAATAACGTATGCTCAATACTAACATATGTAGATTAAGAAAAAAATATTTTATCAAGACCTAGTCTTTCAGTAGATAGCATAAAGACACGTCTTGCTGTTAGATCCGTTCAGTGCTATACCACACCAATGTCATCTTATTTCAGTAAGGCTTAGAAATATGCGGACTGACATTGCAACCTTTCACGATAGGTAGTCTAAGCCTATCTAGGTTGTGAAATTCTTCTTTTTCTTTTGCAAAGCATTGCATAGATCTGACCGTGTTACCTTAAAGTGGACGACGCCCACAACCGGTCTACTAAGCAAAAGACTTAGACTTTGTTTACTTCTTATGCATTTAAATGTATGTAAAACATCTTATAAATGCACAAGCAAACACAATGTAATAATAATAGTGATTCTATTCGTGCGAGACTGCTCGAATAATACTGAATCGGGTTAAAAGTGGATTGTAGAGTTTTACGTATACAAGCAAGATTCTATTTGTGCGAAACTTGCTCGAAACATGCTTTTCAGTATACCAAACCTAACAAGTTTTCCCCGTGATCGATATCCGGTACTCTTTCTGTGATAGTTTTCCCCGTGATCGATATCCGGTACTGACCTTTAGCTATACTATATATACTTTTTATACTTACATGTTTATTTAGTGCTAATAAAAAGTGCTTCAAGTTTTTGGTGCCGTTGACAGGGATTACTTTCACTTTTGTGATTGATATCTTTCGACGAAATATTTTACTACTTTGGATTTTATTTCTTTTCGTCTTTAATTTTTGTTTAATTTTTCTTCCTATAGGTCGTGCATGCGAACACGCTCTGGGAAGGAGATCTTAGAACCTAGTGATCAAGAGATCGAGAGACTCGAAGGAAAATTAGAAGAGATCAAAGCAAGATGGGAGACAACATTCGAGCAGAGCTTGAAAAATTGCGAGGGCTGGTTCATACTTTTTGAGAACGAAAGGAATATTAAAGTAGGTTATGCATCATAGTACTCAATTTGCACAATCTTGATTTTTTACGTACTAAAGTGAAATCTTAAATTTGTACCGCATTTACATGTTGTGATATTTACTAAGCACTTTCCCCGTTTAAGAATTAAACTCTATTTTGCGAGTGAGCGAAAAAAATTAGAAGAAATAAATCTCTTTTTTATATATTTATTTTATAATGTAATGTGAATATAAAGATTTAGTGGAGCATGTGGTTTATTATTTAATGGATTATCTGAAATGATAAAATGTGAATATAGACTAATTAAAATGAGAAAATGGGGTAGTATAAATATTAAACCAAATATCAAATCTAGAATTTAAACAATGATAAAATCAAAAATTACAAAATTTAAAAGAAAAATAAAGAAGAAAGAGAAAATATAAATAAAAGTGAACCTGGCCCTTTCGTACGCTCCCTTCATTCTCTTCTGTATATGTCATTGTGGGCTGCTCAAGTTGGATCGTCGACCTGATCAAGCCAGCCTATTTCTGTCTGCAACCTGCAAAACGTAAGGTGAGTGGATCCTGTAAAAGCTCAGGCTAATCAACTCGGCTTACATGCGACTCGGTGAGATGAAGTGAGGAACTCAAAAGTGCGTGCTCTCAAAAAAACCTTAACCCACTAATACTATTAACTAGTATAGGGAAGTAAGGATTGATCCCACAGAGATGAGGTGTTGGATATTTGTTTGCGTGACACGGCTTGGGTTGCTTGGCTGCTGCCATGCTTTCTAGGGGGTGGGTAAGGTTTTAACTACTAGGCTTCGAAAATAAACTAAATTGAACAACTTAACTAGACTACTTGATCAATTGGATTGACATTTCTATAAATAAACAAACAGAATAAACGGGGACTGTCAGTCCCCTTCAAAAAGCACTGCAAAGTAAAAACTTTCTAACAACTTCATCTTCTTCAACAAATCAACATGAAAAACAGAGTAGATAACAGATCTGGAAAGTTAAAGAAGACGAAACATCAGAAAACATATAAAACACAAATCTACTCCTAAGATCTAAGCCGCGACTACGTAAAAACAAGAACTAAGCCATGCTCATGCAAGAAAAGAAACTGAAACTGTTAGATATAAGCATACTAAGACAACTCAAACATAAAACATCAAAGCTGAGTAAATAAAAAAAGAATAAAACATTTCTAAGCTAAAACACGAAACATAAAACATGAAATGAAAACATATCTGAAACATCAAGCGTAAAACGAAATACAAAAGCTAGAAACGGAAACATAACTTCGGATTTAACTAAAACAGAACATTAAAAGTCGATTACATCAAAAGAAAAATAGGAAACAAGCATGAAAAGCAGTAAATTGTTTCATCACCCCTTCTCGAGGTGGAATACAGAACCGAAAGCTTAAAACATGCAGAAACTAACACCGAACCAGAACTACCAGCCAACAGAACAAGACCAAGTGTGTGTGCGCGAATTCAAGAACAAGGAAAGAAAATGAGCTCTGGTTTCAGCCCTAGAAGAGATCTAAGACCCTTACCTACTCCAAGAAAACTGTTGAGAACCCTGAAGCTGCTTGCACAGTAAGGAATATCAAGCTCCCTAGATCCAGCGAATCCACTAGATCACAGGGTCTAGGAACTCACGGATCGTCGAAAGATCTCGGTTGTCGGACACACAGAATACCTCTTCAAAACCCTCAACCACGTATACTAAAAATTAGCACAGGGAAGTAGGTATCGATCCCACAGAGATGAATGCGCAATTAAACATGTTCAAGGATTGGGGACTATTTTTAGGTTGGCTGCTGCCACGCAATTTGGGTTGAGGAAATTAAACTAGACTTGGTGTTGAAATCTGCTATGCTAACAACTAGATCTAGACAAACAGGAAAACTGCATTTTACTGGAACAATGGGACAATTACTAGATCTAAAACACTATTCCCTAAATTACCTAGACCTGGGAAAACAACTGACGGTGGGGACCATTTGCTGAAAAGGTAAAGTACGAATGAAAAGCTGGCGAACAACTAACTAAAGTACTAACTAATAGCGACATCATCTTCTCCAACAATTTGCATAAAACTTTCAGTTAAAACAGAGATAGGACGTAAATCGAAATGAAGCAGACTGAATTTAAAGCAATTAAACAAAGAACAATTAAAACTACGGCAGATCTACGGTTACTAGACGAAGTAAAATGAAAAGAGAGTAGAAAATTCATAATCCATGCACAACTCGGTTTCCCCTGTTCAGATCCACACTTCGGATGCTAAATCCACTCCGGATCCAAGCATCCAAAACAAACTCCGTCCAAATTTATGTCCATAGCTACAGATTCGCCGATCAACCACCGATCAACAACAACAACACAGATCCACAACCTATTTCCCAGATCAAGCACAGAAACATCCAAAACAGAGAATAACATTCAACTTCTGAAATTAAACCTCAAAAGCACAAAATCAACGTAAATCAACACAAAATAAACACCATCTTGACATAAACTAAATGCATAGATAAACGGTAAGTAGCCAGCAACCAATCGACTTCGGAAACGTTGAAGTTCGACAGAATAAGAGTGCAAAAACTGAATGTAAACTGATTGTATCTTCGCCCTACGTGAGGACGGTGTTACCACTAACTTTCTCCGAAGATGAAACCCTTAACTACCCCAGAACTTCCATTTTTCCCAAGTGTGTGTAAGTGTGTGAGCTGAGAGCAAAATCATGTATATGTCGTGTGATGCATGCTCCTCTATATATAGGCGTGGAAGTGGGTCCAGCAGGGTATGAATAGTCTTTGTTACCCTCAGCTTTTGACTCCCTTCATCCAGCCATTTTTCTCTTCAATTCTGCTCACTTTCCTTCGCTTTCCTTCGCTGGTCCATTGCCTCAAGCTCTTCCTGGATCTAGCGATTTCCTTCACACACATGGCTTAAAAACTGCGTTAGACCCAGTAAAATAAATTGTTTTTCACCACATAACCGATGCATGAAATTAGCCTTATCAAACTGCTCACACTTAAACCATACTTGTCCTCAAGTATAAAGACAAGAAAAAGAATAAGGCGAATTTCAAAGCACGGTTATCCCCTGACCGACTCTTTAGACTCTAACTTGACACAGACTCCTAGACCTAGACACAACTAATGCACAGATAACAAACACTTAAAGAAAAACACATAAACACATATGCATGAACTAGCTTCAACTTTTAGGCAACCGTCCCCACAAGATTAAGGTCAATCCAACAGGTTGCACTTCTCCAAATTGACCCCTTCCCTTCTTCTACCTAATCAATCTGTCAGTTCGTCAAGATAGCCTTTCACTTCGTCCAGCTTATACCTCCTCTTTTTTTTCATTATTATTTTTTTTTCTCTGGACTTTGTCCAGCTTATTCCTCTATTTCCCTCTTCTCTCCTCTGGACTTCGTCCAGCTTATAACTCCTTTACCTAGACTTCATCCAGCTTATACCTTCATAACCCAATTTCCCTATTTTTCTCCTTCATGACTCTTCTCCCTAAGCATTCAGTGGTGGCCCCATTTACATGTGTTAGCTCAAAATTATTTTAGGCTTATAACTCGCTCTTGTAGTGGGGCTTCACAACCAAGTAAGCTAAGGCATCCTCTATCGTTCTTACTTCATCCAGATTGACCTCGGCTTATTAAGGGAAAAGACTTCTAAGTTGAAATACATCCTATCTTCAATTACTCTCACTAAGGAGATCATGCTGTATTATATTCACTAGCTCATGCGATATAAATGAAACCTAGACTTAACAACTCCTAACATGCTGAACAACTACACACATTGACTCCCCTCCCCCTCCCACTTCACTCTAGCTTGTCCCCAAGCCATCGTCGTGAAGGGGGGAAACAGGGTAGTCAATTCAACACACAACAAACAAATAATAATCATATAAAACTTCTCACACTTAGACCGAGCATCGGGCTAAGTGGGAGAAGACACAATAAACAGAAAACATAAACTTCTCACACTTAGACTAAGCATTGGGCTAAGTGGGAGAAGGTAAACACATATAGCAAATATTCACAGAGACATAGATAATAACAAAGACATAAAAAAAACAAATATAACGGAATGCAGAAAATAAAAGTTACTTGGTCATGGGGGTGATTCACTTCTGGGTCTGGCTCTCTCGAGAGCCAGATTGGGGTGGGATCCCGGGTCGGGTCATCTTCACTTTCTTTTTCGCCGGCAGCTCCGGCTCCTCTTCTTCCTTCTCTTGCTCTGGTTGATCAGACACTGGTTTCTTTAACATCAGGGACTTTGACCTGGATGGGATTAACACTGGCTTGGGCGCGGATGAGGTAACCACTTGCTTGAGCGGGTGCGGTGGTCGCCGAACGGAAGAACTGCCCTGGCCTGGCTGCTTGACCTCGCTGCTGGACCTAGGAAGCACCTTCGACTGGGTCAAGGGGAGTGTCTTTTCCAACCATTTTAACATCTTCATTATTAGCTCCACAGCCTCCGTCCTCGGCGGTGGGAGCTTTCCTTGACCGTTTTGACTGGGTCGCAGTTGCCTTTCCTTTCCTTACCCTTTCCTTGGCCAGGCGACGATCCTCCGCCTCTTCAGCTTCTGTCCCTCGGGCAGGGAACTCCTCCTTCTCGGAATAGACCAAGTCATCTACTTCGTCAAGCAGACTCCGCCTGGCCCTTCTCCTCTCTGCTCTCTCATCCACCCGGGGTGCTTCTTCTTCTTGGTCGTCCACCAGGTCCACAATCAGATCTAGCCCTTCCTCGACGGGCTCCAGTACTTCAGTAGTATCTAGGTCTGTCTCTTCCAAAAGCCTTTCCGGGGTTTTCCCCACATCATCCACCATCGGGGTCCCCCCCCTCGATATAAACAGGGGTTTCCCCCCTGACATCACTCGGGGCCGCCCCCTTCTCCATTGGTTCAGGGGTCGATCCCCTAAAATCCTTTGGGGTTTCATCCCCCGTCTCCATAGGGGTTTCCCCCTCAGTCATCAAATCTAGAACAGGGGTTTCCCCCTCAGCAATCTTTATCAAACCAGGGGTTTCCCACTCCACAATCCTTTCCATGACGGGGGTTTCCCCCTCAGCAACCTCCTCTCGAACAGGGGTTTCCCCCATCCGCTGCTAGTTCACTTGTCGTCTCTTCCTTGTCCGCCTCCAGTGCACTTGTGCTTGGAGCGGTTTCTGTCTGTTGAAAACCAGAGTCCGATGCCCTGGTTGAAACTTGAGGCCTCTCTTCGTGGGGAACTGCGGGTTGTTCCGTCGAATCCGCTGGGATCGTCGGTGGTGGTATGGCCGCCGCGGATGTCATCAGGCTGGCGGAGAACAGAGCGTAAACTTCTTTCGCCTTCTCGACGCTTCCCAATTTTTGCGTCAGTTCTGCCAGTAGAACCGCGTCGTACACCTACGGCTGTGAACTTCTGGTGGCCTGAGTTGGATCCATCGCTGTAAATCTGAAATCAAAAGGAAATCTTGGTCGAGATTGGTTAGGGTTTGTGTTTCTTGAGATAGAAACAAAGTAGAGAGAAGGGAGAGAAATTGCAATTCGTCGATTAGAATTATTGGAGAGAGAAACTGCAGGTTAGCCTTTTTTGGTGAAAAGATGGTGCGGTTGCTGGCGTGATGTAAGCAACCGTACACTTCCCATAAATATCGGCCGATTCGAAATTCAAATTATCTCCGTCCCTCCTTAACTCCCTTCTCTAGACTCTCCTTCCCTAGCTGATTTCCCTGACCATGACTTTATACTTAAAAGAAATTGAAGACGCCAGACTCCTAGATCGAGGATGAAATACAAGACAAACGTTTTTCCTAAGGAGTCTAGTGCTTCGAAAATACTTTTGGAAGATTTAAAATTTATATACATTTTTTTGGATTTTCCTATGTTCAGAACGCAATTAACTATTTACACACTACTTTAGAGTATTCCCGCGATCCCCTGGTTCAGTGTATATATGTAAAATGTCAACCAATTTACCTGACCCAGGAATTCATAGAGAATACCTCCTCGTCTGACTAGGTGATAATAGGGAGTGCGCGTAGTGGCACTTCCTCCACTACACACAACTCAGAATTATCCCTATAGACTTTCACTCTGTGACCATTAACAAGAAAAAGGGACAGAGTTAGAAGCACTTCCCTAGATCTCTACTGCTCCGTTTGCGCGGAGGCCGACAATGGTATATGGACCGATCCACTTAGACTTCAACTTCCATGGCATCAGCTTGAGACGGGATTGGAAAAGGAGCACCTTCTGTCCCACGTGGAGTTCCTTAACCCGGAGATTCTTGTCATGCCATAACTTTGTCCTTTCCTTATACCACATAGCAGACTCATAAGACTCCAGCCTCAGTTCCTCCAGTTCTTGTAATTGTAACTTCCTTTCTTCTTCACAAGCCGAAGGCTTCATACTCATCTTCTTGACTGCCCAGTACGCCTTGTGCTCTATACCCACGGGCAAGTGGCACATCTTGCCAAACACCAGCCTATAAGGCGAGATTCCGATAGGAGTCTTGAAAGCAGTTCTGTAGGCCCATAATGCATCACCGAGCCTCTTACTCCAATCTTTCCTTGACGGATTAACTGTCTTCTCCAATATTGCCTTGATCTCGCGATTAGAAATTTTTGTTTGGCCGTTAGACTGAGGGTGGTACGGGGTAGATACCCTATGGTGAAAACCATATTTCTTCATCAGAGCCTCGATGGTGCGATTACTGAAATGTGTTCCTTGATTTGAGACGATGTCTTGAGGAACTCCGTATCTGTTGAAGATATTGGCCTTCATAAATTTTGCCACCTCCTTCGATTCACATGTCGTGGTGGCCTTAGCCTCTATCCATTTAGACACATAGTCTACTGCAACCAATATATATGTGTTCCCACAGGATGATGGAAATGGTCCCATGAAGTCCATCCCCCATACGTCGAAGATTTCACAAACAATCACCGGGACCTGGGGCATCTCATCCCTCCTTAAAATTCCCCCTGTCTGTTAGCACCTCTCGCAACACTGACAAAACTCGAAGGCATCTTTATTAAGCGTCGGCCAGTAGAACCCACTATCCAATACTTTCCTGGCTGTCTTCCTTGGTCCAAAGTGACCTCCACACGCCAAAGTGTGGCAATGATTTAGCAAATCTCTTTGTTCCCATTCGGGAATGCAGCGCCTAATCACTTGATCCGAACACATCTTCCATAAGTAAGGATCATTCCAAAAGTAATATTTGGCTTCACTTTTAATTTTCATCTTCTGGGCCCGGGAAACTTCGTCTGAGCTTGGCACCTCTCCCGTGACTAAGTAGTTCGCTAAGTCAGCAAACCATAGTTCTGCGTTGAGTGTTCGCTTCCCCTTGTCGGATTCTCCTAGACCGGTTAATGCCAAAACTGCCTCCCAACTGATCTGTCTAGGGAATTCCCCTAGATAATACAAATGCTCTTCAGGAAAAGCATCGGGTATGGTCTCTTCTGTTTCCCCTTGATGAATTCTGCTCAAGTGATCGGCTACTCTATTCTCCGTTCCTCTTTTGTCTCACTTCCCAAACAAACTCCTGCAAAAGCAACACGCAACGGATTAACCTCGGCTTAGACTCTTTCTTAGCCAGTAAGTACTTTATTGCTGCGTGATTTGTGAAGACTATAACCCTCGACCCAAGAAGATAAGGTCGGAATTTTTCGAACGAGTAAACGACAACCAACAATTCCTTCTCCGTGGTATCATAGTTCTTATGAGCTTGATTTAGTGTCTTGGATGCATAGAAGATCACATAACTTCTTCCGTCTATCTTCTGCCCTAGGACAACTCCCACAGCAAAATCACTCGCGTCGCACATTATCTCAAAAGGGTGATTCCAGTCCGGCGCCCTGATTATTGGTGCTGACACGAGTCTGTCTTTGAGCAATTGAAAGGCCTTCTTGCATCCTTCGTCAAAGACGAATTCCATATCGTTGTGCAACAAATGAGTGAGCGGTTGCGCTATTTTCGTGAAATCCCTGATAAACCTCCTATAAATTCTCGCATGACCCAGGAAGCCTCTAACTTCTTTTTGGTTTGTGGGGTAAGGTAACTTTGATATCACATCTACCTTTGCTTTGTCCAATTGTATTCCTCTTTCAGAAACCACGTGACCCAGGACAATACCTTCAGTCACCATGAAGTGGCATTTTTCGAAGTTCAAAACTAGGTGCTTCTCCTGGCATCTTTTTAATACTAGGTCAAGGCTGGCCAAACAGGTGTCGAATGAATTCCCGTATACGGTAAAATCATCCATGAATATCTCAATGCATACTTCAAGCAAATTCGAAAAAATACTCATTATACACCGCTGGAACGTTCCCGGTGCGTTACACAATCCAAACGACATTCTTCGGGATGCATACGTACCAAAAGGGCACGTGAACGTGGTTTTCCCTTGGTCCTCTGGGTTAACGTAGATCTGGAAATAGCCACTGTATCCATCAAGGAAACAAAAATACTGTTTGCCAGCCAATCTTTCTAACATCTGATCAATGAAAGGTAAGGGGAAGTGATCCTTCTTCGTGGCCTCATTCAACTTCCTGTAGTCGATGCACATCCTCTACCCCGTCACCAGCCTAGTGGGCACCAACTCGTTCTTGTCATTCTTGACAACCTGTATTCCAGACTTCTTAGGCACCATATGGACAGGACTGACCCACTCACTGTCCGGAATGGAGTAGATAATCCCTAGAGAGAGCAATTTCAACACCTCCTTCAGAACTTCCTCTCGCACGTTCGGATTCAGTTTCCGTTGTGCGTCTCGGTGAGCCTTCACACCTTCTTCTAAACGGATGTGGTGAATACAGAGATCAGGGCTGATTCCTACTAAATCAGAGAGGGTCCACCCTATTGCTTTCTTGTTCCGCCTGATCACTTCCAACAATTCCTTCTTCTGCCCCTTAGTCAAGTTATTGTTGACTATTACTGGGAATGCCTTATTTTCTTCCAAGTAAGCATACTTGAGGCCTGGTGGGAGTGTCTTTAGTTCCTTCCTCGTGTCATTCGTCTCCTGGGGCAAGGGATTTTTTTCTGCAATATCAGGTAATGTTTCTTTCCCAGACCCAGGAGAATTCTCCAGACTAGCCATATGGGCTGGTCCCCTTAACCGAGCTGACTCGTGATTTCTGCAAAAATCCATGATGGCCTCTGTTAGTTCCTCATCTGTCAATTCCGTTGTGTTCATTGCTGCACACCACCCTACAACTTCTCGATCGATTAAATGGCTCAACTCCGAGTTGTAAATTTGTTCCTGTATCAATTCTGTCTCAAGATATTCTTAGACCAAGGGGTTAATAACATCTATAGCATACAAATTCTCAACATCCAATGGCCTTTTCATTCCCTCATCTATGCTAAATGTATATTTTTCCCCATTATAATCCAAGCAAATTGTTCCATCGAAGACATCGATAATGGTCTTGGCAGTGCGCAAGAATGGTCTCCCTAAAAGCACGCCACTCGACTCAGCAGACGCATTATCATTCATTTTGATAACATAGAAATCAGCAGGATATAGAAAATCATGCACCTTGACTATGACATTTTCTAACACACCTTCAGGACAGATGCAAGTTCCATCCGCTAACTGGATTACCACCTTGGTGGCGACCATCCTACCTCCTGTCAGTTTCTTGTATATTGACAGTGGTAAAACATTTATAGACGCCCCTAAATCACACATAGCATGCTCGACTCTGATATCCCCTAGAGAAATGGGTAATGTGAACATACCTGGGTCTGTGCATTTCGAAGGCATCCTTCTCTTTTGTATCACAGCAGATACGTTCTTCCCGATCACAATTTTCCCGTCTGGCTTGGTCTTCCCTGCTATGAATTCCTTGATGAACTTGCTAAAGGCAGGCATCTTCAAGGCTTGCAAGAAGGGCAGGTTGATTTCTAGGTTGCTAAAATTCTCCATGAGGTCCTCTGTATCATCCTTCTTTTTCTTTGCTTCCCCTCGGTATGGAAATTGCTTTGCTCACTTCACCGCACTTGTGGAACTCCCAGCTGGGGTTTCGCCAGCTTCCCTGCTTCCTTCTTTACTTACTAACTCAGACTCTGGATCTAGGAAAAATGGATCAGCTGCTCGAGGTAACGATCCCTCTAAATCTCCCTTCTGGAGGTTATCCTGAACAGGAACTTCTCTGGGTCTAGGGCTATCCCCTTGAAACACTTGATTCTCCTTCCCCTTACTTGCTTGTGTGGGTACTTCTTCATCGATCTCCAGCGTCGGTCCTTCATAGCCCCTCCCGGATCTCAAGGTGATGTGACTAATGTGTGCTCGGTCGGGTGGCTTGACCGTGGCAGGAAGTTTCTCTTAATTTCCCCGCATCTCACTCAAAGAAACCGCGATCTGGGACAACTGTTTCGCCATCATGTCCATGGCTGCTTTGTGTTCCGACTGAGCGTCTTGCAATTTGTGCAACACGTTGTTATTGGAATGCAAATTATTCTGCATGAACTGCTGTGAATTCACTAGGTCGTGGACCATGTCATCCAAACTCCTTTGTGGCCTGGAGTTGAATTGATTAGAATTTGATCCTTGACCTTGGTTTTGTCCTTGGGTTTGCCGATAGTTCCCCTGATTTCCTTGGTGGTTATTGTACTGGTTGCTAGACCCTTGATTCCCTTGGTGATTTGGTTGGGAACTCTGATAGTTCCCTTGGTTATTCCTCTGGTGAGGTGGCACATAGGAGCTCCCTGGATTATTCTGATTCATGCTTCCCCAATTAGTATGGTCCTGATTCCTGTACCCCAGTTGCAGTTGCCCCTCTTGATTTCTCCTTGACCAGTTGGACTGCCTCTGTGGAGGGTGTGCATAATTTGTGAGCTGCAGTGGGGGCGGCTGACTTTGATCATTGTCAGTCCATCTAAAATTGGGGTGAGTCCTCCATGGGGCCTCCTTTTGTCTTCCTTGGTTCCAACTTCCATCCGGATTCCAGCTTCCCATTGAATTTGCCTGGGCTTGGCACTCCCCTTCACAAGGTTGACCATAATAAGGTTGAATTTGCCTTTCCTCTGGACCAGGGGGTTTCTCATTTTTCGATGGAGCATGAGGGTTGTACTTCTCAATTGCATTCAACAGTGCTTTCTCCAATTTATCTATCATGTCCTCCACTTTCTTGTCATCTTGTTCTGTTACTGCATTGGCCGATCCCCTTCTCAAAATGCTCCGCGGGTTATCATAGGCCTTCTTCGCCTCGATCAATCTTCCCAAAGTTTCTCTGGCTTCACTTGCTTTATTCTTGGTAAAATTTCCCCCGCTCGAGGAATTCATCAAGTCCTTTAATTCAGGGTTTGCACCTTCGTAAAACAGATAGTAAGTCTCTGCTTCAATCATCCTATGGTTCGGACAAGCATCCGAAAGTCCCTTGAACCGGGACCAATAAGAGCTCAGAGACTCATCATATTCTTGCTTGCACTCTTGGATCTCCTTCTTCAAGGCGTTCGTCTTGTTGGACGGGAAAAAATAATCCAAGAACTCCAGCTTGAAGTCCTTCCATGTGTTGATCGAGTCTGGTGGGAGCCTCAACAACCAAGTATTAGCCTCCCCTTTAAGGGCAAACGGGACCGCACGCAGACGGTAGTCTTCCTCAGTCGCCTCATTGGGTCGCTTTTGAATGTTGCATAGCTTACTAAACTCGTTTAGGAATTCGTAAGGACATTCGTTCCTCCGTCCAGAGAATGTGGGCAAAACTCCGAGCACATTTGTCTTGATATCGATAGACCTCCGGCGCGGGTTTGAGACTATGGCATGGGCGGGCTCACCGTCTAGATGCGCGGTGAGTGAACCTATCTCCGATCGGGATCCACTAAATGTGCCATATTCACGTCTTCTTCTTCCTCAGTCTCGGAAGGCTCTGTTTCTGTGGACGACTTCGGGTCCTCTTCTCCTGACGAGTTCCACTCCTTCTCACTTTTTGATTCGAACGGAAATGGGTCTACTGTCCTTAATCCTGATCTGGTGGTTATAGTGGACGTAGACTCCTTGACCTGCCACTTGTATCGGCCGCTTCCTGACCCAGATGAACTAGCCCAACTTCCAGAATGGAAGCCCGTGTTCATAAACTGTCAAGAAAAAACAAAATAACAGAAATTAAACTATTTAAACAAAATCCTCAAACGCAATAACAATTAACACCATCCATACCCGGCAACGGCGTCATTTGAAGTTGTTGGGTTTAGACTGTGTGCAAAGTAAGGAATATCAAGCTCCCTAGATCCAGCGAATCCACTAGATCACAGGGTCTAGGAACTCACGGATCGTCGAAAGATCTCGGTCGTCGGACACACAGAATACCTCTTCAAAACCCTCAACCACGTATACTAAAAATTAGCACAGGGAAGTAGGGATCGATCCCACATAGATGAATGTGCAATTAAACATGTTCAAGGATTGGGGACTATTTTTGGGTTGGCTGCTGCCACACAATTTGGGTTGAGGAAATTAAACTAGACTTGGTGTTGAAATCTGCTATGCTAACAACTAGATCTAGACAAACAGGAAAACTGCATTTTACTGGAACAGCGGGACAATTACTAGATCTAAGACACTATTCCCTAAATTACCTAGACCTGGGAAAACAACTGACGGTGGGGACCATTTGCTGAAAAGGTAAAGTACGGATGAAAAGCTGGCGAACAACTAACTAAAGTACTAACTAACAGCGACATCATCTTCTCCAACAATTTGCATAAAACTTTCAGTTAAAACAGAGATAGGACGTAAATCGAAATGAAGCATACTGAATTTAAAGCAATTAAACGAAGAACAATTAAAACTACGGCAGATCTACGGTTACTAGACGAAGTAAAATGAAAAGAGAGTAGAAAATTCATAATCCATGCACAACTCGGTTTCCCCTGTTCAGATCCACACTTCGGATGCTAAATCCACTCCGGATCCAAGCATCCAAAACAAACTCCGTCCAAATTTATGTCCATAGCTACAGATTCACCGATCAACCACCGATCAACAACAACACAGATCCACAACCTATTTCCCAGATCAAGCACAGAAACATCCAAAAGAGAGAATAACATTCAACTTCTGAAATTAAACCTCAAAAGCACAGAATCAACGTAAATCAACACAAAATAAACACCATCATGACATAAACTAAATGCATAGATAAACGGTAAGTAGCCAACAACCAATCGACTTCGGAAACGTTGAAGTTCGACGGAATAAGAGTGCAAAAACTGAATGTAAACTGATTGTATCTTCGCCCTCCGTGAGGACGGTGTTACCACTAACTTTCTCCCAAGTGTGTGTAAGTGTGTGAGCTGAGAGCAAAATCATGTATATGTCGTGTGCTGCATGCTCCTCTATATATAGGCGTGGAAGTGGGTCCAGCAGGGTATGAATAGTCTTCGTTACCCTCAGCTTTTGACTCCCTTCATCCAGCCATTTTTCTCTTCAATTCTGCTCACTTTCCTTCGCTTTCCTCCGCTAGTCCATTTCCTCAAGCTCTTCCTGGATCTAGCGATTTCCTTCACACACCTGGCTTAAAAACTGCGTTAGACCCAATAAAATAAAGTGTTTTTCACCACATAACCGATGCATGAAATTAGCCTTATCGAGCCCCCATAAACTACTAAGAGAAAATCTAAAAATAGGGGAACTCCATTTTCTTCGTGTGATGGACTTCTTTATATAGGGAGGCGTAGGGCTCTGATCCCTTGGGCACCACCTCCTCGAAATGACAATGCTGCCCTTCACACTCGTAGGTGGGGTCTCTTACTTTCTTTTCCAATGCAGAACTCTAGCTGGCTCCGGTTGAATATTGACTTGATCAACTTAATGCCGCCGTTTTCTCCTTCTTTTCTTGATCCTTGCTTTCGCCCCTCTGATTTGTGCGATCTCCTGACTTTGGCGAATTTCATACACATCTGACTCAAAAATGGTTGTTAGTTCATGGATTTAGGTGCATTTTTACTATGGAACACATTCATGAAACGAGCCTAATCAAACTGCTCACACTTAACCCATACTTGTCCTCAAGTATGAAAGGAAAGAAAGAAGAAAAGAGGCAAATTTCAATGCATGGTTTTTATTGGAAAACAGCTAAGAACCAAGAACAAAACTTATTGACGATTAAAAAGAAAAACAAATAGAAAGATTGAACTAGTTTATGTTGATTGGCAACTGTCCCCACAAGCTTAAGGTCATTCCAATCGTCTACAGTCTCGTATTCCTTTCCCTCCCCTCTTCTACCTAATCATGCTTGTCCGTTTGTCAAGATAACTTTTATCTTTTCAACTATTGGATTCACTCGGTCACTCAATCCTCACTAGAATTGTTAGGACCATTCTCTCATTCATTTTGTCATACCATTGATGCTAGAGTTCTACTGAAAGAAACTAACTCCTTAAGGTCTTTATTTAGGTTGTAATGGGACAAATGGTTTTAGTGTATATAGGTGAGGGTCCTATGTGTTCTAAGTTCATAATGTTCTGCATAAGTATGAAGGACATGTGAACTTAAGGACAAAACTAGAATAACCTCCCTATGTACAATCTAAAATTTTGGAATCACCCCTGGCTATCTGGCTTTATTTTCCTAACCTTTTTTCTTAGGGTCAAGTTACATCATTTCCTGCCCTTCCTCTTTTCTATTTTCTTTTTCTTTCTTTTTGTGGGTCAGGTCATATACTCTGCCTGCTCATTTTCTAAAATTTTTATTCTCATTTTTTTTCTGGGTCAGGTTAGAACATTTCATGACCGTTTTTTGATTTTCTCTTTCTGTCTCTATATAATTTTTTTCTGGGTCAGGTTCAACATTTCCTGCCCATTTTCTTTCTAACTTTTTGTTTTATTCTCCCCAGTTTCACAGTCTATTTCCCATCCCCAAATGGTGAGTTGCCCTAGCTTATTCCCTTGTTCACATGACATGGAGGCTTAGGGATTCCAAAGAATGGATGATTATATTTGAGGCTCAATGGGTGTAACTAGGGGGTGCCTTTACAATGAGGCAGGTTTATCTGGTTCGAAAGAATTTAGCTAAACTTGTTATTCCTATTGCTTTTAGTCCTTGCTAGCCTATTTCACTTCCCCCTAAGCATCAATGGCAGCCTCTTTATTTTTTTATTTTATTTTAGTAGAAAGTGTTCTACTCTGGCTTATAACTCACAATTTAGAGGGTTTCGCAGAGGGTTAGATTAAAGCTGTTTCTATCTTCCTTACATCTTCCAAGCAGATTTTGATTTATTAAAGAAGGGAAGCTCACAACTAAACATGTATCCTTTCTTCAATCACTCTCACTAAGGGAATCTTTCCTTATTTTTCTTAAACCAGTTTTTATCTAAAACACATAAAGAAAAACAACTAATAAAAAGATTCATAGCTAAACAAAACATGAAATTGACACTAACTGCACCAACTGTTTCCCTCCTCCCACTTCATTATAGCTTGTCTTCAAGTGATTTGATGAAGTGGAAAACAGGGTGGTTGGTGTCATAAAACAGAGAAACAAACTTCTCACACATAGGGAGAAGACAAAACATACTAAACAGAAAAACATGCACAAGTAAAACAAAACAACATAGAAACAAACTTCTCACACTTAGAACAAGCATTTGACTAAGTGGGAGAAGACAAAACATACTAACAGAAAACAGGTCAATAAAAACAGAATAACAGGAAAACTTCTCACACTTAGACCAAGAAGTGGGATAAGTGTGAGAATACCAGTAAAAAATTCAAAATCGTAAAACATATATTTTTTTTTAACAAAAACTTCTCACACTTAGACCAGGCACTGGGCTAAGTAGGATAAGTACATATCTAAGCAAACAGAATGAGCATGCGGGAGAAAAGCATAGGTAGTAATTATAAACAGGCAGAAAGATCACACTCAAAACTTAAAAGTAGTAATATTAGAACCAAAAATTTAAAGTTACTAGGTTCTTTGAGCTTAGTTCTTCTTCTGGCTCCTTGGGAGCCAGACCACTGGTTCAGTTGTCTGGTACGCGCCAATTTGAATTTAAAAAATTTTCAATTTCCCCCTCTTTTTACCTCTTTCAGTTAAAAACAAAAACTGTTGTAATTTCTCTCTCTGACCCATTCAGTCAAACCTTTATTTGAAATTTAAAAACTACGGTTAAAATAAAGATTCTCTGGAGAGTTGGTAGGGAGATTCAAGATTCGAAGGACTTTTGCTATTTTCTAAAAAATTTGAAATTTTTTTAAAAATAAAATAAGCAATGAAAATAAAAGGTATTTATTTAACTGATCAAGCTGAGTGCGTACAGTGGGATTTCTCCCATTACACAAACAACTGACTTATTTCCCAAAATCTTTTTATATGGATAAACATGGAGAAAGTTGTGAGACAGGATACTCCCTGAAAATTTTGTAGCCTCTTACCCCCGTTGCCTTTTTCACAGTTGAGCGGATCAAGTTGATCCGAGTTTTTTTTCAGCTTGATCAGCTCGGGTATTGGCAAACTTTCCTGGGGACAGTCCTTACTTGGAGATCCTGCTTCAACTCATCTTTTTGCTTCCCACTGCATTTTCTGGGGAATCATCACAAGCGTGGCATCCCGCTTTTTCCTATGATGCTTGTACATCCATTGAACTTTCTTGTTCTCCTTGGGACATAATCCAGAGTGGGGGAGGTTTTCCCATTCTTCGCGGCTCTGGCCATGGCTGTAGCTGCACCTAGTATATAGCTCTTGCAACTTTTCTCCTTGATCTTTCTCCCTCCTTCCTCTCTGGTTCTTCTTCTTCATAGCAACAAGATTTGTCTATCATTGGAGGTGGTCTCTCTTCCGGTGCACTTTTTTCTTTCACCACAGTTGTGAATTCTTCTACCTTCTCATCTAGCACATGTACTTTCCCAGACTGGGGATAGAACAATGTGTTGTCGATTTACTCATCACGCTCGATGGCCTCTTCTTCTTTCTCTTGAGGTTCATTGCGTGCCTCCTCTAGAATCCCCTTGGTGCTCCATCATCAAGAGGTGTGGTCATCGACTTTTCTTCAGTTTGCACCTCTTCCTCATCTAATTCTACCTCAACAACTTCTTTCTCTTCCAGTAGTGCCTCTGACTTTTGCTCAGCACCGACCTGTTCTTTTTCCTCCGCGGTTTCTCTTACGCCTTCTTTTTCCTCATCGTTCGCATTTACTTCAGACCTTTCTATGTTCCCCTGTATTCACATTATCTCGGATAGCAGAACTACCTGTCTGATCATATCATCCACTTTGGATTGTTGTTCCTCATAGGTGTGTTGCATTTCCATGACCATTTTAGCATTCGATCTTGTGCAGCTCTGCACGTTTCAACATTTGATCTTGTGCAGCTCTGCATGTTCTGTTGGAATACAGTCACTCCTTCAATTTCCACCTCTGTAGAGTTTGTACAATGGTTTTATTCTGTGGTTGGTTCAATACTCAGTTGTGGGTGAGGTTGATATTGAGGTTGATCGGGACAAGTTTGGTCTGGGTAGAATTGGGTGTCTTGAGTTTGCCAATCCTCATCTGACCATGTCAGACAGTAATCCCCTGCACCAGGGGGACAGGTCTGATAAGGGTGACTTTGATATGAAGGGTAATGGCTGGAGTAGTCAAGTTGGTATGTTGGTGGATCGAACTCATGGCTTTGAAATTTAGGGTAAGGCTGGTAATTGAAGAGCTGAGGGTTTAATGGTCAGCGAAAGAGTGTTCAAAATTAAAAACCTTGGATCCACAAAATCCTCTAGACACCGGGTCTAGGAACTCAGAGAATCTTGAGCTATCTGTCGTTGGGCACACAATCACTACCTTAACCCCCCCTTCAAAACCCTCAACCTGCTTTAGCTAAAAGATTAGTACAAAGAAGCAGGGATCGAATCCACAGAGATGGATGCGTAAGTAAACATGTTCAAAGACCTGGAAACTATTTTTCGCTGCTCTCACGCAATTTTTTTGGGGTTGAGACTTACTTCCTAGACTTAGGAATTTAAAGAACTTATCCTAACAGCTAGATCTAGACGGGATCTTTAAAGCATGCATAAACCAGAATAAGGCAAGACAATTACTGGACTGAGCGAACAGCTTCCTAAATTAACCTAGACTTGGGAAGAATTAGACGTGGGAACCATTCCCCAAAATGGTATAGTACGACTGAAAAGCTGCAAAATAACTAACCTAAGGACTAACTAACAACGACATCATCTTCTCCAACTTTTATCATGAAACAACCAGTGAAAAACAGAGCAAAACGAAGATCGCAACAAGGTGAACGAAATTAAACCGATAGAAACGAAGAACAGGTAAAACTAATGCGGATCAACAACAAATTTCTCACAATCCAACTCCAAACTCAAATCAACCAACAATAATCAGCAAATCAAATCCACAATACAGCAATAAGGTAAACGAAACAAAAGTAGCGACATCCATTGCAAAATACGAAGTATTCAATGACAATAACGAAACAGAGCCGAGCCTCGAACAACAAGGACTCGGAAAGTACGAAAAGTAAACAGGAAAGCAAATGATAATTGTTTCTGCGCCTCCGTAGAGACGGTGCTGCTCCACAATCAAGCTGGAACGTGAACCCCCGTACCAATTCCTCGTGATAGTGTGTGTAGAGAAAATGGAAAACTAAGCTAAGAGCCGAAAAGTGATGGAACGTGTTCTCTTCATGTTGAGTGCATGCTCTTATTTATAGTGGATAGAGCTTCTAGACTGTTCCTGTGATCCCCATTTTGCCCTCCAATTTGATGCTCCTCAGTCTAGTAGCTCTTCCTTCTTCTGCTCATTTTCCCCGCTAGCTTCTTCTCCCAGGCAATCTTCGTCTTCTTCCTGGGGCTAGCGATTTCTCTACACACCTGGCTTATAAAATCTTGTTAGACCCAGGAAATCACAAGAAAAAAGAGAAATAAGGCGAATTTCGATGCATGGTTATTCCTTGACCAAAGAAAACTCCTAGATCTAGACACTAACATACGAAAGAAAATAACACTTAAGAAAATAAAACACATAGGCATGAACTAGTTCAAATTTTTAAGCAGTCACCCCCACAAGTTTAAGGTCAATCAAATAGTCTACACACTCCAATTCCTCCCCTTCCCTTTATCTACCTAGTCGGTTTGTCAGCTTGTCAGATGGCCTATAGCTTACTAATTGTTGGATTAGTCACTCATTCCTCACCAGGGATGTTAGGATCGATCGCTCTTTTTTCCCTCCAGCTTATACCTCCTCTTTCCCTGGACTTCGTCCAGCTTATACCTCCAGATTATTATTTTTTTTCTCTCTTTCCTCCTCTGGACTTTGTCCAGCTTATACCTCCAGGTTTGAAACTTTTTTTTTTTATCTCCTTTCTAAATTCTTCTCCCTAAGCATCAATGTTAGCACTCAATGTTAAGGCTTTTAACTCACATTAGTAGTGGGGCTTCACAATTTGGTCAGCTAAGGCACCTTCTATCGTTCTTGCCTCCTCTAAACCGATTTCAGCTTTTAAAAGAAAGAGGTCTCAAAGTTGCATGAATCATATTCTCAATTACTTTTACTAAGGGAATCTTGCCTTATTATTATCACCAGTTCATGCTAACACATAGATCCTAAAAAGAAAACTAATTCCTAGACTTAGAGACTCTAACACATGCTGAGCACACACTGCACTAACTCTCCCACCCCCTCCTACTTCACTCCAGCTTGTTCCCAAGCTATCCTAGTGAAGGGGGGAAATGAGGGAGTTGGTGCACACATTAAAAAAACACAATAAAACTTCTCACACTTAGAACGAACAACGGGCTAAGTAGGAGAAAACAAAGACATAAAACAGGAAATAACATACGGAATCTAAACAAAAACTTCTCACACTTAGACCAAGAATTGGGCTAAGTGGGAGATAACCACCTTATCACAGAGATAAAACATGCTGAAGAAACACATAAACTTCTCACACTCAGCACAAGCGACATGAAATGAATGAAATATAAAATTTACTTGGTCAACTGGGGGAATTCAATTCTAGGTCCGGCTCCCTTGGGAGCCAGACCTGGGTGGTACGTTAGGGCGGTTCACTTTCACTTTCTTCTTCGCCGGCGACACCGACACTTCCTCTTCAGACATTACTGGGGGTTTTGACAGGGGTTTTCTCACAGAGACAGACGCCAAGGCTAGAGACACAAGTGGGGCTACCGAAGGCTTGGAGGGGGGTGGAAGCTGCTGCTGGGAGGAACTTCCCGGACCGGGCTGCCGGACCATTTTGCTGGGTCCAGAGGACAGCCTCTGCTGGGTCTAGGGAAACACCTCTCCCAACCATTCTGCCATTCTCTTCATAAGCTTGACCGCATCGGTCATCTTCTCATTCTGGGCAGATGATCGCCCGACTAGGGTATCCAGACTCCCCTTAATCTCCTGTAGCGCCTTCTTGACTCCCCCAATTTCTTCTCTCACCTCAGCCATCTCCTTCTGTAACTTTGCCACGTCCACAGTCACCACATCCTCCACCAGCTTCGGTTCACGCTTCACTTTGTCCACATTGGCCCCTATGTTGTAGAAGCACAACTCCTGCCCTTCCATGTATAAGAGCCCCTTGTTGAAAAAGTACTCCATGCTAAATAGCTCTGGGGGCTCACACATTGTAACACTCGGCTCTGCCTTCCCAATCTTCATCACGAAGTTGCGCTCTATGTAGGCGCCTAGAAGGTGGCAGGTGTACATGTGGCGGGAAGGGTTGGCAGTCATCTGATGGCAGGCCTGGGCTAACCAATACCCAAGGTGAACTTTGATGCGTTTAGACATGCACCATGTAAAGTAGAGCTCTGTGGTGGTGATGCTGGAACTGGCCGTGCCCATCAGATTGTAACCAATGAATTCATGGGCAAAACGGAGGAGATGGTCAGTGAAGTGGATCCCTTTCGATACGCTGGTTTTGAAAATCACACACTTAGCGTGTGTCAAATATTCCCAGGCAGTTTGTGATGAGAATCCAGGGGTGTCTCTTGGTGGGCCGTATACTCTATCATCTCAAATGCTCTCGTCATCCTCAGCATTTATAAATAGCCCCATCTTAAGAGACCACTCCCTTACACTCATTGTATGCTCGATGGTGAAAAGAGGGAAGGAGGTGGAGTTGTCTTGAATCGGAAAGTGGAGAAAAATTCTCGGGCTGCTTCCACTGGCACCTCCTGTTCGCTAGGGTTCAGGAGCCACTCGAAGCCTATTCCCTTGATGTGGCCAAGGAATTCTTCCTCGGGTTCTATCTGCCTCAGAGAGTCCCTGTCATATCTCTTCCCCGATTTGGCCAGTTTCCCTACTGCACTTCGATCCTTATGCGTTTGTGTCCTCCTTGGGTCGTTGAACTTAGCAATAGCTCCCAAGAGCTTCTTTGTGATCCAGATCTCCTCTCGCTCATAGTTAGGGACCTCCTCTTCTTCTGCAGACTTTTCTTCTATCTCACTGTTGGCTTTACCAGGTCCAGGAGCTTTGGGCAACGCACGAGGAGATTCCTTGACTAAAAGGAGCCTTTGTGACTTCCTAGGCCAATGAGTAATGGTTGTCTTCCCTTTCCTCTTGCGCTTCTTGATCATTCGACGCTCTTCTGCGGTGTCCACTTCCTCCTCAGACTCAGGAGTTTCTTCCTCCTGCACACTCGTTGCTCTTGGGGCCAAGAACCCTGATCCCTTCGACTGGTTTCCTTCATTGATTTCATCTAGCACGCTTCTCCGTGCTATTCTCCTTGACTCCCGCAGATCAACCGGTGAGTCCTCGAGCACCTCCTCCAGATCTACTACTTCCAACGGCCCGTCCTCCCTAGGCCTCTGTCCTACAACAACAATGGGGACCTCGTCCCCTCTAGAATTCCTAGGGATTTCTCCCTCAGCACACATAATTGGGGTTTCCCCCGTAGATTTATTCTTAGTCTCCTCCTCAGGTTTGTTAGGGATTTCTCCCTCAGACACAATTGGGGTTTCCACCTCAACGAGCAAAGTCGGGGTTCCCCCCTCCACATACAAACTCGGGGTTTCCTCCTCCACATTCTTAGAAACATGGGTTTCCCCCTCCACAAATTTAACCACAGGGTTTTCCCCCTCCACCGACTGTAAAGCAGTGTGTTACCTTCCCTTGCGGCTCCATCCAAAGAGTATTCCACCGCCATCCTATCAATTTCGTCCGCAAATCCACTGACGCTTTCATCCTCGGTTCCGCTGCCACCCTTTCCCTGTTCTACAATGTCTGGGCTTGGCCCAGTTTCTGCATGTGTTGGATCTAGGGTTTTGGAATCCTCTAGGTTTGAACTCGGTGGTTGCGCCGCTGATTCTTCAGGAATTGCCTGCAGTTGCTGGCGGAACATCGAAAATCGGGAGAAAAGTCTCTCAGCCTCCTCTTTACTTCCGAACTTCTCCTCCAGCTGTTTCAAGAATGCTTCCTCCGCAGGACTTTTGACGGCAAAGGAGTCTGGAACAGAAGTCGGGTTCCATTCTGAGTGTATATCGAGCGCAGAGAAAATCAGCTGAGCCGGCGGTTGTCTCGACGACTCGTTGGATGGTAGTTTGGCGACGGGGTTTCCCTTCTTCACGGTGGTATCCTGTGCTTTATTCATAGTTACCTGCAAAACTCACAATTTCTGGGGTAGATTTGGTTAGGGTTAGAAACAATTTTGGGGAGAAATTATTGAGAGAGAGAATTGTGAGAGCGCAGAGAGAAGTAATCGGTTGATTTCTGATTTGAAAAATATCTTTGGGCCTTTCAGAGTGGCAGGAGAATGGTGGCGATATGATGTAAGCAACCGTACATTCCTCGAAAAGCGGAATTCGAAATTCCAACAGCAACCGTCTTCCCTCCAATTTGCAAGACTCTTCCTCCCCCTAGCAACTCATAAAACAAAAGAAATGAAACACCAAATTCTAGGGTCGGAGATCATGAGTGACAAAACAATTTCCCCAGGGAGTTTGGTGCTTCGAAAAATATTTATGGAAGATTTAAAAAAAAAATTAATTTGTTTGGATTTTCTTGTGTTAAAAAGCAACTGAACTATTTACATAGCAAATGAGTATCGTCAAGATTTCCTAGGTCAGTGTACAAATAACCTTTTGTTCACCATTTTACCTGACCTAGGAATTCATTGAGGATATCCACTTGCCTGACCACTTTAAGAAATAATAGCAGATGCATGTAGTGGCGTCTCTTCCCCCACATGTAGATCTGCATTATCTCTATATACCTTCACTCTTTGCCCATTGACTAGGAATGGAACTGAGTTCGGGGCGCTTCCTTGAATCTCTACTGCTCCATTTGCTCGAAGGCCAATGATCGTTTATGGCCCTATCCACTTGGATTTCAACTTACCAGGTATTAGCTTAAACCGAGATTGAAAAAGAAGTACCTTTTGCCCTACTCGAAGTTCCTTGACCCGGAGGTTCTTATCATGCCAGAGTTTGGTTATTTCTTTATACCACATGGCCGAGTCGTATGCCTCCAGTCATAGTTCCTCCAATTCCTGTAGCTGCAGTTTCCGTTCTTCTTCACAGGTCGGCGCCTTTATATTCTCTTTAATGGCCCAGTAAGCTTTATGCTCCACCTCCACGGGCAAATGGCACATTTTTCCGAACACCAATCTATACGGTGACATCCCGATCGATGTTTTGTAAGCAGTCCTGTACACCCAGAGAGCATCGTCAAGGCGCTTACTCCAATCTTTCCTTGTGGTGCTCACCGTCTTTTCCAAGATGTTTTTGATTTCTCTGTTCGAGACTTCAGCTTGACCATTCGACTGGGGGTGATATGGTGTAGACAGCTGATGATGTACACCATATTTTTTCATCAAATCTTCTATTGTGCGGTTACAAAAGTGCGTTCCCTGGTCCGAGATGATGGCTCTGGGCACCCCATTAAGGGGTTGGCAGCGGAAGCGCTCATATAAATCAATTACTGATAATTCAGATCTATTTAGCGGATTATATAGACAAATTCTATTCGCGTAATTATCTCACGTATCATGCTCATAACTCAAATAATAACTCCCTCCGTTGTCGTCGCACAGCGCGCGGCTGACGCCGCGCAGCACCGGCGAATTGCCTCCAGCGCCGATCGCCCTCGCCCCAGCCGTCAACGCCGGTAGCGGCGTCGCAGCTCTCAGATTGGCGATTATCAGTCATAGGTCGACTAGGGTTAGGGTTTAGGCTAGGGGTAGGGTTTCTAGGCGGTGGAACCGCCGCTGCTCTCGGACGAGCCGCGGCTCCTGTCGACCATCGCCATCGTCGATTGCCGTCTAAACCAAGGAGAAGGTGCCGCGGTCTTGCCAGCGGCGCGGACGAGCCCACGCTCGTATTCGCGTCGCCGCATGATCGCGCCCTAGCTCCCACTCGATCGGCGACTAGTGCTCGGAGACCGTGGAACTGGTGGTCACGCCGGCGACGCACACGAGACCTCTCTCGTCCGTGTGTCGCCGGCCAATCACCCTCCAATCTCCCACTCGCTCGACAACCCTAGTTTGAATTGCATGTCGCGCGATTCGTCTCGGTGCAAGCGTCGACGAATCGCACGTCTCGTGCATTCCAACAATTTGAGTTCTTTGTTTCGATAGTTCTTGAGTTCATCATGCATTAAAAGATAACAACTAAAAACAAGAACATGCTTCGAAAACAAAAACGCATGCATACATGAATTTCGCGAAATTTAAATCCAAATAATCAGAGCCAAAGACTGGCTCTGATACCAATTGAAGGGGTTGGCAGCGGAAGCGCTCATTTAAATCAATTACAGATAATTCAGATCTATTTAGCGGATTATTTAGACAAATTCTATTCGCGTAATTATCTCACGTATCATGCTCATAACTCAAATAATAACATGCTTTAAATTAATTGAAACCTAAAACATGCTTTTCTAAGGTTCAGCCATTATACCATGATGATTCTCCAAAGAATCGAAGATGGCTAGCGCCTTCTCCACGTGAAGATCTTTAGTACAAAACCACGGATCTTCTGACTGGTTCCCGGACTGTGAACTGATATCAGGGTGGGCTGATCTCACCAATGCACTAGGACTTAAATAAAGAAGACAGAAATCCTTTCCCTCGGAGGAGAGAAAATTCGACCACCACTAGGAGTAGGGGGCCGAAAATTTTAGAGAAAAATTAAGTATATTTTTTGTCTCCTTTATTCTCCTATTTATAATAAGTCACATATTGGGCCCAGTCAGGGATCTATGGAAGGCTTTGGATATGGGCTCTTCCAATTAGCTTTTTACTAATTAAATTAAACCCAATTTAATATAAGCTTGAAATTGGAATATTACGAGCAGCCACTACAGAAGTAATACTGCACCCTCCATCCAAATCCGAAATTATAAGTACTTCGGGTTTCCAATACTTTATATTTACTTCCTGCGCTTAAGATAGAAACATTCATTAATTAATTATTGTCTGCTATGGACTTAATTAATCAATATCTTATTTATTCCAAGAGAGGACTCAGCAAGAAATTCTTATTTATTATTCATAGAGTAATTAAACTCCAACTAGCTAGGTTCCGAATAATAAAACCTTATTTCAAGCTTCTCTTGAGGATGTTATCAAACGAGACTCGCCTCGTGCACGATTCAACATAATAGCAATCCTAGCACCGCTAGATATTAATCACCACTACCCAATATACCAGGCTTATTGGGTTGCGAAAAACCCGCACCATTTGGTAAGTCAAAGTAGTGCATAATCAATACCGTATGCTCAATGCTAACGTACATTGATTGAGAAATAATTTACGAGACCTCGTCTTTCAGTAGATAGCATAAAGACTGTCTCGCTGTTAGATCCATTCAGTGCTATACCACACCAACGTCATCTTATTTCAGTAAGGCTTAGAAATAATCGGACTGACATTGCAACCTTTCACGATAGGTACTCTAAGCCTATCTAGGTTGTGAAATTATTCTTTTTCTTTGTTTAGAACTGACCGTGTTACCTTAAAGTGAACGACGCCCACAACCGGTCTACTAAAACAAAGGCTTAGACTTTGTTAAGTTACTTATACATTTAAATATGCAATAGACATCCATTAAATGTAAAACATAACAACATTATGACAAAAATAATCTGTTTATTCATTTGGAAAATAAAATAAGAGTTTTAACAGTATTCAATCACTCGAAAGGTGATTTCTAGTATACAAACTCTAACACCCCATACCTATTAAAAATATTGGTCCGCAGAAACTTAGCTACCTCCTTTGACTCACAAGTGGGCGTAGCCTTTACTTCTATCCATTTGGATATATAATCCACTACAACCAAGATGTACGTATTCCCATATGAAGATGGGAAAGGGCCCATAAAGTCCATGCCCCAAACATCGAAAATTTCACAAACTATTATCGGATTCTGTGGCATCTCATCTCTTCTAGAAATTCCTCCGGTCAGTTGACATCTTTCACAGACTTGACAAAATTCAAAAGAGTCCTTGTTCAGAGTCGGCCAATAAAACCCACTATCCAAAACCTTCCTGGCAGTTTTCCTAGGTCCAAAATGACCTCCACATGCTAAGGCATGGCAGTGGTTCAAGACATCTTTCTGTTCCCACTCTGGGATGCATCGTCGGATAACCTGGTCTGAGCATATCCTCCAGAGGTAGGGATCATTCCAGAAGTAGTATTTGGCTTCACTCTTCAGCTTCATTTTCTGGGCCCGGGAAATTTCTTGGGAACCTGGCATTTCTCCTGTGACTAAGTAATTCGCCAGGTCAGCGAACCATGGCTCTGCATTTATCGGGCGCTTCCCCTTGTCTGATGTTCCTGGACCTGTTACTGTCAACACTGCTTCCCAGTCAATAGGTCTAGCAGACTTCCATATATAATAAAGATGTCCCTCGAGGAAGGCATCAGGTATAGCTTTATCCGTATCCCCTTGGAATATTCGGCTTAAATGATCTGCAACTTTGTTCTCCGTCCATTTCTTATCTTTTACCTCCCAATCGAATTCTTGCAGCAACAGCACCCATCTAATCAACCTTGGCTTAGACTCCCTCTTGGCCAGGAGATACTTAATCGCAGCGTGATCAGTGTAGACTATTACTTTCGACTCTAATAGATACGGTCGAAATTTCTCGAATGAGTATACTGAAGCCCACGGGAGTGTATGTGTGTTAAAAAAAACTGTGTGCACAGAAAGGAAATACAAGTCTCCTAGGTCCAGTGAATCCACTAGATCACAAGGTCTAGGAACTCACGGATCGTTGGAAGATCTCGGTCGTCGGACACACAGAATATCGCTTCAAAAACCCTCAACCACGTATACTAAAATTAGCAAAGGGAAGTAGGGATCGATCCCACAGAGATGAATGCGTAATAAAGCATGCTCAAGGATTCGGGACTATTTTTTGGTTGGCTGCTGCCACGCATTTTTGGGTTGAGGAAATTAAACTAACTTGGAGTGAAATCTGCTATGCTAACAACTAGATCTAGGCAGAATAGAAATCATGCATGAAAACCGGAAAACGAGATAATTTCTAGATCTAAGAAACTGTTTTCTAAATTACCTAAACCTGGGAAATAAACTTACTGTGGGGACCATTTGCTGAAAAGGTAAAGTACGGATGAAAAGCTGGAAAACAACTAACTAAAGTACTAACTAACAGCGACATCATCTTCTCCAATCAATTTGCGGAAAACAAACAATAAAAACAGAGATGGAACGTGATTCGGAAACGAAGCAGACTGGATTTAAAGCAATTTAACGAAGAACAATTAAAAACTAAGCAGATCTACGGCTACTAGACGGAGTAAATTGAAAAGAGAGCAAAAGAGTTCGAAATCCATGCACAACTTGATTCCCCTGTTCAGATCTAACCTCGGATGCTAAATCCACTCCGAATCCAAGCATCCGACACAAACTCCGACCAAAAGTATAACCATAGCTTCAGATTCAACAAACAACCACCGATCAACAACAACAATTCAGATCCACAACCTCTCTCCCAGATCAGGCACAGAATTATCCAAAACAGAGATTAACATTCGACTGCCGAAATAAATCTTCAAACAAAAACTCAGAATCGTAAATCAACACAAGATAACACCAACATGACATAAACCAAATGCATAGATAACCGATAAGTAGCAACAACCAAATCGACTTACAAAACAATGAAGTTCGACGGAAATAAAAGTGCGAAAACTGAATTAAAAGCAGATTGTTTCTTCGCCCTCCGAGAGGACGGTGTTACCACTGACTTTCGTTGAAGATGAACCCCTTAAAAACCCTAAACTATCCCAGAATTCCCTTTTACCAAGTGTGTGTGTGAGTGTGTGAGCTAAGAGCAAAAATCATATATCCGGTGTGTGCTACATGCTCCTTTATTTATAAGCGTTGAAGTGGGTCCAACGAGGTATGAATAGTCTTTGTTGCCCTCAGCTATTGACTTCCTTCTTCTAGCCATTCTTTTCTCTTCAGTTTTGCTCACTTTCCTTTATTTTCCTTTGCTAGTCCATCACCTCCAGCTTTCCCTGGATCTAGCGTCTCCTTCACACACCTGGCTTAAAAACTGCCTTAGACCCAGCAGAATAAAGTGTTTTCTCACCACATAACCGATGCATGAAATTAGCCTTATCATATACCACTGCTAACATCTCATTTTCTGTGGTATCATAGTTCTTTTAAGCCTGGTTGAGGGTCTTCAAGGCATAAAAGATGACATAGATTTTCCCGTCAATCCTCTGACCTAGGACCGTTCCTACTGCAAAATCACTTGCATCGCACATTACTTCAAAGGGGTAATTCCAGTCTGGCGCGCGGATTATCGGGGCGGAGACAAGTCTATCCTTCAGCATTTGGAACGCCTTCTTGCACCCTTCATCAAAATCAAACTCCACATCATTGTGCAAGAGATGCGTAAGTGGTTGGTCAATTTTTGCAAAATCTTTGATGAACCTCCTATAAAAGCCTGCCTGACCCTGGAACCCTCTAACCTCCTTCTGATTCGTGGGGTAGGTCAGCTTCGAGATTACATCCACCTTGGCTTTATCCACTTGAATCCCTCTCTCAGAGACTACATGACCGAGGACTATTCCTTCGGGTACCATGAAATGGCATTTCTCGAAGTTTAGGACTAAATTCTTCTCTTAACACCTTCTCAATACCAGATCCAAATTGGCCAAGCATGCATCGAAGGAATTCCCATACACCATGAAATCATCCATAAAAATTTCAATGCACACTTCCAACAAGTCCGAGAAGATGTTCATCATACAACGCTGGAATGTACCATAGGCTTGCTCAAAGTCTAATCCCTCCTCTACTAAATGTGATTAAGCTTCAAAAGTCCGAAAGGTCTTTATCTTTGGTTGTAATGTAGGCTCTTTGGTAGGTGAGGAATATTTGGCTAAAAGTGACTAAAATAAAAATATCCCAAGTAGAGTAAAGATAACTCCACTTGCTAAACCCAGGACACTTTTAACACTTTATTTATTTCTCCTTCAACTCACTTTCCAATCCTTTGATTTTCTTTTCTTTTCACAACCTTTCACACTTTTTCTTTTCTTTTTTTTTTTTTACACATCCTTTCTTTTTTTTAAGATCAAGCACATATTTGGAACTTTTCTATTTCACAACTTGTACTTTCTTTATATTAAGCACACTACTTTTTATACTTTCCTCCTTATTTCTCCAATTCCTTTACAAAATAAGATAGCAAAGACTAACTAACCCAAGGAATTGTCCCCATTATGTTGGCTTCCAAAGAATAGGCTTAAAGGCTCAAAATTGGCTACAAAGGGAAAAAAAATTTAATATGAGAGGGTCAAAACTTTTGGATAAAAGTAGGCTAAGCAAAGATGGCCAATCATCCTCCTAAATCAACTTAGACACTATGTAAACTTAGGCAAGACTAGGAGCAAGTTCTAGAAACAAATACATGAATGCAGATAAATCACACAAGAAAGAAATATATGGCTCAAATCCTCACAAGGTATAAGCATGATTCAAGGCGAACAAGCAATTCACTAATTATGCACCTTTTCACCAAACCGTCAAATCAAAACGTTAAGCCACACTTAAACATAGATGGAATGTAATATCATTGGCAACTCGGTCTAAAGTGTGTCCCTAAGCATGCGTGTTTCTAAGTTCTTCATGTTAAGTTCACGACACGGATTCAAGAAAACAGACCCCGTAGACTCGAATGACAGTGGTTGGTGGCAGAATGCCTTGATCGCTTCATTGATCTGTTCATCTATCAGGTTCTGAGTTAATAGGGTTTCACACCATCCTGCCACCTCCTTATCAACAGACTGGCTCAGCTCCGAATTGTTAAACTGTTCTTGCATTAATTCAGTCTCAAGATATTCCTGGACCAGGGGGTTAATGACATCGACAGAAGGCAAATTCTCAACATCCAATGGTTTTTTCATGGCTTCATCGATGTTAAATGTGTATTTTTCCCCATGATAATCCAGGCATATTGTTCCATCAAACACATCTATTATAGTCTTGGCGGTGCGTAAGAATGGCCTTCCTAATAGCACTCCGCTAGACTCAGCAGATTCATTATCACTCATTTTTATCACATGAAAATCAGCTGGGTACAGGAAATCATGCACTTTTACTATCACGTTCTCCAACACACCTTCGGGTAAAATGCATGTTCTATCGGCTAACTGAATTACCACTTTCGTATCCATCAGACTTACTCCTATCAACTTCCTATAAATTGAAAGTGGTAACACATTTATCGAGGCTCCTAGATCACACATAGCATGCTCAATTTTTATGTCACCCAGAGAAATAGGCAAAGTGAACATACCTGGGTCTGTGCATTTTGATGGCATCCTCCTCTTCTGTATCACAGCCGACACATTTTCTCCAATTACTATCTTCCCGTCGGGTTTGGTTTTTCCTGCTATGAACTCCTTGATGAATTTACTGAATGTAGGCAGCTTCAAAGCTTGTAGGAAGGGCAGGTTGATCTCCAGCTTGCCGAAAATCTCCATCAAGTCAAGTCTTCAGTGTTGTCCTTCTTCTTTTTGGCTTCCCCCCGATGAGGGAATGGCTTCGTACGCTTCAACGTCCCTACCAGACCTGGGACGGATGACTCATCGACTTCTTTCCTTCCTACCCCAATCTCCACTTCAGGCTCCAGGTCTAAGAAGAATGGATCGGCCATCCAAGGTAGTGGTTTCTCCAGATCCCCTTTTTGAAGACCGTCTTCTACTCTGATATTGCTTACCTCAGTATCCTCTAGGTCAGGGGTCTTGACTTCCTTGCTCGTCAATAGAGGTGTATTCTCATCTTTTCTCATCACCGGACCTTCATAGCCCCATCCTGACCTCAAAGTTATCTGACTAATATTTGTCCGGTCAGGTGGTTTCACTGAAGCTAGTATCCTTCCTTCGTGTCCCCTCATCTCATTCAACAAAGTGGCCAATTGTGACATTTGTTTGGCCAACATATCCATAGCAGACTTATGCTCTTGTTGAGCATCTTGGATTTTGTGTACCACATCATTTTTTGCCTGCATATTGTTCTGCATGTGTTGTTGAGAGCTGACTAGGTCGTGTCCCCTGATTTGGGCGATAATTACCCTGACCTCCTTGATTGTTGTTGAACTGGTTCCCTGGCCCTTGATTTCCTTAGTGTGCATACTGGAAATTCTGATTGTTTCCGGTGGCGCTCCTCTGATGTGGTGGCACATAAGAGCTCCCTTGATTACTCTGGTTCATGTTGTTCCAATTGGACTGGTCCCCTTGATTGCGATAACTCCAGTTATTCGGTCCTTCCTAGTTTTTCCCTGACCAGTTTGAATTATGTTAGGGTCCATCCTGACCACGGCTAAGCCAGTTCTGCTGGACCTGAGTACTGAGAACAAGGGTGGTCTCTCCATGGTGCCTCCTTGATCTTCCACTGATTCCAGCTTGTATTCTGATTACTTTGATTCCAATTTCCCACTGCATTTACCTGGGCTTGGAACTCTCCATCGAGTGGTGGACCATAATAGAGCTGGAGTTGAGTTTCCTCTAGACCTGGCGGCTTCTCTTTCCCCTGCGAGGTCGGGGAATTCTTTTTCTCAATCGCACTCAGGAGTGCCTTCTCCAACCGATCTATCTTGTCCCCAACTTCTTCTGCTTCTTGTTCCTTGATTGCGTTTGCTGAAACTCTCCTCATGATACGCGGGTGATCATATGCCTTCTTTGCGTCGATCAGCCTTCCCAAAATCTCTCGTGCCTCACTTGCCTTGTTCTTTGTAAAATTCCCCCCGCTCGAGGAATTCATTAAGTCCTTCGACTCAGGATTAGCTCCTTCATAGAACAAGTAAAAAGTCTCAGCCTCCATCATCTTATGGTTGGGACAGGCGTCGAGTAGCCCCTTAAATCGAGACCAGTATTGACTCAAGGACTCATCATAATGCTGCTAGCATTCCTGAATCTCCTTCTTCAGGGCATTCCAGCTTGAAATCCTTCCATGTGTTGATCGAGTCTGGTGGGAGCCTCAGCAGCCAAGTATTATCCTCCCCTTTAAAGGGAAAACGGGACTGCACGCAAATGGTAGTCCTCTTCAGTAGCCTCATTGGGTCGCTTTTGGATACTGCACAGCTTACTAAACTCGTTTTGGAATTCGTAAGGACATTCATTCATTCGTCCAGAGAATGTAGGTAAAACACCCAGCACATTTGTCTTGATATCAATAGACCTTTGGCGCTGGTTCGAGACTATGGCATGGGCGGGCTCACCGTCCAGATGCGCGGTGAGTGAACCTATCTCCGGATCGGGATCCTCCAAGTGTGCCATATCTACGTCTTCCTCTTCCTCGGTTTCGGAGTGGTCTGTTTCTGTAGACGACTTCGGATCCTCTCCTCCTGATGAGTTCCACTCCTTTTCACTTTCTGATTCAAATGGGAATGGATCTACTGTCGTAAACCTTGATCTGGTGGTGATGGTGGATGTCGATTCCTTAACCCGCCACCTGACTCGAGCGTCCTTTGACCCAGACGGGTTACTCCAGTTCCCAAATCGTGAACCCTTGCTCATAAACTGCAAAGAAAAACAAATAACAGAAATTAAAACTATATACACCAAATCCTCAAACACGTAAACAAACTACGCCATCCATCCCGGAAACGGCGCCATTTGAAGAGTGGTTTAGAAGCTAATAATGGTTAGCGAAAGAGTGTTCTAAAATTAATAAAGAAAACCCTCGGTCCAGGAAATCCGCTAGCCACTGGGTCTAGGAACTCAGAGAACCTTGAGCTACCTGTCATTGGGCACACAATCACTACCTTAACTCCCCCTTCAAAACCCTCAACCCGCTTTAGCTAAGAAAACTAGTACATGGAAGTAGGGATCGAATCCACAGAGATGAATGCGCAAGTAAACATGTTCAAAGACTCGGTCACTCTTTTTTTGGCTGCTGCCACGCAATTTTTGGGGTTGAGCTTTAATTCCTAGACTTGGTAATTGAAATATTCTACTCTAACAGCTAGATCTAGGCAGAGACATAAAAGCATGCATATTAACCGAAATAGAGCGAGACAATTGCTAGATCGAACGAACAGTTTCCTAAATTAACCTAGACTTGGGAAAGAAACTAGACGTGGGGACCATTTTCTGAAAAGGTAGAGTACGATTGAAAAGCTGCAAAATAACTAACTAAAGGACTAACTAACAACGACATCATCATCCCCAATATTTATCACGAAACAACCAGTTAAAACAGAGCAAGAACGAAGATCGAAGCAAAGTAAACGAAATTAAATCGATAGAAATTAAGAACAGTTAAAACTAAAGCAGATCTACAACTACTAGACGAGGCAAAATGAGAATGCAGAACTTAAACAACTAAATGAAACGAGAACAAGCAGATCCAACCACGGGATGCTTAATCCACTCCGGATCCAAGCAGTCCATAACAACCTAACATCATTTCCACCTCCGATCCTCACAAGTCTACGTAGATTCAACCGATCACAAACAAATTTCTTACAAAACAACTCTAAACTTAGATCAGCCAACAATAATCAGCAAATCAAAGCCAAAAACAACACGATAAGATAAACGAAACAAAAGCAGTGATATCCATTGCAAAATATGAAGTATCCAACGATCGTAACAACACAAGGTCGAGCCTCGAACAGCGAGGACTCGGCGAGTACCAAAAGTAGACAGAAAAATAAAAGACAATTGTTTCTTCGCCTCCTTAGAGACGGTGTCTCACCAAAAACTTCCGATGAAATGAGAACCCCCCTAAGATTTCCCCCAAGTGTGTGAGTGTGTAGAGAAAAATTGGAAAACTAAGCTAGGAGCTGAAAGTATGATTATCCTTCATGTTGAGTGCGTGCTCCTTTTTATAATGGATAGAGCTTCTAAACTGTTCTTGTAATGCCCATTTTGCCCTTCGATTCGATGCTCTTTTGTCTAGCGCTCTTCCTTGTTCAGCTTATTTTTCCTGTCGGCTTCCTCCACCAGGCGATCTCTGTCTTCTTCCTTGGGTAGTGATTTTCTCTACACACCTGACTCAAAAAGGTTTGTTAGAACCGGAAAATCACAGAATTTATCCCTATAACCAATGCATGAAATTAGCCTTATCATACTACCTCCCCGAAATGACAATGTTGCCCTTCACACTCGTAGGTGGGGTCTATTTCTTTCTTTTCCAATGCAGAACTCTAGCTAGCTCCAGTTGAATATTGACTTGATCAGCTTAATGCCGTCGTTTTCACCTTCTTTTCTTGATCCTTGCTTTCGCCCCTCTGATTTGTGCGATCTCCTGACTTTGGGGAATTTCACAAACACTTGGCTCAAGAATGGTTGTTAGTTAATGGATTTAGGTGCAGTTTTACTATGGAACATATGCATGAAACGAGCCTCATCAAAAATGTAAGAAGAGGAAAAGTAAATTAGTTTGTAATAACTCGAACTTCCGAACCTTATTATTTTTATTATTATTATTATTATTATTATTATTATTATTATTATTATTATAATTATTATTATCTTAACAAAGAAAAAAATTCAAATAGGTGATCGTTGTAGTAGTAAAAAAACTGCCCCTTTATGTTTAGAAGAATCAGGCTTGAAGTTATAAATAATAATTGTTGTTTTGTTCTTCCATGAACATTTCGAGTACAACTAAACGAAGCGAACAAAATAATAGCACACTAATGTGAGTCAAATTGTTGTCCTTTTTCATTATCTTAACTCATTTTTTAAGGTGAAAAAATGGACTCATTTTGATATATTGTAGGAAAAGACCAAACTATAAGAGAGAGCGGAGAAAGAAAACATGGTCCAAATCTGAATAGTAATCAGCCCTTGAAGATTAATTTCAAATACTTCTACAAGTCAACCATTGCATTCACCTTCGAAAGAGCTTCGTGTGGATACCTCGCACGCCTCAATCGGAGTCCGGATGAAGAAGATATGACTGTTTTACGAAAACTGCGCATTGCAGTCCAAAATGCGCGACCGGACGTTAAAAATGCACCACCTGATCGAGAGTTAGACAAAATGCCCGATCGGGCATTTTTCAAGGTGCAGATTTCCCGACCGGTACAGGGCCTGTTTTTCGATCCCTAGCTATTTAAATAGCTAGGGCACGACTTCCAATAGATCTTTTGGCGGCTGGAGGCTATTTTTAGAGAAAGAAAGAGGCTTGGAGTCCATTTTTGGGAGGAAGAAGAAGAAGCTTGAGGCTAATTCTTCCCTAATCTTGCCCATATGGTAGCATTTACTTGTTTTGTTGTATTGTTTCCCACTATGAGCGGCTAGATTTTAGGGATTACTCCAAGTTAGTTAGGGAAGCTTCTAAATATGAATCCATGATTGTGTTTTGATTGATTTCCGTATTTTGGTTCTTATCTGTGTTGGGTTTATCTAGAAAACTTAATCCGGTAATGGCCTTAACTTCAATGTCTCTTTAACTTGGAGTAGGGAGCTAACATAGATAAGGAACCCTAGGATAAAACTGATCAGGGGACAGTCCGAGGTGGATCTTGTGTGTTGAACGTTCTTAGAAGCCAATCCCGAGCTTACTATGCGACTGTAGGAGTGAGGGGTTGGTGAGTAGAGCTTAGGAGACGTGATCAGCTTATCCTAGGTGTAAAAAATTCACGATCAGTGATCAGCTGCGTGAGAGCGTAAAATCAACACGATCTCGATAAATAATGGAAATTAATTAGACTTTAGGATTCATGTGAACAAGCAACCCGAAACAAGCTAGGAGTAGTCATCCCTCTTTATCGTTATTCCCTTGTATTTTTTCTAAAAATCACAACAAGTTTTTGGCGTCGTTGCCGGGGAGGTGTTAGTTGTTAGAACTTTGTGTGTTTTTCTTTTTACTTTTCTTAGTTTAGGTAGTTTAGTTTAGTTAAATTTTTAGTTTTTTATTTTGTTTTCCACAGGGTACCCGTAATCCGTGTGTTTCTTGTGCAGATATTATATTGTGGAAGGAGGACGGAGCTTGTGTGGCAAGCGCATGGTGAGTGGTCACCAAGATCGGAAGAGGTAGACCGTTTCTCAACGGTTTTGTAACAGATGGATTGACTCCCACTCTTAGTATTTTATGCTAGGACACTTTCCTTAACACACACACGATTATTAGGACTAATCCCGGAGTTGTCGAGGTTCTTGCTTCTGGTAAAGGGATGACATCGTGCCAACTTAACCCCTTACTTGCTTTGATAGTTATTATTGTGTTGTGCTTGGTATTTTCTGTCTAGATTGTGTTCTAGTTTGCAGTATGTTCTATTTTTGTAGGCATCCCGGGATATGAAAGTGTAAGATGTGGGAGGCATCTGAATGTGATGTCTGTGGAGTGCAACAAGCCCATTCGAGCTCACAATTCGGTTATGGCCAAGAAGAAGATGAGGATTTCTCATTTGATCCAATTGATCTGCTCCACAGGAGGATAACTGATCTCGAGAAAAGGCGACATGATACCGATTTCACATTTGGAGAAGAACTTGCCTTAGAAAAATCCTTGAGCGATCTTCAAAATGCAAGAAGTGAGATTTTTAAGATTCTTAAAAATAAGGTATTTGAAGATGATCAGGATCTTACATGGGCTGAATTATGTGGTAAAATGGAGGAGTTGATAGACCTAGCGACCACTCTCTGACTGGAGATGAAGTCCACCCTCCTATGTGCATCGAGACGCTAGATGTCCACCTATTTAACATGTTTGTGAAGAAAAAGAAGAGGAATGGATCACATCGACTGTAGAAGCAGTAAAGGAGGATGAGACGAGAGCTACAGAGAGTATAGAGCCTCCATTTGTTGAGCATGAGTCTTGGCAAGCACTTGGCTTGTTGCCATTCCAAAGCATCCATGATCACCGGCCATCCACACCACCCCTAACTCGCAAGAAGAAGAATCTGAAGATAAAATTCCAACATTTGGGGTTGGTGGTCTCGAATCCCTTCTTTGAGTCTGTGATGGGGATTCAACTGCTAAGAAGGAGGGATCCGGGAAGTTTGGTAATCCCACGGGTGAAAACTCATAAAGTCGGTGAGAATGTCTAGCCAAAGATGTTAAAGAAAGGCGCTTGTTGGGAGGCAACCCAACGGTTTGTGGTAAGATTGTGTTTTCTTTTGGTTTAGTTTTTACTTTGATCGCGAGGGTTTTCTTAACTCAGTTCTTTCTCTCGTTTTTGATCTTGAATCGGGTATTGTAAATAGTTTGTTGTCTAGTTTTGTTTTGTAGGAATAAGGACAAGCTACTTACAAGGAGCTGAGCCGAAACAAAGAAATATCCGACCCACCCACCCCGACTTAACATCATTCGAGGGAGACTTCGTACCTCTTTCTTTACTATTTTTGTCCTTTGCGTTTCATGAGTATGCACATTGAGGACAATGCATGATTTAAGTTTGGGGGGTGTTCGCATGCTTTCTTGATTAGTGTTAATTTTGACTTAAATTCTTCCTATATTTGTGTATAAGCATGCTTGATTGTTTTACTCCGAATGTCACCAGGCACATCATTTTCTTTAGGATTTGTTGGTGCGAACTTAGTTTTACTTAAGAGTTGGGCCACGGAACCTTTCTTTCACTTATTAACCGCTTGACAGCTATAACTTCCATATTTCGATCAAGTGAATGTAGTGTCCTTAGGAGTCCGATTTCTTGAGCTAAGGAGAAAGGGTAATTCCGGTTTTGAAAAATTGATGAAAAAAAGGCTTTGAGGTTGATCTTCTAGACTTAAGCTTGATGAATTGTGAACTTTTTATTGTTGATGCATGAAAATGATTAGGCAATAGAACGTTAAGCCTCACATTCATATTATCACATGCCTTACCCTTCATAAACCCCTAGTGAGCCAATTTTGAGCTTTGAAGCCTTATTCTTTGTTGAAAATGTTAAGTCACTAAATGATCCTATGTTATATATCCTTGTTTAGCCCTTAATTCTCGGTCCCGATCACCAAGGTTAGAGTGCTAGCACATTCACGAGAGGGTTCATTGTGTGACAAGAGAAGGCCTGTGTTTGAGTCATTAGGTGGTGAATAAAAAAAATAGTGAATATAATAAAAGGAAACCTTTTGTGATTGGAAAAAAAAAAAAGCTAAGGCAAAAAGAAAAAAGAAAAAGAATTTTTTTTTTATTGTATTTGAGATGTGAGATTTGTAATGGATGTGCTAGTGCTATTAACTTGGTGGTGAGTCACTTAGCCAAATATGATCCCACCTTGACCAAAAGCCCCATTACAACCAAATGTTCAAAGTCCTTTGATTTGTGCATCACAATGACTTGTTAGTGGTAAGTTTTGTTTAAGTTTGAGGGAAACACCTTAAGTACCTTAAAAAAATAGAATAGCCGGAAGAACTCATTTTGATGATCTAGTTATGACGGTTTGAGACTATCTAGGCACTACCCGAGCAAACATTGGTATAGTGGAGTGACAAGCTCTTAGGTGGTTGGTCCGTTGATTGGTGCACATTGCATGTTCCAAAGTCCTACTTACGAGTGAATGCGGGGTCAATCCAATAAGTTTTGAGGACTTGTGTGGGTTGGTGTGATATGAGAAGAAAAATTATCTAGGTCTACAAAGTGCTAAATTGTTTAACTTGCTCGGGACGAGCAAGACTTAAGTTTTGGGGTATTTGTTGTAAGTCAAATTGTAGTCCTTTATTGCATTATCTTAACGCATTTTTAAGGTGAAAAATGGACTCATTTTGATATATTGTAGGACAAAAGACCAAACTATAAGAGAGAGCAGAGAAAGAAAACATGGTCCAAATCTGAACAGTAATCAGTCCTTTAAGATCAATTTCAAATGCTTCTACAAGTCCACCATTGCATTCACCTTCGAAATATCTTCGCGTGGATACCTCGCACGCCTCAATCGGAGTCCGGATGAAGAAGATATAACTGTTTTACGAAGACTGCGCATTGCAGTCCAAAACACGCGACCGGTGCAAAATGCTCGACCGGATGTTAAAAACGCGCGGCCTGATCGAGAGTTAGACAAAATGCCCGATCGGGCGTTTTTCAAGGTGCAGATTGCCCGACCGAGTAAATGCTACTGGGCCTGTTTTTCGAGCCGTAGCTATTAAATAGCTAGGGCACGACTTCCAATGGATCTTTTGGCGGCTGAAGGCAATTTTTGGAGAGAAAAAGAGGGTTGGAGTCCATCTTTGAGAGGAGGAGGAGGAGGAGGAGGAAGAAGAAGAAGAAGAAGAAGAAGAAGAAGAAGAAGAAGAAGAAGAAGAAGAAGAAGAAGAAGAAGAAGCTTGAGGCTAATTCTTCCCTAATCTTGCCCATATGGTAGCATTTACTTGTTTTGTTGTATTGTTGCCCACTATGAGTGGCTAGATTTTAGGGATTACTCCTAGTTTGCTAGGAAAGCTTGTAAATATGAATCCATGATTGTGTTTTGATTGATTTCCGTATTTTGGTTCTTGTCTATGTATTTACTTCAATCCGTGTGTTGGGTTTTTCTAGAAAACTTAATCCGTTAATGGCCTTAACTTCAATGTCTCTTTAACTTGGAGTAGGGAGCTAACATAGATAAGGAACCCTAGGCTAAAACTGATCAGGGGATAGTCCGGGGTGGATCTTGTGTGTTGAACGTTCTCAGAAGCCAATCTCGAGCTTACTATGCGACTGAAGGAGTGAGGGGTTGGTGAGTAGAGCCTAGGAGACGTGATCAGCTTATCCTAGGTGTAAAATTCCACGATTAGTGATGAGCTGCGTGAGAGCGTAAAATCAACACGATCTCGATAAATAATGGAAAGTAATTAGACTTTAGGATTCATGTGAACAAGCAACCCGAAACAAGCTAGGAGTAGTCTTCCCTCTTTATCGTGATTCCCTTGTATTTTTCCTTCTCGTTTCGTCCTTCACTCGCCTCTTGGTCAAATACCCAAAATTAAACTATTTTACTGCTTTTTAGTTAGGTTTACTAGTTTTAGCAATTAATCTCCTCCCTGTGAGTTTCGACACCTTTTATATTGTATTGTACGTTTGTATACTTGCAGATGTAGTATTTTTAGGAAATTATACTTAAATTGCATCCTAAAAGATTTGGGTTTGAATGGTGAGAGAGATGAAGTGGGTATTTATATGTGGGTTCTTTTGTTATTGGGCTAGGAAATAATTCATTTGGGCTAAGTGAGTGGAAAAATTAAATAATGCTCCAACTCCTTTTAATAATTTGGGGATGCAGTAAATCAATGAAGGGATGTCCAATTCCGAAATTTAATCATCTTTAGGCCGAAAATTGGATTCTTGGCCCAATATTATAAGATTTGAGTTTAAAAGGAAAATATTTTATCATAAGTCCTACGTAAGGGTATATTTCAAAGTAAATTATAAAGTTCAAGTTAAATCGAAACCTGAGAATAGTGGAGGAAGAGACATTAAATAATACCCCCACCGTCACATAAAAAATGTCTCACTTTTCTTTTTAGTTTGTCCCATTAAAGATGACACATTTCTATTTATGGATAGAGTTCTCTCTCACATTAATATGAATATTATATCTTCTCTCTTCACTTAACACACAAAATAAAACCTCCTAAAATCCCGTGACGTCCCACAAGTGTGACATCTTTTGTGCGATGGAAGGAGCATATGAGCTTTAGAAATTTTAATAAATAACCGAAAAATGAAAGGGATTTAATTATGAGTCATGCATTCTAATTAGATTAGTCCATGAGTCTAATTAGTATATTATAAATGTGATGTTTCTAAAAAAGTTATCTCCGCAAGTAAAGGTCGGAGTAAGAAATTCAAGATATGGAAATTAAACGAACGAGGTGGGTTTTCTATTTACTATACAGTTCATGTATGCTTTCAGTTATTTAAATTCACAGTATGTCTTGTCTTGCCATGTTTTTGTTTTGAGCACTACCTATATGTTTGTCTAGAAAGGGAAGCATCCCTACTCGACCAGTTATGTTGTGAATCGAATTCAGGTCTGAGTATGGGAGAGATTCCCTGATCGGGCTAGTGTACACCAGGGGTCGGGAGCCATCTTTTGAGTTGGCCAGTTGTTGTGACCGTAGAATGTGGCCACATTCCCGGCTCCCAAAAGAAGTTCAGATATTATGTTCTAGGAAAATGGATTGGCCGATCACAGTTTTAAAGAGAAAATGATTTTAGTGTTTTCAGGCATTTTCAATAATACCCGGGTTCACTCAGTAATGGCTTGACAAAACCAGTTTTTATGAAAAATATATTTAGGCATGTGTCCACTGAGTGCGTCAAGTACTCAGCGTGTCATTCTCTCTTGACTCTTCCGCTGCAGTGTAAGAATCGAGCTTTTTTTTTTTTATCATGTACTTTGATATATTTTCCAAGTTATCTCAAGTTGATCTCGTTCATGATTCAGTTGTGCTAAGATTTCCTTTTCTTCCCCATTTCTTTAATCCCCCCTAGTCGCGATAAACCGAGTTTGCTATCCTTAGCAAAGTACGATCATGACAGAGTGGTATCAGAACAATTTTCTTTCCGCTCTACACCCAATAGTCTTTTTTTCAGTGTTAGTCTAGATTTGTAGTCTCAAGACTAAAAAGGTGAAACGCCAAAGGCTCAATCACCCCAACTCGTCCTACTCAAAAGAGGTAACTTTTTCCTTTGTGACGCCAAAGAGCATCTTCTTTGTGACGCTGGGAGTATTAAATATTAAGGTCCCTTTGACCTATTTTACTCTAAACTTTAATTTATTGAATTTATGTTACTAGAATCAATTCATTCTAATTCTAACTACTCATAATTTTAAAGTTCAAATTACAACTCCACTTGCCAGAATTAAGAAATTTCCGTTAACTAAATAAAACATAAAACATGTTAGTAAAAGCCAAGAAAATAACATGTGTGCGCAACAGATGGATCCAAACAATAATTTACTAAACTTGGCATACATAATTTATAATTCCCAAATTTTAAATTAAAAGACAATTTTACGAATATATTTACACTCAATTTAGAATGCCGATGCTGTGACATCATTATCCATCCCTTTAAATCTATAATAATTAAAAAATTCAAAAGAATAGCATAAATATTACTTAATTTGTTGTATGAAAATGAAGTTAAATAAGGCAAAATGAATTTATAAGTGATTGCAGTAGGTTGAAAAGTTGGAGCCATCAAACTAGGGTTTGTAAAATTAAATTACCTCAGATTTAATCATAATCATGGTTGAAACAATAGGGGAAGAAATTAAGAGCAGTGTAATCAGTAATCAGTGGTAAATAATCATGAAAAATTAAAGTAATTGGTTTTGAAATGACCTGCAGTGTACTATATTTATTCCATTTGCTTTTGCTATATATAAATGCACAAAATCCAAAACCAAATTCCTACAGATTTTTTTCACTGCTGTTTCTTGTTTATTCAAACACTCCTTGCAATTGCCATTTTTAAAACTCTGCGGAAAACTCCCAATCAGTTTCTGGGCATCTTTTTTTCCCTCTTTAGTCCAAACCCTTTTTCCCATTTCGCTCAGTGAGTGGGAAAGGGAGCATCTTTTCGTGCTTTTAATTTGTATTTTTTTCTTGTTATTTTTTGATGATCGAATGGTGTTTATGTTGTGAATTGGGTTCGAATTATTTGATGTGTATGAATTGCTGAAGTGAAAAGATAAAGATTTTATTGAGATTAAATGGGTGATCTGCCGGTTGGCGGCGGAGTGGCGGAGATGGCTTCACATTCAACGCCATTAGCTGAGCCGAACCGGTTGGAGATTGGGGCAGAAAATTGGGCGGTGGCTGAGAGAGCCGCAGCTGAGATAATTGGAAAGGCACAACCTACTCCTGTATCAGAGGAGAGGAGAAGAGAGGTGGTTAATTATATTCAGAGATTATTCAGGGATTGTGTTGGCGCTGAGGTGAAATATTAAGTTTTTCGTTGAATGATTTATGTTTGTTTGCATACATTTTATGCCTATGTTTTGCCACTGGTTTTGACATTTCTATATTCTGTGTTATGATGCACATGGTGATTGTCTGATGAGGATTCTTGCATCTCAATATATGCTATGTTTACTGACATATGGCGATTACTCGATGAGAAATCTTGTGTTTAGAATGGTAGGTTGGCGGCTCTCAATATATGCTTTATTGTCGACTTATGGTTATTGCTCGATAGGAAATCTTGCGTTTAGATTTTAGGATGATGGTTTATCGGCTCTCTGTATATGATATGTCATTGGCTCATGGTGTTTGCTCGATGGCAAATCTTACGTTTAGAAGGGCTCTCTCTATGCATGCTATGTTATCGATTATGGTGATATATTATGGTAGGTGAGATGAAATCTTGCATTTGGTGATGGCAGTTAGCCGCACTCTAATTGATGTGCTATGGACTTTGTGTGTCTGTGTGATGCATAGCATGGATCAACGGTGATTTCACCATGCATTCTGTGATGTTCTAATTTGGTTTGCATGCATGGATATAATATGATTTGAATTGTGTACTGGGATAGCATTTATGGCAGATGTAGGTGCGATTGTTCCGGTTTTTTTCTCTTGCATAATTAATGCTGTGCAATGCGTATATATCTGAAAGGAAGTTGGGGATTTGAGATAGAAGGGGTTTTTTGGAGGTTATAATTAGGAAGTAGTTGTTTGCTGTCTTCGACATAGAAAAGATTTATCGAATTGGTCCACGTGTCGTGATTTGGATATGGGAGACTTGTTGTGTTTAGGGCTTAGGGATAATTGGTGAAATATGCACTGATATGATTTGATATGTTTTCCCTTGTTTAGTTGCTATAAAGGATCTTCTAAATTAACACAACTTTGTCGTTATATGCATTTATCGATAAACCTTTTATTTAAGGCTAAAAATAATATGTATACGGGAGAAAGTTGACGATGTGCGACAAATAGTTTTTTTTCTTGACACGTGTTTGATATCTAGGAAAGTTCTCTATTTATTGTATCCAACATAAAAAAGATTTATCAAATTGGTCAACACATCTTTCATTTTGATATGGGAGCTGGGAGACTTGTTGTGTTTAGACATTATTGGCAAAAGATGTAATTAGTATGATTTGATAGGTTTTTTCTGTTGTTTAGTTGCTTTAAGGCTATTCTAAATCCATATAACTTTGTTGTTACATGCATTTATAGACAAAGCTATTGTCTTTATATACATATATGATAGCACATTACTAAGTACTGATATGAATATCGAAAATCTATATTCCGCCCTTTCTCAATATATTGGAATTTATGTTTGTTATAAGTTTACTTTTGACATGTGTTAGCATATATGAGGAATGTATTGTCAGAAAATAACAATAATAACCATTCAATAACTTTGCTAATAAATTTATTCCATTCGTTCAGAGGAATTCCTACCAAATAGTCTTTCTTTTTTTGCCCCAAACTCTTATATATTTATTTGTTGGATAAAATTTTGGACTTTTTGCAGGTCTTCCCATATGGATCCGTGCCACTAAAAACTTATCTTCCAGACGGAGACATTGATTTAACCGCGTTTGGCGGTGCACATGTCGAAGACACTTTGGCAGATAAAATGAGATCTGTATTAAAAGAAGAAGAAGTAAATACAGATGCTGAGTTCGTAGTAAAGGATGTCCAACTCATCCGTGCTGAGGTATGCTTACTTTTTTATGAGTAAAGATGCTTAATTAGATAATAAATACTGTCTATTTCATAATTAAGAAGATTCTGGTTGCACCATCTTGTTCCGTGGCTGATAGATGTTTCAGAGAAGTCATGAAACCCTTCTTGTGAAAAACCTCTAAAATCTAGTTAATCTATAATGAGTTATATTTTCATGTGTTTTTCATCTTGCTGATAAGTTTGGATATTAATTCAAAGGGGCCTGCTTAAATCACTTGAAATTTATGGAAGTTTGTGAAGTCTGGCTTGATGAAGTAGCTTTCTTATGTGGCAGGTTAAGCTTGTGAAATGTATTGTTCAGGATATTGTTGTGGACATATCGGTTAATCAAATTGGGGGGCTTTGTACTTTATGCTTCCTCGAGCAGGTAAATTATGTGTATTGACTTATTTTATTCCTTGATCAGAAATCTTGATAATTGCCTCACAACAGCTATGATGCAATTTCTTTCCTTTCAGGTTGATCGTCTGATTGGTCGAGACCATCTGTTCAAGCGCAGTATTATCTTGATCAAGGCATGGTGCTACTATGAAAGTCGTATTCTTGGTTCTCATCATGGGTTGATTTCTACCTATGCCTTGGAGACGCTCGTGCTGTACATTTTCCATCTGTATCACTCAGCACTAGAGGGACCTTTAGCCGTGAGTCCTCCTAAGTACAATCCGTTTCTTTGTTTTACCTTGACTTAATAATCCTAACCAGCCACATTCTACTTCAGGTTCTATACAAGTTTCTGGACTGTTTCAGCAAATTCGACTGGGATACCTATTGTGTTAGCTTAAATGGCGTAGTCCGCCTTTCTTCACTGCCAGATTTTGTTGGTGAGCATTTTTTTTTTATTAATTGGAATCACATAGTTGGATTATCGGATGGCTGAAATTTAACTTATTCTTGTGTTCTCTGTTTGCAGTTGAGATCCCAGAAGATAGTGACAAGGATTTATTGCTTAGCAATGATTTCCTGAATTATTGTATCCACATGTTTTCAGTTCCTTCTAGAGTTGGTGACAAAACTCCACTTGTGTTTCCGAAGAAGCATCTTAATATAGTTGATCCACTGAAAGAATTGAATAATCTTGGGCGTAGTGTCAGCAAAGGTATGCATCGTTTATTACTGAATTTGGATAGAATTCTACCCTTTTGAGTAGTCTATAATATACATACATCCGTGTACTGTTTTAATGTATAATCATCGACTGCATGAGTTGTATCTGGATATGAAATCGGTTCGTATGTTATGCTATTATCGCATAGGTGGATGTCAGTTATGTAGAATTTGACGTCTCTTTTTTTTTTGTAAAAATCTGTATTTTGTAAAGGGAACTTGTACCGGATACGCAGTGCCTTCTCCTATGCAGCTAGAAAACTTGCAAGGATACTACTACAGCCTCAAGATTCCATTGCTAACGAGCTTAAAAAGTTCTTCGCAAACACTATGGCAAGGCATGGAGGTGGACAAAGGCCTGATATTCAGGATTTCGACAAATTGCTAATAAGCAACAGAGCTGTATCTGTTGTTCCGTATCCAGGGTTTTGTAAAACTGATAATTTTGACGAATACATAGATGTGTGTGCCGTATCAACTGCAGGTTGGCAGTCTAGTTCAGGTAAAATGTCCGAAGATTTACCTCATGGGATTCAAAGGACATTAGACACTGATTTGGGTTCTCAAACTCCAAGTGCAGAAGAGAGTGTCATTGGAATCAAAGATTCAGATAAGTTGGATATTGGAAAGAATGCTTCTTTATCAGCCTTGTCAGGAACAGGTGATGGAGGACTTTCTACTATTGGCAGTCGTGAAGAAAACGTGTTAGTTGACAATTGCAACACAGTGTTTTCAACTGAACTGAGGGATTCTAATCATGTGGTAACGGACCAGTGTCGCACAAGTATGAGTGGATTGGCCGAATCATTAAACTCAATGGATCTTACCGGGGATTATGATTGTTGCATTCAACACTTGCAATATGGTCGATTGTGCTATGAATATGGCTTAGGTATGCATTCTTTGCCCGTGATTCCCTTGCCAAGTCCTACCTACCCGTGGGAAGGTCACCACCCTGTATTACATTATAAGCAGAACAGTTTCTCCCATCATCACGGCGGATTTCATCAAAGTCCGGCTTTCTATGGCATGCAACCCGTACATTTTCCAGCTGTCTCATTTCCATGGGAGGATGTGCCAAAACACCGCGGGACGGGAACATATTTGCCATATATGGTAGGTTGATCTATTATTTTTACAAAATATGATCTTTTCATATATAATTATTGGCCTTTTACTTTGTGATTTTTGTAGAATATGTCGCCTCATGGTAATAGATTTCCGGTTCTGAAAGAAAGGATCCAGGCACCGTCAGGATCCACAAGTCATCACAACTGGCGAAATATGAGCTTTCCGGAGCCAAATATGCTGGACAGAAGCAGCCACGAGCTCTCACTGCCCGTTGACAAAGCTGTAGGCGGTGGTGCTAGCTCGTCCGACAGCTACCCTCTTCATCAGTATGAGTATCCTAATGCAAATGGCTCCCTCGTATACCGGGAGGGCACTGAAGTTGAGCTGGTTGGGCATCCACCTGGGTCAGAAAACAGTTGGCCACAAAGAACAGTCTCTTCGTCTCCCAGAACTCCGTCTGGGGCCCACAAAGCTGTAGCCTCTGGTGCTAGCTCGTTCGGCAGCTACCCTCTTCATCAGTACGGGCATCCTGATGCAAATGGCTCGCTCATCCACCGGGAAAGCACTGAAGTTGAGTTTGTTGGACATCCACCCGGGTCAGTAAACAGTCGGCCACAACAAACAGTCTCTTCTCGCAGAACTACGTCTGGGGCACACAATGCTGTAGCCGATGGTGGTAGCTCGTCCGACAGCTATCTTCCTCATCAGTACGGGCATCCTAATGCAAATGGCTCGCTCATATACCGGGAGGGCACTGAAGTTGAGTTTGTTGGACATCCACCCGGGTCAGAAAACAGATGGCCACAACGAACAGTCTCTTCGTCTCCCAGAACTCCGTCTGGGGCGCACAAGTCTGTAGCCGCTGGTGCTAGCTCGCCCGACAGCTATCCTCTTCATCAGTACGGGCATCTTAATTCAAATGGCTCGCTCATCCACCGGGAGGACACTGAAGTTGAGCTGGTTGGACATCCACCCGGGTCAGAAAACAGTTGGCTACAAAGAACAGTCTCTTCGTCTCCCAGAACTCTGTCTGGGGCGCACAAGACGCAAACTGCACCAAGCAGCGAGCAGGATCGGTAAAAATTCAGTCCCAACTCATGTTTGGTTGACGATGATATTGCTTACTCGTCTTGCATTTAAGCGATTTCTGCTGCTTCGTTGCTTGTAGGATTGCGTTGAGGTCTTCATACCGACTCAAGGATGAAGACGACTTCCCTCCATTGTCCAACTGACAGCGGTAACATTTATGTTGTTTGTTATCACATAAAGTATGAGCAAGCTCTTGGATTTTCATCCCAAACCAGTGTGCCCGAGGTGTGGCTTGCGCCTCTGTGGTGTCGACTCCCGAATGTCGTGTTTAAGGCCTTGTGAAACTGTTGTAACTTTATAGCATTGTGTTTCATATTTAGTGCCTGTCTGCCTGCATAATTTGGCAACATAGGTTCAACCTAAAGGATTTTGCATAGAACTATTCAAATCTTGATCCTCAACTTTTTTCTTCTTTGTTTTACATCATATATTGTGTAGTTTAGTCATCACCATTGCTGCTGAAGATGTCAAATGAATATTCTCTTTGCTGAAATTAAAGAAATTGTCATGATTCTCTCTCTCTCTCTCATCAATTGTATGAATGTTGGATAGCACTGTTCTTAGCATTCCCAACCGTTGTAATGCATGATATGCAGATGACAATTTCATTATGCAAATGTGTGTTTGGTTATTCAGAAGTAAAATTGATTTGAGATTATTTAAGATTAAATTTGACTCAAAATTAATTTTGTGACACGGTAGGACTAGGACTTATAAAGTAATACAAGTAGTGCAATGCATGGCTTAGAACATGGAGCGCACCACTGTGTTTAAGTTTAACTATAAATTCCTGACGTTGGCGCTCGCTCTCTTCCAATGGCAGCAAAATTTCCGCCTCCGATCCCCACAGCCAAAGGCGTCCGATCCGCTGCGGACACAATCCTATCTCAGCATATCGACCAATCCATTCACACCCCCGAGCTCACGCTTCCTCACCACGTAGCTCGATCCAAACCGGGTGAAATCACATACCAATCACTCCTATCGAGGGACAATGAAGCACTGCGAGTATTTCTGAGATCGGTCAGAGATTTCGGAGCTGTTAGAATCAGTGGTCACGGAATTCTAACGGAGGACCTCAGCCTTGTTTTGGCTAACAGTGATCGGATATTCACGGTCCCGTGCTGCCATAGTTATGGACATCACGACCAAATCGATTGGGCCGCCAATGATCATCGGATTGCCCAAGAGGCTACCGCGGCCATCGGCCTGCAGAATTATCAGATTTTCCGGTTAGTTTATTTTCAAATGCCGATTTTTTATTTTTACTAATTTTGCTAGTAATAGACATTTCCAGAATTTCGTGCTATTGAAACTAGAAAGAAAGAAGTTGTAAACATTCCACAAAGTTTCTCACATTTCACTTTCTCATCGTCATTCATATTTTTGAACCTACTTTCTATTACATTTCTTAAAATCATTGTCGAATCAAACTATAACAAATTTTGTGCGACTGAATATATTATTAACCCATAAAAGTACTTTTACTTCGGCTAAAGCTGAAAACATATACTCCCTCCGTCCCACATAATTTTACCCAGTATTCCATTTTAGTCCGTCCCACATAATTTTACCCATTTCACTTTTACCATTTTTGGTAGTGGACCCCATATTCCACTAACCCATTCCTACTCACATTTTATTATAAAACCAATACTTTAAAAGTAGGACCCACATCACACCAACTTTTTCAACTCACTTTCTATTATATTTCTTAAAACCCGTGTCAAGTCAAACTGTGTAAAATTATGTGGGACGGAGGGAGTATAACACCAAAAATTCCATATAATAGTAAAATTACTCCAGAAATACTCCTCATAGATTGTGTGAGTTGGCTAAGCGTTAGAGAGGAAATGCTGGCCAAAGGTCTCTTTCTTGAAATCCTCCATATTATTTCTTTTAGGTTTATATTTATTTAGCCATCCAAAAAAATCCCATGGAGTAGATAGATATAATTAGTAATTCTTTGACATTACAATTGCATTTCTAAATAATTTCATAAAATAAGATGTTATTTAGGTGATATTTTATTTTTGTTCCTGTGCAGCCAAAAGATGGATAACGCTACAAAAAAGCTGGAAGAAATTGCCAAAGAATTGGGTAATATTATATTTCAACGTGGCACGTATAAGTATCAAAATTCGATTGAATTAGGGGAGTCCAAATTCAGCATTTACAGGTACCATCGAGCCAACATAATTGATCCAAAATCATCTATAGTTACTGAAACAAGCCATGAGTCTTGTCCCTATGCTTTGAGCCTCCATCTTTTCTTAGATCCGGGTGAATTTTGCCTCGAAACGAGCTCAGGTCTCGTCTCTTTCGAAACAAAACCCAAGTCCCTCGTCTTGACAATTGGAAATGAGTTCAAGGTGAGACTATATATCTATAAAAGTCATATTGAATAATACTTCCTAAGTCCCTATAAAATAGTCTCATTTCTATATTTTTTGATATGCGGATTTCATTATATTTTTTTTTCGTTTTCATATCGTACCATTTTCGCATTAAAAACTCGTGACACCCCCGAATTCTCCAATTTTAGGGGTGACTGGTGAGTGAGTATATTTTATTTATTTTTTTACTAAATTTTGGTATATAATTTTTTATGTAGTTAATGAGAGTAGGTGAAATTAAATCGGCTGAGGGTAAATATACGCATAACCCTTTCCTTCAGACGGGAAGGTCGTCATTTTCATTGCGGCAGATATGGACAGTTTCCAAGTTGAATCAAGACCCAGTTATTTCTTTGTGGGATCAGATTTTGATTTTATTTGCTCTTGTATTGATTTATAAACTTTTCTCTTACATATTTTGGTAAATGAAATGCTTAAATAATTGTGTGTATTTGCTGCGATGGGATTTCTTTGATGAGACTTATATATGAAACCACAAATACCATTTTATAGTATGTAACATTTGAATGAAATGCTATGATATGATTATACTAGCAATTTGTGATTGCTCGGTTAATTATATAGCAAGAAAATGTTAGGGAGATTCAATATAGAGAACAGAAAAACGGATATCTGAAAGTCGTACAAAACACTTTCAAATCAAATCAATTTCGGTGGTTCTACCAAAGTTATTTGATCGGATAAAATTCAGAGAATGCAGAACCTTCTTATGTGTATTCGAGATAATGAACCAGAAAACTTGATCGGATTTTGAAGAAGATAAACCGATGCAGCTGTTGACGAAACAATGCATCCGTTGGGATTTAACTGAAAATAACTGATTTTCAAAAAGGTTTCGAAATTGCAAATTAGTCCTTTGATTTTCAGAATTTACATTTTCGTATGAATTTCTTATAAAGCAATTTCGTTGGAAATAAAAAATTTCCAAGCTCGACCCCAGCCAGGGGCTCTGCCCCTTGGACCCCGCTACCCGGGGGCGCTGCCCCCGGACCCCGTTCATCTGTTTAGGGGCTTCGCCCCTAACATCATAATGAATTCAAATAAGCGTGCACTTCGCACCTCCATACTTAAATGATGTATCATTATAACAATAACCGATCAATCAAGTTAATCCAATTACACTAAAATATCCAAGAAAGGTGGTTGAGATAGGAAATATAAAAAAATTGTGAACAAGCTAAGATTTTAAATGTTTTGTTTGATAAGATAAAAACCGAAATTATATACTTCCTCCATCCCATTTTTAATGTTGATATTACGAGACCCATGTAAATAAAATCTGAAAGCTATAATCTAATCTACTCATTTTAAATCCATGAGCTCACTTCCACGAGAACATTAATTGTTTTTCCATATATGTGAATAAAATTATAAATTTTGCAATTCCTATGATATTGTTTAATTTGCATGTACGTGTATGTGTCCATCCGTGTTACTCCCTTCGTCCAACTTTAGCAGTTCCGTTGACTTTTTTGCACTCTCTTCTCTCTCTTACTTTACCATTTTTCTATTTTAGTTATTTATTATCATTTTTATAAAAGGAGTGCAGAAAAGTCAACAAGACTACTAAAGTGGGATAGATGAAGTATATTTTTCATAAACTTTTGTGAAAACAGGACGAGTGCAGTTTTTCCATATTTTTGTATCTTCGAAGCAACTTTTCATGTGCAGCTGTACAACTTTATTCAAAGTTTTATATCAAAGTCCAAAAGGCTTAAATAAGAAAATAATGAGCATGACAATTATTTGACTATTCGTGTTATATTTGCTTTGACTATTCGTGATATATTTGCGAGCAGTGTTAGTTAAAATTTGAATCTTCGAAAGCTTTCAAGCCCTGTTTTCTTTCTCATATAAAAATCAGCTTCATGTACGACTTAAGCTTTTTTAACAATTTGAAAAGTTCAACTGGACTTTCACTATATGTCATTTTCAAATGGTCGATGATGTACGATTTATCACACATGATGTATTATGTATATACTGTATATATATTTGTATTTATATATATATATTCAAAACTATTGCATCGTGAATTGCCAGCTTATAAATGAAATATATGTATACTAATTATTAAGAATTAAATTAAATGTTATCCAAAGCTTACATATTAATTTATACGAAATGATTAAGATTACAATTATATGTTATCAACGACGGACGTAGGTGGGGTCGGGTGGGGTCGACCGACCCCATCGCCGTCTGATGAGGCTGCCGAGAAACTTCATTTTTTTGACCTCCGACCAAACGCAACAGCATCTCCGACCCCACACAGTAGATCTCCACCCCATGGTTTGGCCTTCATCGGAGTAACGAGAGGACGAATCAGTTGGATTAATAAGGAGATATTGGGGATGGCGGAGAGAGACAGTAAAAAATAGGAGTAAAATTGATATACTCTAAATAGATTAAACAATTCCCCACTTCTTAATTTATTTAATAGTAATAAAATTAGATGAGAGGGCATCATGGCCTATTAAAATATAAAATCAGTCGGTTTCTTTTAACATACATATTGATGGCTTAATTGGTTGAATTACTTAGGTTATCACCATAATTATCATATAGCATATGTCATTAACCATAATTTCATTCTATTTTTATTTCATTTATTGAGTTTTAAAATTAGTTATCAATTACCAAGTGATTATTATTTTTATAATATTTTCTTAATTTTTTTTATATAAGCTGCTAAAATATGATGGGAGGTGTATGATTTAATAATATCTTAGTAAATATAGAGAGGGAAACATTTAATTACTACTGTTATAAATGAAAGAAATATTTGAGTAGATTTTGTTGAATATAGATATTCCTATGAAAATATCATTCATAACAGAAGATATGACTGACTATTATATGATTTGAAATATTTTTTAAATAATTATTTGTTATATTTTTTATTAATCAAATTATGTTTTTAAAACAATTATTTAATAATAATAATTATTATTATTATTATTATTAATTGTGGATTATATCCGACCCCACGAGCTACATTTTCTGGGTCCGTCATTGTATGTTATGGATGGTCTTGGTATATATGAAATGGATTAACTATAACATAACAAATATTCAATGAGAAATATAACTCAGACAAACAAGGCATGAACTGTTTAAAAAGTATTTGAAATCTTGCTTTGTGCTTAAAAGGGTGTGCCTCTTTTCATTTCACGGGCTTTATGGTTATCTTCTTTTTTGTTTCAACGCATTTTACCCCAAAAAAGTATTGAATTATATATTCAACCATTGCATATTTCTTCCGTTCCACTCTAAGTGACATATTTTTCTTTTTGTAACGATGATATACATTTTAAATATAAAAACATCATTCTCTGTACTTTTTTCTTCCTCTTACTTTATTTTTTCCACTGTACTCACAAAATAATACTAAAAATTCATGTGCCAAATTAGAAAAGCATCACTTAGAATGAGACAAATAGAGTAATATTTTAATTAATATTTGGCAGTTGACTTAGAGTGTCCACAATTGATGGAACAGTTACGTCACAGCCGCAAAAAAACTTATCCCCTAGTCAGCACAGCCACAAAAAACTTGTTCGCCTAGTCAGTACAACCACAACAACTTGTCCGTCTACAATAATAGTCATGCCACAACCACAAATCAAATTATTTTATCAATTGTTGGTATATTTTAATTATACTAGGATTAATTAATTGGACAAAAATAATTTTAAAAAAAAACATAATTCATTAAAAATAAAAATTAAAACCAAGTCTTCGTTGTTTAAAAAATATTGAAAATTTATACATCGAAAATTACAAAAAAATGCTAAAAAACATAATTCATTTATAACTAATTAGTCTACGAGAATTACAAACAAAAGTAATCACGATATGCTCGCTCCCCTAAATGTCCGTGTCTCTTCAACAATATCGGCCTGGAGTTGGTGATGTGATGTTTCCTCTCATGTATCAAGGAAAACTCAGAGCAAGTATTCATCGGTACGCGGTACACCCATTTGAATCTGGACGATAGCAACACCGTGACTTAGTAAGTTTTCTAACTAAAGTTTTACATGCGGGAAACTATATAATCCTTCTATTCAACATGTTTGCATGGGACTTGAGAACTTCATTTTGAGTTACAAACAAGAATTATAATTATAATTATAAAAGAAATCAAATGTTGGAATAGTGAATGTACGAGCCAAATTAATGGACAAGAACCGGGGCGAGAACAGTCGGGTCCAGGCCCCTACCCGGACTGAGCGATACGGATCCGTAACGGTCATACCCATTAAATTCCATAAAATTATGTTTAGTAATTAAAATATAAAATAGTTAATGCAGTAAGGCTCTTTCTTTTATAGTATACATGTTTGTTGATCAATTTAGGAAATCAAAGCTGTGATTTATGAGTGATGTTTATATAAATAGTTTACTATCCTTATTTAATTAAGAGTGATACTAAATGGCCATAATATGGCCAGTCACACAGGATTAATTTAGTCAGTTTGCTGATATCAAAAAATTAAAAGTACTTAAATATCCTTCTCCCGTTTTCAGTCTTTTCGTTTCCCTCCATCGATTATTGAGAAGTCAGCCACTTTCAAATTTCAAATTTAAATGCATTAATTACTCCTTAATAGCAGATTTAATTACTTTACTTAATGAGAGTGTAATCTATCATCTCTTGTAAGATTATACTACTGTACATGTTAGTGAATAGTGATGGACTGATGGTACGACAAATGCCATTTTAGTAGTAACATTTTACTTTCTTAATTTTATAAAATTAAATTATAGATTAACAAATCTATTTATAAATTTAAATTATACTATAATGAATCTTAGTTATAAAGTTTAAAAAGAAAAATTTATACGATAAGTGTATTAATAAACTCAATTAAAGAAAGTCAATTCTAATGAAAATGATAATTGAACAAATCAATCTACTACTTTTTATATACTATTATTTAAATTTAATTGAACAATTAAGTTGAATTTTAGATATAAATGAACAATTGAATAGCGACTAATGTATAACTTTAATTCAAATTTTAAAAAAAATAAATTATCCAATTTAACCTAAAATTCACATATAATATATAACTGAATCTAAACACAATTGATCATTCGATTTTGCTCTAAGACTCAATTAAATTGAGTAGTAGTATTAATAAAAATTCTGGAGTGTATCAAATTGATTCATATACCTTTTATATTTTATATTCAGTTGTGGTTGGGCAATTAGGGTAAATTTTAGATTCAAATGCTCAATTAAATTCTATAATTACATCTTATAAAAAAGTGAATCTAAGTATTATTGAATTGCTTAATTGATTCTATGTTTAGTTAACTCTAAGTTCGATTGAATTGTTAGTTACATATTACAATTAAGTGGATCTAAGTACTTTTAAATTGCTCAATTGATTCTATGTTCAATCAACTATTTAATTGAATTATATAGTTACATCTTATAATCAAGTGAATCGAAGCATTATTGAATTGTTCAATGCTTCAATTGATAGTAATATTCAATTAACTCAAGTTTAGTTGGATTGTTTATTAAATCTTATAATCGAGTGAATCTAAACAGTATTGAATTGTTCAATTGTTTTTCAATTCAATTGAATAATTTAGTTGTGTCTTATATTTAAGTGAAAGTAAGCACTATTGAAATTTATTCAGCCGAATATAGCTTCAATTAAATATCAAACCAATTTATATTCGATTGAATAATTTGATTTTAAAATTCATGTATTTGTTTGATTATATGATGATCTTTATTGTTATTTTTCAAATAAAATTTTAATTAGTTACCGTCGTTGCATTATCCACACTAAAGTAACAATGTCGTCGAGAATATCATCGTCGTTGGAAACTTTTTTTCCTACTCAAAAGCGGTGTCAAAATACGTGGCTTGAGAATTACAACTTGCCTCAAACAACATGTTTCGGTTTAAAATTTTAAGGTAAAATTATAAATTCCATGAATAAAAAGTCGTATATAATCAATGCTTAATTAAAAGTTAGTAACAAATTTTTACCTTATATAATTAATCAGTTTATTCTTAAATTATAGTAAAATATAAACGATTAATGTTATAAGGTCTATTAGCATTATTTTTTAACTTATGCCATGACTCATGTTTATTTGTAAATGTAAATTTTACTTATTAGAGTATGCTATATGGCGTAAGCTGTTAAAATTGAAATAATTAAAAAAAAATTGCAGTAGTTGGAAAAAGAGAATAGTAAGTATAGGCCCAACTCCCAATACATCTTCTTCCTCCTGTTTCTAGTTTCCAATGCTTTAAGGGCATCCACAATGGTGGCCCTCTTGGGCATGTCCAAGCCACCATTTCTTGGGCATGCCCAAGAAACTTGGCCCTTGCCCTCAAAACTTGGCCACCACAATGGTGGCCCTAAGTAAAAAATGCATAATTAAAAAAAATGCATACTTTAAAAAATACTAAAAACATTTGAAACCAGATTGTCGTAGTATTATAGATAGGGTAAAATTATACAACGACAATGTCTTAAATACAAAAAAAAAAAGACGCACACCGCCCGACTACTCGGTGTCGTCATCGTCATCCATCACATCATCGGCACCGCCTCCACCGCCTCCATCGCCGCCACTGCCACTTGCACCGACCCCACTGCCGCTGGCACCGCCCGACTGCGACCCTTCCGACCATCCCAACTTCGACCTCAGTCGAATAATGAGGTCGTAGTAGAACCTCTTGGTCTCCGGATCAGTTGACTTCTCGTACAAGGCCAAATTATCCTGAAGTTGCTTCATCATCTGCACCTCTAGGGTATGAGCCAAAGCCGCCCGCGGTGTTGCGGGCATCGCTGTAGAGGTCGCAGCGGAGAACTGAGAGCCGGTTCTAGATGCCCGGATTGCGGCACGCTGGCCCTGCGGACGTGAGCGCCGAGAGAGTCTGGAGGGGGGCTCCTCCTCCGAAGCATCATCGTTTAGGTCGAAGGCGCGTGAGTCACTACTACTGCTGTAGTTGCCGGCAAGCCCAGTCTAGTCCGCTTCGGCCCAGAGACAGGATCTTTGTCGATGAGGACCCTGAATTTCGGGCAGTCACGCAGCACGAGGTATTCGTCCCAGTAGGTAAACTTCGGCCACGATTCAGTATTGAACAACTGATACGACAACGCTCGTACGTCGGCTTCGGTGCGGCCGCTCTCAGCAAGGGGGAGTTGGGTCTCGTATATGCCACTGAACCACTTCAACGCTTTAGTAATCCTTCCGAACTTCTTCCGGACCTGGCTAGCCGTACGCTCGACGCTCCCATCTGGTTTGAATTCGTTGTACACATCGAAAAAGCGATTCCAAAAGCAAACGTCGGTCTGATCCGTACCGACTATAGAATCGGTCGTGACCGCATACCAGGCTCTGGCTACAGCAATGGATTCTTCATTGCTATAGTAGGTCGACCACCGGTTTCCACCGCCACCGCCACCGCCGCCGCCGCCGCCACCGCCGCCTCGCCGACCACTTCGGCGCCACCTCCTCCGGTGCTCTGCTCTCCACGGCGGCCGGCGGTTCGACCACCGCCGCCGCTTCGCCCCCCACTGACAAACTCGTATTTTAGTGCCATGATTGGTGTGTTGATATGCTTAATTTGTGAGTTTTTGTGCTCAAAATGGTTATTTCCAGCCAATTACTCTTTGTTTCGGAGTTCACGTGTTTGTTGAAGTGTTTTAGGCAAAATAGGCAAAAAGATGTGAAACAGAATCCCACCCGGCCGGGTGATATTTTGGTCAGAAAAGCCACCCGGCCGGGTGGCATTGAGAAGCCGTGGAGAGTACAGAGAGTTCGAGAGAAGACTCACCCGGCCGGGTGATTTTACAGTGCAACAATTCCACCCGGCCGGGTACGTATTTCTGGCGATTTTTCCAAGCAAAAACGCGATTTTCTGAAAGAGGGAAATAAGAAAGAAAAGCTAGGGCAACTCCACTCATTCCCTACCACCGTGAAACACACTACCCATCTCTCTCAAGCACTCTTGGAAGAAGATTGAAGATTCAAGCTTCAATTCATCCGCCAATTGTACTCCGTATCATGTTTTCCATTGTTTTCTTTAGTTTCTCTTTGTTTTCTACCATGAACATGAGTAGCTAAACATCTTTTATGTAGAATTCTTGGTGAAGATGCATTGATTTATAGTTTTAATCCAATTGACTTCGTTTTTATCTTGCTCTTGCAATTGTTTGAATTGTTCTTGTGCTTTTTCCTAACAATTGCTTGATCACCAATTGGGAGTGTAAGGTTTCTTAGACTAATCGGGAGATGAAATATTTAACCTTGAAAGAAGAATTATTCACACCTTAATTCAATAAAACTCGGGAGAGTTGAGGTTTTGAGTGGGATCTTTAATCTAATCGAGCTATTAGGAGTTAGGTCTAAGAGTTAGAAGGGGACTTCAATTATTACACCTAATCTACGGATTTCTCACCTCGGGAGGGGGTTTAATCTATATTTGTGATTGATTCAACAATTCTGGAGACTTTAAATGGTAAATCGATTTCAATTGGGTTAGGCTATGAGTTGTGCATCGGATCCTTGAATTCTGCATATTTCTTCATCTTTATCTGCAACTTGTTTCTTTGTTTTCTTGTTAAGTGCTTATTTTAATCTCTGTTTTTATATGCTTTTAGTAGTTGTTAGTTTAAAACCAAAATTCTCGATCGTCTGGATAGTAGTTGAAATTGATTCATGGTACTTAGGTTTACACTTAATTGTCTCTGTGGGATACGATATACTCTTGCTTGCTATTTGCTACAATAGCCTTGTACACTTGCAGGTATTATTTGGGTAAAATAAAGTTGAGTCAAGTTTTTGGCGCCGTTGCCGGGGACAATTTTTTGTGTTAAATAGCTTGATATCGTGATAATAATCAAGATTACTAATTCAGACATTACTGCTTTATTTTTCTTTTAATTTTTCGAGTTCTCACATTTGTGTTTCCTGTTCAGGTGTATGCACACACGCTCTAAAGGCTTGCCTCTAGAACCTTTCGATCCAGAAATCGAAGCATCAAACCGGAAGAGGAACGCATATAGGAGGCTCACAAAGAAGATTCAAGCTTCTTCGCCAAACCGCGTAGGAGCATCTTCAGATCGGAGGGACCTCTCACCTATTCGATCACCAGTCCAGGATCATATTCAGCTTGATCCTGATTCTCCTATTCTGATGGAGAACAATGGCCCACCACCACCTCCTCCCACTAATGCTGAGCTTCTACAACAGCTGGAGGAATTACGTCAACAGGTTAATCGTGGACCAGCTGTACCGGTGCAGAACCAATATGTTTACCATGGAGTGGCTAATCCAACTGTCTTCAACACTATCGCCGCCAACACCTTTGAGCTGAAACCAGGACTGATTCAGATGGCGGAAAATAATGCTTTTAGGGGCAAATCCTCAGACGACCCTAACAAGCATATTACCAAGTTCATTCAGATCTGCAACACGACAAAGATGAACGGAGTGACGGATGATCAGGTCCGACTGAGATTGTTTCCTTTTTCTCTGGAAGACGCAGCAAAGGATTGGCTGGAGAGTTTGGCACCAAGGTCCATTAGAACATGGGATGACATGGTCCACAAGTTCCTGGAGAAGTTCTATCCCCCTAGCGAGGCTATTAAAAGACAACACGAGATTATTGGCTTCCAGATGTCTCCTACGGAGACTATAAAAGATGCATGGGGGAGATTCAAGGCCCTGCTGAAGAGGTGCCCCAATCATGGCTTAACCCCAACAGTGCAAGTCATTACATTCTTCAAGGGTTGTATACCTGAAGCACAGCGGGAGCTAAATCTCAGTGCGGGAGGTAATCTGCTTAAGAAAGGAGAGCAGGAGGCGATGGAGGTGATTGAAGAACTTGCATCCAGTGATGAAGGATGGAGCAACGGAAGGAATAAGGTGCATAGGGTTGCTTATACCACGGACCATGATACAATGAGCACTTTATCCGACAAATTGGATGCATTAACTATGAAGTTCGACTGCATGGCGATGGGGCAACCGTCTCAAGAACCACAAGGAAACATGGAAGATGCGAACTATGTGCAGCAGGGGGGCAACAGGTATTACAACAATTCACGCCCGAACTTTAATAGTGGAGGATACAACCACTATGGGAACAAGGGGCATCCCAATCTCTCTTATGGGAACCCCAATAATGCATTGCAACCTCCCCCGGGATTTACAGTTACTGATGGGATGGTCAACGATCCTAAGAAGATGACCACGGAGGACATACTCAAGTCCTTTATGCTACAATCCAACAAGGTGATGGAGCAGAACAATCAGAGGATGCAGAAGGTCGAGACGGATGTACAAGGAATGGCCACTCATTTGAAGAACATTGATGTTCAAATTAGCCAGATTTCCCAGACTGTGAGTACCCTTACTCAACCGGGAAAATTCCCGTCCAACACCATTGTCAACCCCAAGGACTGCAAAGCTATCAACTTGCGGAGTGGGACGAGCTATGAGGGACCCTCAATGCCCTCAGCGAATGCAGGGAAAACAGCAGAGAAACCCATTGAAGAGGAGGAGCTAGTCGAAGAAGATGAACCGGAGACGGTTCAGGTCACTATTCCACCTAAGGAGAACGCAGTTCCAGCTCCGTCTACAACTCCTGCAGTTCACACTCCGGTTGAAGTGAGGATCCCTTATCCTCAACGGGTGCAGAAGAAGAAGACGGATGCTCAGTTTTCAAGATTCTTGGACATATTCAGAAAGGTGCAGATCAACATTCCTCTGGTGGAGGCACTTCAGCAGATGCCCAGCTACGCTAAGTTTCTAAAGGATGTGGTCTCCAACAAGAGACGATGGATGGAATATGAGACGGTTAATCTAACGGAGAGCTGCAGCGCCATTATTCAGAAGAAGCTGCCGGCAAAGTTGAAGGATCCCGGGAGTTTTACCATATCTTGCATAGTAGGAGATTGTCAAGAGGGAAGGGCTCTATGTGATCTGGGTGCAAGCATCAATCTGATGCCATATTCTTTCTTTCAGAAGTTGAAGATCGGAGTGCTTAGGCCCACTACTATTTCACTGCAGATGGCGGACAGAACAGTGTCGCACCCGAAGGGGATCGTTGAAGACATCCTAGTCAAGGTCGGGGAATTTATTTTTCCAGCCGACTTTGTGGTTCTAGATATGGAAGAAGATAAACACGTCCTACTTATCCTCGGTAGACCTTTCTTAGCTACCGGGAGAGCACTTATTGATGTCCACAAGGGAGAGCTCACTCTTCGACTGAATGAAGAGAGCATCACATTCTCCATTTATGACGCTATGCTGAGGTATGATGATGACGATGCGTGGAGGTTAAAGCAGTGCAAAGTGATCGAGGTGGTTGATGATTGCGTGAGAGAAGTTGCCCAGGTTATCTCGTGTCAGGACAGATTGGAGCAATGCCTTTCACAGGCCATAATAGCTCCGGACATCCTGCAAGCGCCCAAGCTCACTGAGGAGATGCTTCATTTTGTGGGAGCCCTTAATTCTGGTGTAGAGATCTCAAGAAGGAACAACAAATTTTTACCACTTAGAGATCCGGCGGAAGAAGAAGAGAAAGAAGAGAAGAAGGAGGAACTTAAACCGCTGCCCTCACACCTCAAGTATGCTTTTCTAGGAGAGAAGGAGACGTATCCGGTAATTGTCTCTTCATCACTTACTCCTACTGAACTCGATAAGCTGCTACGCGTGCTTAGGAAGCATAAGGGAGCTATAGGGTGGTCCATATCGGACCTCAAAGGAATCAGCCCTACTGTTTGCATGCACAGAATTTTATTGGAGGAAGGATCCAAGCCTAAGGCGCAGAATCAAAGAAGGTTGAATCCGATAATGCAAGAGGTGGTCAGGAAGGAGGTATTGAAGTGGTTGAAAGCCGGAATCATATACGCGATATCCGACAGTGATTGGGTAAGCCCCACCCAAGTCGTGGCCAAGAAGGGTGGCCAAGAAGGGTGGCAATGATGAAATGATAGCCACAAGATTGGTGACCGGGTGGCGAGTTTGCATAGACTACAGGATACTTAATGCAGCAACGAGGAAGGACCATTTCCCTCTTCCGTTTATTGATCAGATGCTTGACAGATTGGGGGGGTATGAGTACTACTGTTTCCTAGATGGATATTCCGGGTACAATCAGATCTTGATCGCTCCGGAGGACCAACACAAGTCGGCCTTTATTTGTCCGTACGGTGTCTACGCCTTCCGGAAGATGTCTTTTGGGCTTTGCAACGCTCCAGCCACATTTCAGAGATGTATGATGTCCATCTTTCACGACATGGTGGAAGATATTATGGAGGTGTTCATGGATGACTTCTCGGTCTTCGGATCGACTTACGATCAGTGCTTGGATAATCTGACGAGAGTATTGCAGAGATGCGAGGAGACCAACTTAGTGCTAAACTGGGAGAAGTGTCACTTCATGGTACGTGATGGTATTGTGCTTGGGCACAAAGTATCTGGTGCAGGTCTAGAAGTTGATAGAGCCAAGATCGTGGCGATTGAGCAAATGCCACCACCATCTAATGAGAAAGCTGTGAGGAGCTTCTTAGGGCACGCGGGATTTTACAGGCGATTCATCAAGGATTTCTCTCAAATAGCTCGCCCTCTGACTAGCCTGCCGGCTAAGGATGTCAAGTTCCATTTCTCCGAAGACTGTCTACAAGCCTTCGAAATTTTGAAGAAGGCGTTGGTGCGCGCCCCGGTGCTCATAGCTCCAGATTGGTCTCAACCTTTCGAGATCATGTGAGACGCCAGTGATGTAGCTGTAGGGTCGGCACTGGGGCAGAAAAGAGATAAAGTGTTCAGAGTGATTTATTACGCAAGCCGGACTCTAGATCCAGCTCAGGCAAACTACACTACCACGGAAAAGGAGATGCTAGCTGTGGTGTATTCCTTTGACAAATTTCGCCCCGATCTCATTGGAGCGAAAACTATTGTGTTCACTGATCATGCCGCCATCCGCTTTTTGTTTGCTAAGGTGGATGCCAAGCCTCGTCTGATTCGTTGGGTTCTTTTGCTACAAGAATTCGACTTGGAGATCCGAGATCGCAAGGGGTGTGAGAATGTGGTAGCCGACCATTTATCTAGACTGGAACATTGCTTTGAAGGCGAGAATTTGAAGAGGCCAATAAATGAAGAGTTCCCTGATGAGCACCTCTTCTATGCTCAAAGTTCGTCGCCTTGGTATGCTGACATTGTGAATTTCCTAGTAGCCAAGGTGACCCCAGAAGGCCTCAACAAGTATCAAACGAGGAAGTTCTTTCATGATCTCAAATTCTATTTTTGGGATGAGCCGCTCCTATTCAGAAGATGTGCAGATATGGTCATTCGAAGGTGTACACCCGATGAACAATGGGAAGCTGTGATAAGAAATTGCCATTCAAGCCCCACCGGAGGCCATTTTGGAGCAAACCGAACGGCGATGAAGGTGCTCCAATGCGGATTTTATTGGCCAAGCATTTATGGAGATTGTCAGAAGTTTGTTCTCCACTGCAATGAATGCCAGAGGACAGGGGGTATCTCTAAGAAGAAGGAAATGCCGATGACTACTATTATGGAGATAGAGCTTTTCGATGTATGGGGAATCGACTTCATGGGCCCCTTCTCGCTATCCTCCGGTCAACAATACATCCTCTTGGCGATTGACTATGTCTCCCGTTGGGTGGAAGCAATTCCCACTCCAATAAACTCTTCTAAGGTGGTGATAAACTTTGTGAAGAAGAACATTTTCACGAGGTTCGGGGCGCCGAGAGCCTTAATAAGTGATGGGGGGTCTCATTTCAAAAACAAGTGGCTGGAAGTTGTATTGAGTAAATATGGTGTCAAGCACCGAATCACTTCCCCTTATCATCCTCAAGCCAATGGTCAAACTGAATTGGCCAATCGAGAAATCAAAGGCATCTTGGAAAAGACGGTGAATGCCAATAGGAAGGATTGGGCTTTGAAGCTCGATGATGCACTTTGGGCATATAGGACGGCTTATAAAACGCCGATCGGCATGTCACCGTATCAGTTGGTGTTTGGGAAATCTTGTCATCTTCCCGTGGAGCTTGAACACAAATTGTATTGGGCGGTGAAGCAGTTGAATGCTGATTACTATAAGGCCGGAAAGGAGAGGCAAGCTTATCTGAACTTGCTTGATGAATTTAGGAATGAGGCATTTGAGAACTCGGCAATTTACAAGGAGCGCCTCAAGACATACCATGACAAGATGATAGACAAGAGGGAGTTTCTCCCCGGAGATTTGGTGCTACTATTCAATGCACGTCTAAAACTCTTCCCCGGGAAGCTCAAGTCAAGGTGGTCCGGCCCTTTCAAAGTCAAGACAGTTATGAAGAATGGAGCTTTGGAGCTCGAAACCGATGATGGGCGAGTGTTCACGGCCAATGGTCAGAATGTGAAGAAGTTCCACTCTATGGAGCAAAAGGAAGAGGTGTTCCATCTTTCCTTGGAGGCGCAGTGATACACTATGGAGATGTCGAGCTAACGACTTTAACCAAAAGCGCTTTAGGGGAGGCAACCCCTAGTAGGTAACGCTATTGCTTTTTGTGTGATTTGTCTTTTGATTTTTGGTGTGTTTGTTTTTTCCTTCCTTCTTTTGGCTTTTGTATCCTTAGTCTATTTGTGTGTCCCTTTTAGTAAGCAACTCATCGGATGTGCAGTTGGTTTTTGCTCGGGAACTGACAATTTGCAGGAATAAAGTGTAAACACTGGTAGAAGGGGAGTGGAAATTCGGATGGAGCACAAAATTCTGCCCAGAAAAGGTCACCCGGACGGGTGGGTTTATCACAAAAAAAACCACCCGGCCGGGTCAGCCACTTTACAAAGAAAAATTCCAGAGAGGACTCTAAGACGACCACCCGGCCGGGTGAATTTCCAGTTCAACAATGATACCCGGCCGGGTCAATGCCAGCGGGGCTTTCGAACGACCACCCGGCCGGGTGAATTTCCAGTTCAACAATTCTACCCGGCCGGGTCACTACCGAATAACGTCGGGATTCCAGTGAGTATTAGATTTCATTCACCCGACCGGGTGGTTTTTACGTTGAGAAATTCCACCCGGCCGGGTCCGATGCGGCGACCCCTAGGTATTTAACAGGTATTTCGATTTCTCTCCCTCACCCGCCCCTTTCCACCCGCCTCCTCTCCCTCTTCCTGATTTCTCTCCTCCACACACACAAATTCACTCAACATCTCACACACCCACCACATTTTCCACCATCCTAGTTTCAATTCCTTCTTGCTAGAGTGTTTTGGTTTGTTTAATTTGGGTATTTAGAGGAGTTCTACCAACACACTCAAGAAAGAGCCCCTCTTTTCGATTTTTTCTCTTACTACAAGCAACAAAGGTATGTTCTTCACCTCTAACCCTCTCTAGCCATGGATATGATGTGCAAAGTGTGATGGGTATGAAGTTATAGCCTTTGCAAGTTGAATTGGTGATAGTCTTATGCCTACTTTGTGAAATTGTTTGGGTTTTGATATGAATTGTGCTTGTGGTGAAGTCTTTGAGTATGCATTGTTGGCTTGAGAGGCTGCATTAGCTTGTTTGAGTTGAGTTTGAATTTGGGTATGAATATTGTTGCTATTCCTTATATGAGAGGATGTTATAGTTGACTTTTATTGGTTTATGTAAGTTCTGGGATTGAGTCTATCTCCCATAAAACTTGGTTAAGTCGTGTTTATAGATTTTGGAAATCGAGTCTATCTTTCTAATTCCTAGCTAAATTGCGTGTATGCCCTAAATGTTGTGATTGGTAATGGGGATGTTAGGAATAGAGTCTATCTTCCTACATCTTTATCTGTAACCTGAAGTTTGGGGGAGTCACTAATATTTCTCTTTTTAGGTACCCACTACCGATGGCCCCGAGAACTCTCAAACCACAGAAGGTTGGGGTCACCCTTCGAAAAGGGGAAAACAGGAAATGGGAGGCCTTGGCGGCTCTTGACAGCATACCGTCCAGGTATCAAAGTCGAGCCATTTTAAACGGACTGGGAATCCGGCACTCCTGGGATATCCTTGTCCAAGCTGGACACCTTGGTCATTTGTTCTCTTTGAAGCACGGGTCCTACAAGGCCCTCACGGTGGAGTTCTTCACTACTCTCACAGTGGAGTCCTCGGGGAGGAACATCAACTCAATGTCCTTCCGCCTTGATAACGAAGAACACACCATTTCTGTCGACGAGTTCAATGACCTCTTTCATCTGATAGAGGAAGGTGAGGAAGGCATTCTCGAGGATCCCCAGCCTGAGGATTACAATAGAAACGAGTTCTGGAGCTTGATCAGCAGCGAAGCGGTGTTCACCCCGTCCAGAGCCAAGATTAATTCAATCAGAAACCCTGTCCTTCGGTACATGGCAAAGGCCTTGGTCTACTACCCTTTAGCTCACACAGAAGCAGGCAGCATGTCCACGGAAATACTATTTGTGTTGTGGGGAATGCTCAAACGAAGAAGGATCAACATTGGGCATTATATTATCAAAAACCTGGAGAGGCAGTCAAAGAGACAGAACGGCAAGCTGTGTTGTGGAGGAATTGTCGCGGCATTGGCCTTCAAATTTGGTGTGAGCTTTGAGGGAAGGACCCCAGATCCCGGTCCCACAATCCTGGATTGGGACACAATTAAGAGGTCCAACATCATTCTGGTTGACAGACGGGGCGCAGGATATTTCAGGATAGATCAACACACGTGCATTAGGTTCCCCGATCCCCAGCTCTTCGCGGTCGGCGGTTGGGGGTACCAGACCAATTGGAAGATGGATACACCAGACCATTTGGAGAAGATCGAGAGTGACCCCCCTCACGGGGAAGGAGCCGCGGATGCCGTGCCCAATTATGTCGACCCCGCCTATCTTCCGACACCGCATATCCCTGAGGAGCTCATGCAGATAGAGAACGCCCCAGCAGCCATGAATGAGGATGATGAAGAGCCCGCCACGGAGTATGAAGAAGGCCAGAGCAGCCAGCCCAAGAGGAGCCGACCACGAGGGAGGCCATCCAACGACAGCTACTTGGCGGAAATTGCTGTAGGAGTTCGATCACTTCGGGTGAGCCAAGACCAGCAGGATGCCCGGTGGATCCAAGCACAGCAGTGGAACGCAAACGCTGAGGCATGGAGGTTCCAGTGCGATACTCAACTTGACAACTTTGGAACTCGCTTGGATCACTATGGAGAGCAGCTTCAGCAGCTACAGACTCGTTTCGATGCTAGTGATGCCACCCACCAGGCGTTATACCGTGCCTATTACGCGAGGTTCCCACCGCCGGCTGAATAGAGGTATCCCAACCATCCACTTCTCTTCAAACTTATTCTACCCTCTGGCTTGAATAAGTTTGGGGGGGGGTTCTGACGTGGAGTGGTTGTTCCATTTCTTCATGTGCTAATGTTGTGTACTTGTGTTTTTAAGACTTTTTCTTTTTAATGTTTTATTTGGGGTCATTTGGTGTAAGTCCCGCCTGTGGGACTCAAATTCGAATATGGATGAATGTAAGATAATTGATGCTAAGTACGGGGTTGATGGCTTATGATGATAATTGTTTTTGTCTTAAAAATTGTGGTTAGAATGGCTAGGGATCGCGTGATCATTCCATGATTTAATTGTGAGTGAAGTGCTTGTTTGCTTGGTCAATGCTAATCCCGGTGAGATTTGAGCCATACTTTGTTCATGTGTGATTTGATTGGGTAACTTGTTTTAGTTTCTAGAACTTGCTCCTCGTCATGTCAAGTCTTTACAGTGGATGTGAACTTAGGAGATGAAGTTAGGCATTCTTTGATTATCCTCATTTGCTTATAAATCCCTAGTCAGCCCTCATAGCCAAAATTGTGTTTGATAGTTGAAAAAGGAATGTTCGGAAGACCTATAAAAGGGGAGAAAAGCACAATGTTACAAAAGATGAGAAGTTATGCATATATGTATCTAAAAAAAAAATGGAGGTATAAGCTAGACGAAGTCTAGGGAAAAAAAAAATGGTGAGAAAAGTTTTGTAAATAAATAAATAGTGTGATGGGGTTTTGAAAAAGGAGATCTTGGAAGGAAGCTTGATAAAGCCGAGTATCGAGAATCATGTTAGGAAATGGTTGTTGTGGAGATGTGTGCCTTAATTACATTCTTTAGTCACTATAGCCTAAATTCACCATACCGTCCAAAGAGCCTACATTACCACCCAAATAAAGACCTTTCTGATCTTAGGTTCGCTTTCCCATCAGAACAGAGGAGACGTTTGACGTTGAGCAAGCCTATGGTAAGCATTACATGTTACTTGATTTGAGTGTTTATAGTACGCCTTATACACTTGAGTGAGAGAGAATAAAAGGGGGAAAATCACACCTCCTAAACCTTGTGAGAGCATTGATACCAGGTGATATACGAGACAGTAGCTTCAATTAATGTTTGGTTGATTCTTGTATGTATCCTACAATCGAACTTGTTTGAAAATTTTCTGAAGCAAAACATCAACTCCACCACTATGCATGAGTTTGTTCTTCATGATTTCTTATTCTTATTTGAGGACAAATAAAGGTCTAAGTTTGGGGGAGTTGACAAACTCGTATTTTAGTGCCATGATTGGTGTGTTGATATGCTTAATTTGTGAGTTTTTGTGCTCAAAATGGTTATTTCCAGCCAATTACTCTTTGTTTCGGAGTTCACGTGTTTGTTGAAGTGTTTTAGGCAAAATAGGCAAAAAGATGTGAAACAGAATCCCACCCGGCCGGGTGATATTTTGGTCAGAAAAGCCACCCGGCCGGGTGGCATTGAGAAGCCGTGGAGAGTACAGAGAGTTCGAGAGAAGACTCACCCGGCCGGGTGATTTTACAGTGCAACAATTCCACCCGGCCGGGTACGTATTTCTGGCGATTTTTCCAAGCAAAAACGCGATTTTCTGAAAGAGGGAAATAAGAAAGAAAAGCTAGGGCAACTCCACTCATTCCCTACCACCGTGAAACACACTACCCATCTCTCTCAAGCACTCTTGGAAGAAGATTGAAGATTCAAGCTTCAATTCATCCGCCAATTGTACTCCGTATCATGTTTTCCATTGTTTTCTTTAGTTTCTCTTTGTTTTCTACCATGAACATGAGTAGCTAAACATCTTTTATGTAGAATTCTTGGTGAAGATGCATTGATTTATAGTTTTAATCCAATTGACTTCGTTTTTATCTTGCTCTTGCAATTGTTTGAATTGTTCTTGTGCTTTTTCCTAACAATTGCTTGATCACCAATTGGGAGTGTAAGGTTTCTTAGACTAATCGGGAGATGAAATATTTAACCTTGAAAGAAGAATTATTCACACCTTAATTCAATAAAACTCGGGAGAGTTGAGGTTTTGAGTGGGATCTTTAATCTAATCGAGCTATTAGGAGTTAGGTCTAAGAGTTAGAAGGGGACTTCAATTATTACACCTAATCTACGGATTTCTCACCTCGGGAGGGGGTTTAATCTATATTTGTGATTGATTCAACAATTCTGGAGACTTTAAATGGTAAATCGATTTCAATTGGGTTAGGCTATGAGTTGTGCATCGGATCCTTGAATTCTGCATATTTCTTCATCTTTATCTGCAACTTGTTTCTTTGTTTTCTTGTTAAGTGCTTATTTTAATCTCTGTTTTTATATGCTTTTAGTAGTTGTTAGTTTAAAACCAAAATTCTCGATCGTCTGGATAGTAGTTGAAATTGATTCATGGTACTTAGGTTTACACTTAATTGTCTCTGTGGGATACGATATACTCTTGCTTGCTATTTGCTACAATAGCCCTGTACACTTGCAGGTATTATTTGGGTAAAATAAAGTTGAGTCACCCACCATTTCCGCCATTTCGCCCACCTCCGTCGCCGTTTCGCCCCCCAATGCCTTGATTTCGCCTGCGACCGCCTTGAGTACCGGACACCGGAGTATCTGGTGGTGTTCCCATCAACTGTTCCCACGTGAATCTATCAGATTCAGATAGAGGGGATTGGGTGTATTGGAATTGGGAAGATTGGAATTGCTGAGAAGGGTTGTTTATCGCGTCCATATTGGGTCGGTAGTCGCCGAACCCCGATTGGGGACGACCCACGTTCCTCTGCGGCTGAGAGGAGGACTGACCCCGGAGTTCGGGTGTCTGTTGCCACGGCGGCGGCGATTGTGGACTCCACAAGTTCGTTGGAGGGGGGGTCGGACTCGATCTCCACGGTTGGGAAGACGAAAATGCGGCAAATCCCGATTCTCCATAGCCGGGAGAATCATCTCCACCTTGCATTTTGTAGACTTTGAAAATGGTAGGAATTTTTAGGGATTAGAATGGAGGAAGATAAAAAAAAAATGGAATGAATATAGTATTTATAAATATAATTTTCGAATTTTTTTTTTTAAAAAAAAATGGAAATTCGGTGGGCAGGCCGCGGCTCTCGGCCCTTGCAGTGGCGGGCCGAGCCGCCTGCCCAAGAGCCTCGGCCTGGCCGAGCGCTCGGCTCTCTCTCGTCCACCCCCCCGAGCCGCGGGCTGCCCTCGCCTCAGTAGTGGGGGGCCGCGGGCTGCCCAAGCCCGGGCCGAGAGCCGCGGCTCCCCCACTGTGGATGCTCTAAGCCATATATTCATTTCTGCAACACCATATCTGCAACCTCGATTCTTCAAAAACAATCAAACTGCTTCTGTCTATTGATTTGTGGTCACAAATAGACATATTGCCAGCAAACTTGGTGCTGTTATCTCCATGGGCGGACCCAAGTAGTAGTAGGGAGGGGCTTAAGCCCTCATTAAAATTATTTTTTCAACTTTTTTCTATTAAATTTTGTTAAAATTTATTCAAATTTAATGTAAATTATGTGTAAAAGCCCCTATAAATAATCTAAATCACCTAAGAAATACTTTGAAATAAAATTTTATAAATTATAGCCCCTATTGATATTTATTTCTGCGTCCGCCCATGGTTATCTCCTCAAGCAATAGAAATTGATTCAATTGATACACCCAGTTATGTCATTCGGAAAGGAAGGCCGAAATCTGTTCGGTTTAAACTTTAAAGATCCAGCTGAAAACAGAAAAGGTTCCACGTAGGAGACGTCAGGTCTTAGTTTTGGTCTGAGACTTAGTTTTTCTTCAAATTATTGGCTTTATCTTGTGTATTGCTTTGAGAAATACTCATATACAATATGCTCTGCTGTAGCCATGAGTCCATCGGGTTGATCAGAAATATTCATAAAAAATCAACACTTACTTGACATGAAGCTAAACTCATATGATAAATTAGTTATTGTAAATAAGGGATTTTATGCGCAAATCATCATGACAATAAAATTGGCTCCATTTCATGGAAATGCTGGCGGGAGAATAATATTAAGAGGGGAGAAGAAGAGAAAAGTCCACCAATTTCTCTTCTAATTATAAAAGGGTATACAAGTAAAATCAACAATTACTAAACTGAAAATTTTAAGTAAATCAATTTTTTTATGCTACTTAACCAATTTATTACTGGCCATAATGACCATATAGCATTTCCCTTTAATTAAAGGCTCTATATATTTGAAGGACAGCATTAGGGGTCGCCTAATCATTATGTCACCGTACAAAAACACGAATGGGATATAACATTTTTGAAGTAAACAAAAGGGTGGATTGTAGTTTCAAATAATTGACACAAGTGGGAATTGTTTTACATTAAAGTTAACACAACTACTTTGGGATTTTTTTATCAATTGATTAAAGAAAAGGAAGAAAGCCAAGTGCATATTAGATGATTCTTATCCACGCAATTTTTATTGATTTATAATTTGTTACCTGATTATTAAAATTTGAATTCTGTTTTATTTTGAAGTAAACAAAATACGGGCTTTATCTTAATATATGCAAATATATAATTTTTTTTTTATTGAAAAGAAATTATCTAAATTTGTATAGTGTATATTATATAACATGGCTTAACTTGATAAATTGGTGGGTTATATAAATATGATTAAAGTTATAATTTTGGTAAAATTTGATAGGGCCCTTGTCTTATATTAGGGTTTGAGTTAAGCTTAACTATGATATCAAACAATTAGAAATGTTCATATATAATTCTCTACCTTTGTATTACTAACTTATCAAACACGCCCTTAGGACTCGTTTGATAAAAAGATGGGATATGAGAAGATATGTAAATCAAGATAAGAAATACGGGTTTTATGTCAATATATGCAAATATATGATTTTTTCATTGTTGTTTGACTGAAAAGAAATTATCTAAATTTGTATAGTGTATATTATATAACATGACTTAACTTGACAAATTGGTAGGTTATATAAACATGGTTAAAGTTATAATTTTGGTAAAATTTGATAGGGCCCTTGTCTTATATTGAGATTTGAGTTAAGCTTAACTATGATATCAAATAATTAAAAATATTCATATATAATTCTGTACCTTAGTATTACTAACTTATCAAACACGCCCTTAATATACGCCCTTAGTATACATGTAAAATGTTAATAAATCTTAGTACTATATTTACAGAATTTAAGATATAATTCAGTAAACTATCCTTTAAAATTGAAATTGCAAAGGATAGTAGAGAATGCCACGTACCGTATCAAGTTGCAATTTTTAAAATTAAATCATGGAATAAATAATAGTAATATAATAGGCACACTAATTTAGAAACAAATTTTACAATAGGTTTAGATAAAAAATTTACCGACCTACTCCCTCTAAAAGATATAAGAAGGATTTGATCAAAAAAATCATGCGGCCACACAAATTATTTGATAATTAGCATTTACCTGGAATATATGGCAATTTCAATTTGGCTAAATCATAGTTGTGTGTTTATTATGAGTTCATAAATTATAATTATGAATAAATCATAATTAAGTCCATAATGAAGAATATCATAGGTGATATCTGAATTTTTATATAATCACTTTTTTTTTTCTCTTTACACTTTTTTAATATATTTTTCAGACTTAAATACTTAAATGCCCCCAAGTCATAATGAAGAATATTTAAATACTTTTATAAATCATTCTAGGTATCCAAAAATATAGACAAATACATACTCCCTCTGTCAAATCTAAATGAGACGTTTCATTTTTGCACCTGTTTTGGAAAAATAATACTCCCTCCATCTCATAGAAATGTCATATTTCATTTTTTGCCCGTCCCAAGAAATAATCCTACGCATTTATGATAACATTTTCCCCCTTCTCTCTGACCTAGACCTGCCCACGGTTCATGAACCGGCGGTTTCGGTTCGGAACCACCGGTTCCGATTTTGGGAAATATAGAACCGGAATTGAACCGTGAGGCTGTTTCACGGTTTCGGTTTCGGCTCGAAAACTGGTGGTTTCGGTTTCGATTCGGAACCGCCGGTTTTCAGACGGTTCGTTTTTAGGTTTGGTTTCGCGATTTCACGGTTTTTTTCCTTAATTTTTTTTTGCCATATAGTTTGAAATTATAAAATAAATTGGAACAAGGAAATGGATAGTTTAAATTGAGAGATTGAAGAGAGAAATTCTTGTTAACACTAAAATGAGGTGAGTGTAAGTAAGGATAGAGAGAGTATTTAATATAGATAAAAATAGAGAGAAATGAGATCCAATTTGAATTTAAAATCAACATTTAAGAATAAATAAATAAATAAATAAAAATAAAATAAATGGTGTTTTGTGCAATCAATTTTGAATAGTGCAGCCATCGCCCACCGTCAACCAATCAATTTTGAAGACTCAACTAATCAATTTTGAAGATTACAACATTAACCAATGTTAATTTGAGTATTATATTATATTTAAAGTAATCAATTCTTCTGAGTTTATTAAAAAATATTGGATAAATATTTATTAATAATTATCCATACTCCATAGATTCCATACGTAAAAAAATGTGTTAATTAATAAAATCGGAAATAGTATTATAAAGTTATTACCATAAACCATACTCCATAGACTCCATCTTGTAATTTAGTTATTTTTATTTTATTATCTTTTCTCTTATGTTTTCCAAATTACCATCCAATTTTACCAAATAGTATTATAAAATTATTTTTGCTACAAAATTTTGTCCCACATTATTGTTTCTATGGATATTACCAAATCTAAAAATGAAAGTTATTTATATAAGAGTATAAAACTCATATACCGGATCATTCAGCAATGTTTTATTTAATGGAGTATAGTTTTAATATACGGATTAACTATGTTTAAATTTATCATTGCATTGGCGGTTCGGAACCGTAAAATCGCCGGTTTGGAACCGTCCGGAACCGGCGGTTCGGTTCAAAAAATTTGGAACCTGAACCGAACCACGGTTCTAAAATTCACGGTTTCGGTTCGGCATATTTTTGCGGTTTCGGTTCGGAACTGTAACCGCCGGTTACGTTTTCGGTTTTAACCGCCGGTTCGGTAAACCTTGGGCAGCTCTACTCTGACCCCACCAGCCACTACATAATTTCAACTACTTTTCTCATTCTCTCATACTTTACCAATTATACATTAAAACTCGTGTCAACCCTAAATGACCAATTTCTATGGGATGGGGGGAATAATAAATAGTAAAATTGAGAGAAAGTAAAATAAGAAAGAGAATAATGTATATAAGACTCTCCTCTACAATATATTCCTTCTTACTTTACGTTCTCTTTACTCTAACTATTAATTACTCCATCATTTTTTTAAAAAAATATGAAAAATAAAACGTCTCGCTTAGGCTAGGAAGGAGAGAGTATCATTTTAAGTATCCAAAAACACATCGGGTTCAAGCATTTCTAGTAGAGAAAGTTATGACCACTTCACAAAGAGTACGTATTCCAAAGAATTACGAGTCGAACGTTTATGAGACGACAAAACACACTGGTCAGCCGCTTTATGCATGTCGCAAGTAAGAGAAAATGAGAAAGTCGAACATTTTATGAGCCAAAAAAACACCCGGTAAAACAAAATGTGTATGTGCTTATGTGCCCTAGCTATTTTAATAGCTAGGCTTGGGCATAACTCCCAACATAACTTTTGGCGACTGCTAACTCAATTTAAAGAGAAAAATATAGTTTGGAATGTCATCTTTGAAGAAGGGGAGAAAAATTGAAGCTTTATCCACCTAAGCCTTGTTCATTATGATATAGGAGTACTTAGCTATTGATTTTTTTATTATTCATCATGAGTGGATAGAGCTTGGGATTACTTCTAGTTTATAGTAGGTAACTTAAAACATGTTTTCCTATACTGAACGACTTAAGTTTTCATGAGTTTTTTAGTTCAATTCAAATATTCTTGATGTAATCTATGTTATTTTGCTTTGGAGCATTAATATAACTAGAACTTGCCTAAAATTCAATGTCTCTTTAACTTTGATTTAGCAGCATTGCGTACTTTGGAAACTATAAGAACTAGAAGTGAGAGAGCTTATCGTTCTTGGGGATAGATCGTTGAATCAGGTTAGATGCTAATTGTATGCATAAATCCTAGCTGACATGATCAACTTATCATAGGTGTACCAATCCCCTACAAGTAATCAAATGCATGTGAACATAAGACAACGTGGGATCACTAATAATTTTGAAACTCAATCATTATATTTGAAACATGATAGTTGCTACCGAAACAAATTAGTAGTCTCTTTACTGCGTTACTTTCGAGTTTTAGTTTCTCAACCTGTTTTGTCTCGTTTCAAGTTTAAAACTTCTTAATCTCTTCCCCGTGGGTTCACTATCTTTTCTGCTACATTGAACACGTCTGCATACTTGAAAAAGTAATACTTTTGGTGATTTATAATTTATTTTATGAATCTAATTACACCTAACATACATATATTGAGGGTTTGGAGTCGTTCTCCCTAAACTGTTATTCCCCCGGTTCGGTGGTCCCCATTAAAAGTCTCATTTTGTTATTTTTGTCCAGTACCCATTTGAAGCCTCATTTCACTTTTATTATGTTTGGCTAGTGGATTCAACATTTCACTAACTTACTCAACTCATATTTTATTACTTATAAAATTAATATGTAAAGTACAACCCACATTCCACTAACTTTTTTCTATTAATTTCATTTACATAATTAAATAATTTCTTAAAATTTGTGACAGTCATAAATGAGACTTGTAATGGAGATCCGATGAAATTTAATAATTTAAAATAAAAGGTACTACTATTATTATAAACTATTTCGTTTAGGTAGAGTATAAGTCAGGTGAATCCGTGTAGATTTATGAGATGGGGAGTAATATATTTGGTTTTTAATTAACTGCATATATTAATGAGATGAGAGTCAGCACAGCAAGTCCTCGTCCAATGTATCCATAATCCTTCAATCACGCTTCATTTAAAACAGGGATTACAAATATTTTAAATAAGTGATATGTAAATATAATACATAAATAAAAGTGATTAAAATTATTGGAGGCGAAGATGAATAAAATCAAACCAAATCTGTTTGAAGACATTAATAATAAGGTGATGATGGTCGTCGGAATTGAGCAGCAGATAGCAAGCAAGCAATTCTTCTAGATCATTCGACTCTCTGATGTTGTACTGCGAAATCATCTCCACCATCGATTCTCTAAAATCTCGCCGCGGATCCTTCGACGCCTTCAACACCACCATGCTCCGACGCCGCCCGTGAACCGCCAGCCGCGGCGATGAATTCACTCGGAGCTTTATTCCCGACGGCTGCCTCCTCACCGGGCTGGCAGACGGCGCCGCCTTCCTCGTGATGATCGGCGGGAGGCGGCGGCACTGAACGTCGCTTTTGCCGGGCCCACATTTGCCAGGGTCCTCGGCAATGCAACTTTGCACAGCAGCCCCTGCTGTTCCTAATACAAAAATAAAAAAAATGGATAAATATATAAATAAATAAAATGAAAGCCGGGGCTGCAGTGCAAAATTGGACAGCAGAGGATCCCCACCCCTATCCGAATCCGAACTGTATTCTGTCAGTATAGAATCAGGCTCGGATAATGAACTCCTAGAGTTCGTACATTCCGAGGAGTTGTCGGCGGTCGGAACAGAGGTGGAGAATTGGCGGGGTTGTGTTGGCCGGCTTGGCTGGACAAGGGCGAGGCCTCTAGTGAAGTAGTAAGACTTTCGCTGGTTGGAATTGGTGAATTCCGGTGAATGCAGTGATGAGTCTTTGTGTTTGGAGAGGTTTAAGGTTTTGGTGTTGTTGTTCATGTTCTTGAGCTTGTGGAACCAGGCGTTTGGGATCATGTTGGAGAATCTGAATTTGTAATTACCCATTTGTTTACGATCATTAATTTGGGTATTGGAAATGGAATGTTAGGAAAAAAGATGGAAGAAAAGACTATGCATTGCTATGCCTATGAGTGTGTGTGTGTGTGAGATGATACATAAATAGAAAAAGGATAGATGTGGTGTGGGGTCTACACATGAAGACTTATTTGTACTCCTTTCATTCATTGATACAAGGCCAAATCAGATTGGGTATGAGTCTTACGAAATGTAGTAGAGAGTAGGTGATAAAAGTTTAGCAGGAGGCCAAATTTGATTGGGTATGATTCTTGCGAAATGTAGAGAGTGGGTGATAAAAGTTTAGCAGGAGGCGGATCCTATTTTATATACTTCATTCGTCCATGAAAAATAGTCTAATTTTGTCATTTTATATGTTCTTCCTATAGTCTAGCCACTATCCTAGCCAAACAACAGCATAGCAATAGGCTAGCCAATGCCCTAGCCGAGCAAATAAATTGACAAATACGATTAATCCATTTTAATTATTGGTGTTTATCAAATATTAAAAAAATAAAGTGCAATAAATTGTAAATATAGAGTATGTATAACAATTTTAAAAAAAGAAAAAATCAGCTAGCTGATCGCTCGCCGCGCAATAGACGGCCAACGATCAGTTAACCGATTAATCCACGCCCTAGCTCTAGGGCATTGATTTTTCGTCCGTAGGGCTAACCTAACGTAATAGAGGACTAGTCGAACGCCGGTGAAAGTCACCGAAAATAACCTCCAACTCGGCTTTAAATAGCTAGGAGGGTTTGTGAAATAATATTGTAAGATTATGATATTAGAATATTTGCAAAGATTTGGTAATCGTATAATCAGATTTTCGTAAACAAAAATGACGCTGCTGTGACAGTAATCAAGCACTGAGGCGTAATAATTAATTAATCTGAGTGTGGAATTATTTATATGTTTGTCGCATCCCCCATTCTCTCGTCCGTTCAATTTGGCTATCATAAAAGAAAGGCTAATCGCTGCCTCGTTTTTGTTTTATGTAGTAAGTTCGTATTTATAATAAATTGAAATTAATATTGTGAGGATCGGAAATCCTGTTTCTATGTGCAAATTTACTGATAACAACTTTTTTGAGAACTCATAATAATGTTTTTAAGCTGAGAGAGTTAAGGTGTAGCCTTCAGCTAGAATTATATACCTCACGTTTGGAATGAAAATAGTAGCAAATATATTTTGTACGATATGCATTGTGATTAAAAATACCTGGAATACTATTATAAATTATAAAAAAAATTTAAAATTAAATAATTAAAATCCTAAAAGTTAAAAATTACATAATTAAAATCCTAAAAATTTAAAATTACATAATAGTCGGAAACGAGCCTTTCGTTGACTCCCTCCCAATCATAAGGGATGTAAGGGCAAGTTGATCTAGTTGATCGAAGAGAACGGGCGGGGGTAGTGGCGGCGACATAGGCTTCATAGGCGGCATGATATTGTTCATAGTATTATTGTTCTTCGCGCTCCGCTTCCGCAATGATATCAGTGAAATCCATTTTTAAATTTTTTAGAGAGTGTTTGAGTGAGAGAGGAAGATGTAGATGAATTGTATGAAAAATATGAATGAGAGATAATTTGATGTGAAAAATGGATGATGAATGTGTGTATTTATAGATGATTTTGGGATTACAAAATTTTCTTAAAAAATAAAAAAAAAATTGAAAAAAAGGCAATAAAAAGGTTGTATTTTTGGGAATCTGAAAAAATATATATTTTTAAATTTTTGGTATTGTTTTTTATTTTAAAAAAATCCAACGGATAATTCATTGGCGAATAGAAACGTGCCACATCGCCTGCTCAGCGGCACGGTCGTGCTCGATGCATCGAGCAGCGCCGTGCCAGCAGCGGACAACAGGGTGCCGCACCGTCGGCACGGACGACGTTCGTCCCAGCGAGCACCGCTGCGGATGCTCTAACAAAAGACGGGCTAATATTGTAGAACCCTCCCAAAGAAAAAAGAAAAACGTAATCCCTATATCCGCTAATAGGAATCCCGATTTATCATTTCAGTTCATCCGTCATTAGAAGTCTCGATTCACTTTTACTATAAATGATAGGAAGACCTCATTTTCCACTAACTTGTTTCACTTACATTTATTTATGCAAAAAATGGGTCACATTCTACTATCTTTTCTTACCTACTTTCCTTTACATTTCTTAAGACCCGTATCGAACTCAAACGGGACTCCTAATGGCCGATGGGGGGAGTACAAATTTTCATGGAATTTGGATGTCATGAAAATATAAGTTACTTCTATTTTGTATGCTCAATTTGAGTACTCCCTCTTTCCCACAAAATATGTCACACTTTTCTTTTCAGTTTGTCCCACAAAAGATGCCACATTTCCATTTTTAGAAAAAGTTCTCTCTCACATGAATATAAAAATAATATTTTCTCTCTCCATTTAACACACAAGATAAAACCTCCTAAAATCTCGTGTTGTCCCACAAGTGTGACATCTTTTGTGGGCGGAGGGAGTACTATTTTTTAATGATGTTCTAAACTTAATTACATTCCTCTTTAAAATTATTAATTTTACAAAGAATTGATTTATATTTTGTTGTTAAGTGGATTTTTAGTACATACCATAAATACTCCCCTCGTCACATTCAAGATGTCCATATTCTTGAATAACATTAGATTTTAGATAGAGTATTTGAGTATAATAAAGTAAAGTGAAAAAAGTGATTGAATAATTTAACGAAGGGATGAGAGAATGGTTTGTTTCCAATATAGAAAGGGAACATGAATGAGACTGGGATGTATGTTAACCAAGAGATAGTAGTTCTAACCTTATGCCAAATTAGAGGCCTTTTTTGCGAAAACTTAATAAGTTGGTGATACTTTCAGAAAAATGCTGAAAATTGTGTAGACAAAACATGATTTACTCTGAAAATAACATAGTCGTAAAAAGTTTACCTCTTTAGTTTCAACATGTGATTTCTAATATAGTAAAAAGTTAACAAAATGTTGCAAAAAACTGGGCTTTTCACATCCGGGCTTCAAGATGACAGTCTTAACAAAAGCATGAAACATCAATTTCATTGTAAAAAAAATGGAAGTAAAGTGGGCACAAACAAACACGCAAATAGGCTGTCGAATTCATTATTCCCTTCGGAAAACCCCTATTCGGAAGGACAATTTATTGCCACCAATTTCATCTGCCCAAACAAATATTGCACTCTAGCTATTCTTGAAAAGCCTAGCTATGGTTCTTCGAAGTATGGGGCTTAAAAATTTCCAGTGGCATGATTCGTAGATAACATTTCTTAGTCACATTTTCTACTACTCTGAATAATGGAAATTGAAACATATCAACCATATTAACAATTGAATAACCTCTATTCAAATTAAGTTTATATGTTCCACTTGGGAAAAATACGGAAAACAAACTCAAGCAGTGGATTGAATAGATAATAATTTATCTATAACTACAACTGAAAGAAAAAATTTAAACAAAATGAACGAAAATTAAAACAAAACAATAAAACTTCTAACTGTAAATTGAGTCAAGTAAAGTCATCAGAAAAATTACGTCCTGACCAGTGTTCTCGATTTGATGTGTTTCCTCAAATATAAAATTAATGACTTTATTCAAGTGCGTAGAAGTGCCTTACACCCATAAGGCACCGTTGAACATGACTGGGTTCCGAGAATCAAGTAAACCAGCTCTTAAAGAGGCTAAATATGTATTCGTGTGATGCAAATGCTCCAGAGTTTTGAGAGAGAAAATGTGTTGGGTTGATCATTAAGTGTGTTCTCTCATCTCAATATATGTGACCAATTGATTAGGCCAAAGGCATTCAAACATTTATTATTAACAATCTTCCACCGTGGTTCAATCCTACAATCTCAAACCACCTTATTCGACATGGAAAATGCAAATGCATGCATGCACACACTTAAGCTCAATTCTTGACATAAAATATTTCATTTGAGATAGTAGTTTAGTGCTTTAAACCTTCTATAGCCAATAATATTTGGCATACCAATGGGTTGGTTGAGTTGATGCTTTGCATCATTCTCCATTGGTGTTTAAATTAAACAAATACTTCATCCGTTCCTCCTTCATAGTTGAGTCATTTTTCCATTTCAGGAAGTTTCTTCATAGTTGAGTCATTTCTATATATGATAATTTTTTTCTCTTTCTTACTTTACTCTCTCTTACTTTATTCTTTCTACTTTATTCGCTTTATACTTTATTCTCTCTACCTCTTCCTTTTCCTTTCTCTTACTTTTTTATCTATCTATTTAACACACCCAACATTCTTATCTAAAACTTCGTGACGAAATATTTCGCCTCAACTATGAAGACACGGAGGGAGTAACATTGAGACAATTGTTGTATGATTGACAATAGCAGCTCGTTGTCAGCTGTAACACCCAACTTTTCGAACTCTAACCCTATGTAATTTATTTCTTTTAAATGTCGTGACAAAAGCGAAATAAATGAGGCGTGTGGAATTACTGCATGATATTAATGCTTGGTGTTTTACTTCATGAATTTAGTTACGTGAATTGATTCTGCGAACGACCTTGTTTTGAATTATAAATGTGTGACTCGCGATCGATTGAAATATTTTTGTTGAGTACTTGGAATAAAACCAGGGCACTAATTAATTCCTTACGAGATGTTGGAATTTTTATTGTCGAGATTACCAAATTTAATGTAATAATCATTATACTTAGAGATTATTTAATCGACTCAATTCCGTGTTGAGCAGGGATTTAAATAACAACACGAAATGAACTGATTAAAATAAAAAGATATAAGAAAGTCCAATTATGTGTTTACAAGTTTGGGCAAAACAAAATAAAATAAATTAAAAGGAGTTTGGGCTCCAAATTAATTAAATTAACTTTCTACTCAAGTGTTGGCCCGCGACGGCGTGGTGGCTCGAGCTCGACAACAGCCGCTACTGCTCGCGGCGGCCAGCAACACCGCGACGGCAAAGGGAGAGTCGAGTTGGGGCTAACCGATTTGAGGGAGAGAAGAAAGGGCGCTGCCACGAGGACAATGTATAGAATATGAGGAATTTAAGAATTGATTTGGGACGAATGGAGGCTTGGATTCTTTTGCTGAGTAATAATTTGGTTTTGGGCCCACATTTTCTTTAGTCAAATTAAATAACTCTTGGGCTTTATTCTCTGTCTAAATAAATAGTGTCTTGGGCCAGCTTTGCTCTTTTTAATCCTTCAGGTCAGTTATAATTTAACTATGTTGGGCTGGAATATTATTATTTCAACTTGGGTCCGATTAAAATGATTTTGGTCAGTATTTGCTGAATTTTTGGGATGTAAGCGGCCGACCGGCATTACACGCGATATCTCGGGCGACCGCGAAAATGAAATTTTATTTTAAGTCGCTAGTAAAGAATATACAAACAATTAAACTCTATGATTTAATTAAGATTTGAGTTTGGTAAATTCTTAGAGACTATCGAGAAAATAGACGAACCTTTCGGGTGCATGTATTCTAATTTATTTGAATATTTCTCAGAGTTGATGAATGTTTTCATTTATTTTCAAAAGGATTTTCTGTGCAAGCGAGTTGATGTTGAAGTGAGAAATATTTTGAATTAAAGAATTAAGTTTTGAGGTGGGCTTAAAAAAGACTAGGTCCTAAGTATATTTTGATGTGAAATGTAATTTGGAGTTATATTTATCATACCATATTTTATATTTATGGAACCTATCTGAAGTGGCTTCACATGAGCCGAGCTCTTCCCTTAAATCGAAAAGAACAACTCTTCATGGCACAGTTGCATTTTAGTCCTTGAACTTCTTTACTTGGTCAGTTGCATCCGTAATCTCCATCATATGTGTAAAATTCTTGGATAAAAAACAACTTGTAATTTCATCTTGTTTAGAAAAAACATATCAATAATTCTTTTAAATGATGTGGACAATGTAGTGCACAGTATCCAACTACACCGAGAAAGAGAAACTAATTTAAATAGAAAATGTAAAACAAATACTCCCTCCGTCCTATAATAGATGTCACACTTTTCTTTTTAGTTTGTCCCACAAAAGATGTTACATTTCCTTTTTTTTGGAAAAATCACTCTCTCACGTTAATATAAATATATTATTTTCTCTCTCCACCTAACACACAAAACAACATCTCCTAAATTCTCATGCCATTTCCCAAATATGTCATTTATTGGAATGGAGGGAGTAACTAATTAAATCGAGTGAATTACACAAATATAGAAAAATACTTCATCAGTCCCACAAGGAGCCCTATTTGATTTGGGCACGAAATTTAAGAAATATAAAGAAAAATGTGTTGAATAAGTTAGTGGATTGTGAGTTCCATTTATATATACTCCTATTAGTTTTAAAATAAAATCTGAGTTGAATAAATTAATGAAATATGTGACCTACTTACCATTTATGGTAAAAGTGAAATAAGATTCTTATTATGTATGAATGGAAATAGCAAAAAATAGGGCTCTTTTTATTGGATGAAGGGAGTATCAGTAAAGCCAATCTAAAAACATTTAAAGCTTAATTTTCTCCTTGTAGATCAGATTAAGGAATTATTCGTCTATTGTCTTATAAATCACACCTGGAGATGTCATGCAGCCTGCAAACCGTGGGCAGACCCGAATAGCCCGCCAAATTTATTAAGTTAGGGTTGAAAATTTATAGCCCGATAAAATTACAACTCGATTAGCCCACAACCCGTTAGGGCCAGACCCGAAAATTCGATAAAATTTCTATTGTTCTATTTATTTGACTCATAATTCGTCACTTCATTGATTATTTTTATAATATACTCCCTCCGTCCCGCTTAAGATGACACGTTTTCCTTTTTAGTTTGTCCCAACTAAGATGACACATTTCCTTTTTTGGTAAATTTCTCTCTCCAATTAATACACTCAATCACTTTTTCTCACTCCTATTAAAATATTCATCTTTCTTTATCTCTCTACTTTAATACTTACACTCACCTTCTCTCTCTCCAATTAAACACTTTAACCAATAACTCTTAAAACCCTGTGCCGGCTAAGCAATGTGTCATCTTAGCCGGGACGGAGGGAGTATATAACTACAAAAATTACTTTCAATTTTATACTCCATCTGTCTCATAATAGATGTCACACTTTCCTTTTTTTGTTTGTCTCAGAAAATATGTCACATTTCTTTTTTTTTAGAAAAAACTCTATCTCACATTAATATAAATATACTATTTTCTCTCTCCACCTTACAAACAAAACAACATCACCTAAAATCTCGTGCCAATCCCCAAGTATTAAATATGCAAATTATATATTAAATTTTTATTAGTATAATAATAGATAAATAAATTAGAAACCTCAAATTCACTAAATATTATATAAATTTCTAAAACATTCTTTAAATTTTCTCGAAATATGTTTATACTTCATTTTGTACAAATCTCAAATATTAATATTTGTTCATATTTATGTTTGAGTTTAAGCATATACTCCATCCGACTACGAAAAATAGGACATATTGTGAATTGCACAAGTTTTAATGTGGAATTGGTAAAGTAAGAGAGAAGAGAAAAAAGTAAGAGAAAAGTTGTTTTAGTGGAATGTGACGTTCATATTATTTTAAGAGAGAAGTGAAAAAGTAATTAAGAGAGAAGTTGTTGGAAACTTTGTTTTTCTAAATATCCTCTACTTTTTGTGGACAACCAAAAATGGCAAATGTGCTATATTTTTTGTGGACGGAGGGAGTATCTCAAATTATCAAATTTATCATAATTAAATGTTTTACATTTTATAAATATAACTAATTTTGACCATTACTTATTGGATTGATCGCATTTTTATTTTATCGGTAGCAACCCGATTAACCCGTTGGACTAGCACGAAACCCGAGCTTTCAGGATTAGCGTTGAACTTTTATAACCCGGAAAAATACAACCCGATTGACCCAAAACCCGATAAAATTAGTCTGAAACTCGTTGGGTTGTCCCGATTTACATTCCTAATCACACCCATCTCGACGAAGACGCACTATATATCTAAAAACATCTTGATACAACTCACTTGTGTGTAAAATTACACTTTGTACATTTTCTAATGATTATTATCTATATAAGAGTTGACAATATTTTGCTTGTGAGATCCAAGCTTATTATTAATGGCCTTTTAATGCTCTAGGAAATAATTTTTTATAAATAAAACATCAAACAAAACAATTTAATAACTAGCACAAAAGATCTTCTAAGGTCATAAATAAAACAGGCGTTATTTTGTTATAACGGTAGAAAAGTAAATTTAATTATTATTGAACCGAAAATTAAAAATAAATTAATATTTTTTATTAAATCAATTTTTGGCTGTACATACTTTTGTCACGGAAAATTACTGTAAAAAACAAGAATTGGCACTTTCAATCATAGTGATTGTAAATGGAAAATTGAGATTTGTATATAGAAGTGTATAACAGAATTCACAATTTAGCCATCTAGTAGGTTGGCTTGAACCCATTTACATCAGACAAAAGAAGAAGAAAAAAGTTATAAATGAAATGAATGTGGATGGAACAAATAATTTCTAAAGGTACAAATGTTTATGCAGGCAGTACAATCCTCGTTGAGATATCCAGAGATGTCGCGGAATGCTGCGTGCTAAAATGCTCCCCAATTAGCCCCGCCGCCCATCTCCTCAAAATTCTCAACAATGTCGCCGCCTTCCTCCGCGCTCTCCCCGTCCCCGTCCCCATTATCTCCCACACCACCCTCTCAATCCCGCTTATCGCCGCCAGCTCCGCCACCATCTCCGATCCCCCTTTCCGGCACATGTTCACCAGCGTCGCCGCCGCGCTCTCCCTCGCCCTATCCGATCCGTCTCTCAGCACCGCCGTGAGCTTCTTCATCATCTCCCCGTGATACGCCGCCGAGATCGCCATCACTCCGCCGCGCTTCACCACCAATTCGAGCACCGCCACCGCCTCCTCCACCATCGTCTCCATAACCTCCCCAACCATTTCCACCACCCCTCCCTCCACCAGCTTCGCCACCGCCTCCCTGTCCCCCGCCAGATTCAAAATCGCCACCATGGCATCCCTCCTGGGCCCCGTGGGCCCCTCCTTCGCCAAATCGAGCAACGCCTTCACGACACGTGTTTTTTTCCCCAGCTTCTTCCGGAACCCTTGCACCCCCGTGAGGCTGAACACGGTTGCCGCGGCATTCCCCTTCGCCTCCCACGTGGCGCCGGATCTCAGCACCTCGATTACGCCGTTAAGTACGCCGTCCGTCTCCATTATCCTCGCCTTGTTCGCTTCCAGAATCGACATGTTTAGAATCGTCGTAACGGCGTTTATCTGTAGGCTAGGGTTGTCGGAGCTTAAAAATTTGACCAGCAGCGGCAGAGCTCCGGCGTCGGCGATGCAATTCCGGCAGTCGGAGTCCGTCTTCGCCAGCACGCGAAGCTCGTGGACTAATCGGTCGATGACGATCACATCCGCCGTTTGCGATGACGCCGTCAGTTTGTTGACGAGGAAGGAAACGGTCATCTTAATCGCTTCCAACGCCGTCTTGTTCTTCAAACCCGCGCCGTTAGCCTTGACGTTGACCTCCGTTGACTCGAAGGGGATCCTCTGCTCGCGGCACCACATTGATATCAAGCTCTTCAGCGCCAGATTGGGGATGAGCTGCGTGTGGGTCAGGGTCTGACCTGTCTTCGGACACGTGGCGTGACCCGATTCGATCCACAGGATTATCGACGTGCGGTCGTATGTCTGTCCCGTGGAGACCACCACAGGATCGCGCATCAAATCGAGGGTGATAGGGCACCGGAAGTCCGCCGGGATATTCCCCTCCGCCGCCGATTTCTGCCGCCTCGTTTCGATTCGCGGCGTCGAGGCGCCGTGGAGCACGCATTTCGCGTAGCGCACGAGTCCGATCAGCGCGATTACCTCCGCCTTCGATTTCTCGTCGTCTTGATTCTGGACTTCGTCTTCCAGATTCTCGATTTCGTTGCTGCAGCTAGCCGAGTCGCGCAAATTCAACCGCTCGAAAATCTGCCGTAGCTCGGAGTGGTCAGGAGCGATTTCTCGTTTGATATTCTCCATTATTTTCAGAACCTCCGCTCTTAGGTTTTCATCGACGGGATCTGCGGCGGTTTCCGAACACTGCTTCTTAATCAAATCGAGCAATTCACAAACATCTTCACTCAAATTGAGATCTCGCGCGGGGAAGATATCAAGCAGCGTCGATAATTCAACGATCAAATGATGGAACGAGCTCGAAATCGACGGAATTTGCATCAAAAGCCACATCCTGCTACAGGTGGAACAGTCTTCCAATAGCATCTTAATTCTCTGCAAAACTATGTGCAATTCTTCATAGCACATAGCCGCGGAAGGCGGAGAAACAGTCATCGGATTCCGCACAAGCTCCTCAAAAAGCACCGAAATCAGCCTCGATTTTCTGATAACAGAAGCAGAAATTCTCCTGAGAAGAATCCCCAGCGGCCGCAGCGAAGAAACATCTTGCGATAGAACGAGCAGCGACTCCAGAAGCTTTTGATCGGACAAATTGGGCGACACAAACGCTCCTAGCGACGGCCGCCGTTTCCTCACCGGAAAAGCATCGTCCGACACCGCCATAAATCAATTAAATAGTAAAAAAAATCTAGGATGGAATAATCGTTTTATTGAAGATGAGAATTGCAGAAACGGAATATGGTGAAGACTTGTGGTGGAATCAAAAGAAGAATGGAAGAAATGAGCTGTGAAATGTGAAAGTGGACCAAACTAAGATGCTTCTGCTAAAGTTTATTTTCAAAGGAAAAAGAAACGTAAAAAACGGCACCAACTAATTAATGGTTTATAATAATAATCAAATTAGGTAGTCAGCTGAATAATTATCTCTGTGGATTCGGTATTAATTAACTCATGAAAAGAATTAGTGTTATTATAATTGAGACGAAACGTTTGGCACGACTGTAATTAACCACATCACAGCAAGGCTTACAGCTTACTTATGATAAAACGCGCAAGTTTGAAGAAATCAAAATGATCTGCCCACATAGATTGATAGATAAATTTTAAAAACAATATCCCCTTAGTCATTTTATTTTTTGTCATTATTTTGGAAAAATCGAACTAGTATTAAATAGTTAAAATAAGAAGAGAGTAAAATAAAAAAAATAATAATATAGATAAAAGTTTTATCTACTGTACTTTTTTACTTACTTACTTTTTTCTTCAAGTTAATTATTTATAATTATTTTTTCAAAACAAGTGTAGAAAATGAAATGAAATGACTTTCCTACTATAGAACAGAGCCTCCTATAGAACGGAGGGAGTACTAATTAAGTGTATTTGATACTCCCTTCATCTCATTTTAGAAGTCTCAGTTGAGTTCGGCACGAGTTTTAAGAAATATAAAGAAAAGTTGGTGAAAAAAGATAGTGGAATGTGGGTCTTACTTTTTTATATTAGTTTTATAATAAAATGTGAGTGAAAAAAGGTTAGTGGATTGTGGGGCCTAATACCATTTATGGAATATTTCAACCGGGACTCCTAAAATGGGACATCCAAAAATGGTAAACCGGGACTCCTAAAGTGGGACGGAGGGAGTAGATTACATATGCTTGTCTTATAAAAGCATTCCCTCTGTCCCATAATAGATGTCACATTTTTCTTTTTAGTTTGTCTCACAAAAGATATCACATTTCCTTTTTTGGAAAAAGTTTCTTCTCACAGTAATATAAATACATTATTTTCTCTTTCCACTTAACACACAAAACAAGATCTCCTAAAATCTCTTGCTAATCCCCAAGTGTGACATCTACTATGAGACGGAGGGAGTAATAAGAAGTACTCCCTCTGTCCGCGGATAGGAATCCCGTTTTATTTCATTTTGGTCCGTCCGCGAATAAGAGTCCCGGTTCGTAATTGCTATAAATGGTAAAGAGGCTCACATTCCACTAACCCACTCCACTCAGATATCATTTAAAACCAATATATTCAAGTGAGACTCATATTCCACTAACTTTCTTCCATCCACTTTTCTTAAAATTTCTTAAAAACCATGCCGGATAAGAATGAGACTCATATTCGCAGACGGAGGAAGTATTACTACATATAACAAAACTTTTGAAAATAACATAAAAAACAGAAAAATTGATAACGCAAAAAATATGCTTCAACATAATAGTATATTAGGAGTATTTTATTATGTTTTTCAAATTTTAATAAGAAAATTGTTACTCACTCCGTCTATAAAAAATAGACTCATTTTGCCATTTTGGGACGTCCACAAAGAATAGTCCCATTTTTAAAAATGGAAAATTTATCTCTCATATTTTTCCCACTTTTTCTTCCCTCTCTCATACTTTACTCACTTTTTCTTCCCTCTCTCATACTTTACTCACTTTTTCTTCATATCTCTCTTATTTTACCTACTTTTTCTCCTCCTCTCTCTTACTTTACCAATTCTAAATTAAAACTCGTGTCATACACAAAGTGATCTATTTTTTGTGGACGGAGAGAGTATAATTTTTTATATTTTTTTATATACTTTCTCCGTCCATCCCACTATAATTGGGTCGTCCAACTATAAGTGAGACATCTCCATTTATTTCAAAAAAAACAACATTCTATCTCTCTCTTACTTTATCTTATCTCCTATTTTTTCTCATAACTTTTTTTCTCACTCATACTTTATTCTCTCTTCATACCACTACCTAAAAATCTTTGTCCAAAGAAAATGTGTCATAAATGATTTCATTGTTTTATATTTTAAAATATTTAATAGAAAAACATGAAAGAATAATACAAAAGAAAAAGAAAAAACTAAAACTAAAACTTAAAATATCAATTAAGTAAAAAAAATTATTTGAAAAAACACATTAGTACTATATCAACCTATCAAATTATTTTATAATTAGATAATATCAATTAAGTAAAAACAATTATTTGAAAAAACACATTAGTACTATATCAACCTATCAAATTATTTTATAATTAGATATAATAATTTAGTTATACAGTGTGTTAATTAATGCTACTAAAATAATAAATTTATAATCTAAATTAATGATTTTTTTAAATAAGTGTTAAACTACATAGAAATTTTTTTGATTTTCCTTTATGAGTTTGATGCGTGATTCAAATTTATCACTGACTAATAAACGGGAGTGGATCCCCTGCTGTGGTGGGAAACACAGCAGGGGATGCTGTGGAGAAAACGACGACGTACTTCACATTTTCAACAGCCGCTTTGTTTTATCAATTAAGCCTACATTACATTTGCTTAATGTTGGTTTAAACGATGACGTTTTGTCTCAATTTGCTAAATCCATAGTAATCCAAATTTAAGTGATTTATGTTGAACAATGAATTTATTTAATAACGAGTAATAAGTATTCTACATTTTGTGGATTATTTATTTTACTAATTAAAATTTCGTAATTTTTAAATCATTTGCATGCTCATTTAAGTTTCACGTATTTACTACTCCATCTGTCCCAACTCAAATGATTGATTGTTTTTTTTGTCATTATTTTGTGAAGATGATGATAAAATAGTTAAAGTAAGAGAGAGAATAGAAGAGAGTCGTATTTACATTATTCTCTTATACTTTACATTCTCTTCTTTTTAAATATTTATTATCATTTTTTCTGAATATGTGCTCAATCACTTAAGATGAGACAGAGGGAGTATAATATTATGATAAATGTAATATTAATAAATTATTATTTAAAATTATTCTTGAAACTATTTTTTAGTGCAAGTATTAGTTAAGAATTTAAGATATAATTGTCATTTAGAATCATAACTTTCAATGTTGTTCTTTTAAAATATAAAATTATAGTAACTTTTTTTTTCAATTGTCACAAAATATCCAAAACAAAATTAATACTCCTTTGGTTTTATCATAAGCGAGTCACATTCCTTTTTGGGATGTCCACTATAAGTGAACCATTTCGATTCTACGTAAAAGAAAGTCATCTCCCTTATTTTATTTCTCCTTGCGTTCCATCATAAACGAGTCAATTCCTTTTGGTATGTCCAACAATAACGGAGTCATCTCCATTTTAAATAAAAAAAATCATCTGTATTATTTTATTTCCTATCTACTGGATTCTTTTCCCACCTACTTTATTGTAGTATTCGAGTTTCAAGGCTATGAAATCGGCCAAAATTCAATAAAAAAAAAGTTAAATGATTATTCCTAAATTTAAATATAAAATGAATTTTCAAATTTGATAAAGTTTTAGTAGAAAAATAATTTTACAATTGAAATTAATAAACTCCCTATTGCAATCAATAAATGCTAATAATGATTTCAAATAATAATCTATTGATATACAATTATACATTAAGTAAAATCACTATTCAACCAACAAAATATTACTAAAATCGTTGATCAAATAAATAATGGGTATGGGATACTACCACCACGCTACCAAATACCAATCTACCGTGACAAATGTAAACTAAATTTATAAAACAAGCAAATGTAGGCTTAATTGATAAAACAAAGCTGTTGTTGAAAATGTGAAATACGTCGTCGTTTTCTCCAAAGCACCCCCCGCTGTGTTTCCCACCACGGGATCCACTCCCCTAATAAACATGCATTTAGATAAAGATATTTAATTTGATTTAATTTCATAACTAGATATATATCCATTTGATATGCTATTAGGGTAAATTAGTTACAATAAAAGTGTATTATAGCACAAAATATTATGTCTCAAAATCTCTATCCATTTTAATTTATATCTCTACCCATTTTAATTTATTTCAGCTAATTTACAATTATCTGTCATTATTATGTCACAACATTATGGAAGTATGTATTTGACCCATCTCTAATAAATGTGTTTGTACGGTGGATATGATAAATATTGGAGATGAGTTGTACGTAGGTGGATAACATCAATTCTGGTTGGCAAATGGCATCGACTAGTTCGCGGAATTAATATTATCAAATCAGTAAAATATGAGAGAATAAATTATTATAAAAGTTTGGTATCTAGTTGTTTCTTTATTTACTGAATTATTACAAACTGGTCCTTGTTCTTATCCTGGTTGGTGGTTTATTGTAATCCTTTATTTTAAAATACTACTTATGTGTATTATTTACTAAAGTATGCGTATGACAAGGTCTACTTTTCGGCGGCTGAATTTGAAAGAATATTGGGCTATTTATTTAATTTTATAATTGTTTGTGATACAACCAACAGAAAAGTATAAAATTATTTCAGAGTTGTATAGGGTGATATGTAAATTACATAGAAAACAAACTATACTAAATACTACTACTATGTAGCATGTGGAATTAATTCGATTTTTTTTATATATTGGGACTTGTTATTTTCTCGAGTATATCGTAGGAGTATGAATCTAGCATTTTAGTCCGAACATTTGAATTTGTTTTCCTCATTTGGTTAGCAACGAAGGACTAGTGAAAGTTAATCATTAATTGAAAACATATAAATTTATATTAAATGAGTTGTATTATTGTTGGTTGGATTCAACAATGTTCTAAACAACATGTTTGCTCGCATACAATCAAGTACTGCAAAGTATTGATTTAATTTTTTTTTAAAACTATGCCTTTTTGTTCCACTTATGACTCCATCAACAGACATCTGGTGCCTAAATTCTTTGAATTGGTCCAAAATGTTATTTGCTAGGAGTATCATATAAATTTTAATTTTGATAATTCGTTCTCCTTACCATTTCAAATTTTGATGGCATATGCACAATCGATGTTCCATGAAAATGAAACAGTCTATTCATCATATTCTATTATTCACCATCTTCATGTGCTTTTATGATGTTATCAACAGAGTAAATGAAAGTTAAAAATAAACTTGAATTTATATTTTATCAATGTAAATAGGATCGATATAAAAAATACTTCCTCCTCCGTACCGCTTTAGCAGTCCCATTGACTTTTCTGCACTCATTTTGTAAAAATGATAATAAATAATTAAAATGGAGAAATAATAAAGTAAAAAAGAGCATAATATAGAGAAGAGTCTTATCTACATTATTCTCTTATTTATATTATTTCTCCACTTTAACTATTTATTATCATTTTTACAAAACAAGTGCAGAAAAGTAAATGGAACTGCTAAAGCGGGACGGAGGGAGTACTATACTAATTAAGAAGCATACTCAATCTCGAATATAATATAGTGATTGAATTCCCAATTGACAAACTCTGAACTAGTCACATGAAGTCGACGGAAGTGATCTAGTCCAATGAAGGAGTAGTTGATTTTTCCATCAAGAAAAAGAACTTTATATTCAATGGACTTCATATAATTTTTCCTTTGCCACATTTTATCCTTGTGCTATAATTTTTCTTTATTTCTAGGCCTCACTTATTGTTTTGAGCCTAAACTCCTCAATTAGATTGTAAAAATGGACAGCCCGTTGCAGAGTTTATTCTTCAGAAAATAGTCATATTACTATTAATTAGAAGCCAAATTCTTAGCAAAGACTTTGACTTTAAAATTTTGGGGTTATTTACCTTACTAACAACCACTGAATACGGGACATGAAGTAATAGTGGGTTGCTTCTCTTCCATTTAATACAACTAAATTAGTACAACGCTTCTCTTACAAGTTATAGAGAGGATATATAAAGATTCATAATTAATCATATTCACTTTTATACCGGGGTGGCAAATCATGTGGATTGGGTTGAATTGGGTCAACCTGATAACGACCCAACCCAATAAGACCTAATACGAACACGACCTGCAAAGGAAACTGCAAATCCGAACACGAACCCAACCTGCTACCCTCAAACCTGAACCCGACCCGAACCTGACCCATTAACAACACGATATAATATGGGTTGACACGACACGATAATGACCTGAACTCAATATTACACGATTAAACATAATTTTAAACTTGATTTACATGATAAAAATCAATTTTCCATGATTTAACCAAATCTGTGGCAGTAGCTTGAAAACAGATTTAGAAAGTAAACATTAATTTTGTGTTTAAATTTGGAAGAAATTAAGCAGATTTTCATTTTTCGTCTATTTAATTTAATGAATCTTAATCCTTCCTTGCAAGAGGAATTAAGCCTAAGGGATGAATTGCGGCAAGAACTACAGCAACTTGCACATCAAAAGAAAGCTCGTGAGCCGAGGCATTGGTGCGACGATGCAGTGCCCTATGAGTAAGGCTTCAGCATCCCAACACGCATTGTTTGCATATGATATATTTGGCTTTGCAGATTGGAGTTGAGTATGTTACTATATTCAGAGCATTCGCAATGGTGCTTAGGCCAGCCATAGGCCAGCAATAGGCCAGTCATTCTCTCCCCTGCCACGTCAGCAACACTAAAAAATTCACCTGCCACATCAGATTTAGGCCAGCCATAGGCCAGCCGCATTAAAAATAATTCAAAATATACTACATTTACGGAATTAAAATTACGATTAAATTGCGGAATTAAATTTACGACACATATACGGGAAAATTCATTAATTGCTTTTAAAAAAGTTACATAGATAAAAAAAAAATTCGGACTTCCACACACGAGCCACCGCCCCACTCTACTCCTCACTAATTTATTAAAAAAATACATAAAAAATGTTAGTATGCCTTGAATTTGTGTTAGTTTGCCGCTAGCCGAACGGGGGATGTTGCTCTTGTACAGAAATTTAGAGATAGAGAAAATCGCGTTCATATAGTTTTTCAAAAATTAAAAAAAAGAATTAAATTTTTTTAAAAAAAAGAATTAAAAAAAATTTTTAAAAAAGAATTAAAAAAAAAAACAAAATTTGGCGCTGGCCGATCGCTGGCCGATCGGGCCGCCACAATGGCGGCCAGCGCATCGGCCAGCGCCGAGCGATCGGCCAGCCCACGTCGATCGGCTCGCCGATTTCGCTCTCGCCGACTGCAATGGTTCGGCTAGCCGATCGGCCAGCGCGACGAATCGGCTAGCCGGTCGCTAGCCGACCATTGCGGATGCTCTCATAGTGATGTCTTTAAATACTTGCTTTTTGCGATGTGGGAAATGGAAAGAATATGACAAATGGCAATCCATATTTGAGAAGAAGTTGTTGTCTTCATTAGGCCTTTGGATAAACACTTATTAGGACACTAAAGAAGGTATCCAATCCATGGTACAATACTTCACAAATACAATCATCAATTTTCGAAACTCCTTTCTAGGATCTCATGTCTGATCCTTCCCTTTGAAGGTTCGCTTTTGCTTATGTGAAATCGATTAATCATTTGACGCGATCTAGTTTTTCCTATTTATTCAATTATATTGGATCAATTTTGTTTCAGAATTATCATTTTGTGAATTTTTACCCAAAATAAGATCATCCGTACAGTTTATTTTTTGTTAGCTTATTGTGATTTTTTATAATTGTGCTAAACACCTACATGCCACCTACTCGGTTAGGGCATCCACAATGGGACGCCCTAAGCAACGCCCTATGCACCGCCACGTCAGCATTTTATCCTCCTCCTATTCCACCTGCAGTGGGGCGGACTATAGCCCGCCCTAAGCGACGCCCTAAGCATTTTTCTATTATTTGAATATTTAAATACTTCAAATTTTGGAAAACTAACTTCATTTCATTAAAATTCAAACATTACAATACGAAATAAAAAAACTACAATTTCTCAACGGCGGCGGTTGCGGGTCCAAACTTCTTCAATCATGTCGGTCATGAGCTGAGTATGGTCTTGTTGGTTGCGCATTGAGGCCTGTCGCTGTAGAACCGCACCGAAGCCAGTCGGTGATCCTCGAGTGACCGGCGAGGTTGTCGTGCTGGAGCTAAATCCGGCTTCATCATCCACCCAATTGGTGACATGGCCACATTCTTGTTCGACTATCATGTTATGCATGATGATGCACGCATATATGACGTCGGCGATGACGTCCTTGTACCAGAAACGCGCCGGACCTTTCACGATTGCCCACCGCGATTGGAGCACCCCAAAAGCCCGCTCCACATCCTTCCGCGCGGACTCCTGCTTTGCCGCAAACAAGACTCTCCTCTCACTAATTGGGCAGCTGATCGTCTTCAAAAAAACAGGCCACCTAGGGTATATGTCATCGGCCAAGTAGTACCCCATATGATGTGTAAGGCCGTTGGCAGTGAACTGAATGGCCGGACCGCGACCCCTGCACTGATCGGTGAATAGGGTGGACGTGTTGAGGACGTTGATGTCGTTGTTCAACCCGACTACACCAAAGTAGGCATGCCAGATCCAGAGGCGGTGGTCAGCGACGGCTTCTAGGATCATCGTCGGGTGGCTGCCCTTGTAGCCGCTAGTAAATTGGCCTCTCCAGGCCGTCGGGCAGTTCTTCCACTGCCAGTGCATACAGTCGATGCTCCCTAGCATCCCAGGGAAGCCGTGCACCGTCTCGTGCATCCGCATCAGGCTCTGGCAATCGTCAGCAGTCGGGCGTCGCAAATATGTGTCGCCAAAAGCCTCCACAACTAACTTACAAAAAGTCTTGAGACATTCGCGGCCAGTTGTATCCCCGACCTGAAGGTACTCGTCGAACATATCCGTTGTTGTACCGTAGGCCAACTGGCGGATCGAAACCGTGCACTTCTGCAACGGCGTAAGTCCGGGTCTGCCGATCTCGTCTTCCCGATACTGGAAGTACTCATCACGGCCCTCCAACGTGTGCACAATGCGAAGAAAAAGATCTCGGCTCATTCTAAAACGGCGGTGAAAAACATTCGGGCCCCACCTTGGATTCTCGGCAAAATAATCTGCGAACAGACGTTCGTGCGCTACGTCGTGCTCGCGGGGGACAAACGTCCGACGTCGTATTGGGCGAGGGACTCGCGCCTCCGCCTCCGCCTGCTCCCGCTGCATTTGTGCCAAGCATTCCGCCTTGGCTTCATTTACGGCATCGAACAAGGCTCGAGTCAAGGCCCGTCTACAGCCATCCGATGTACTCAAATCGTAGTCATCGGGATTCATTTTTGAGTCGATGAGAGAGAATAATTGAAGAGAAATTGAAGAGATGTGAAATTGAAGTGTGTGAAATGGTAGTGAATAGTAGAGTTTAAATAAGAAAATTTTTTTGAAAAAATTCAAAAAAAAATCGGAAACGCGTGCCCATCATCCGCGACCCATCGTCCGCGTCGTCCACAGTGGCGGACGATGCGACGGACGATGGGTATCCTCCGCGCATCGTCCACGGACGATCTATCGGGCGCGGACGATGGTTAACGCATCGTCCGCCCCATTGCGGATGCCCTTAGTTATTTCCTCCTCTACCCCTCCCATTAAGAAATACGGAGTACATATTTTTTGCACATGGAGTCATGGTCTGGGTGGCAAAATGGGTAACAGGTAACGAGTAATTCCCATTCGACCCGATACCCCACGATAACGGGAAATGAAGCAGGATTGGGTAGTGTGTTTTAGAGTTTTGCGACGGGTATATCCATTAAAACCCCGTTAATACCCGATATTATTAGCATTAGCCATATGCCATTTTTTTATACTTTATATTAAAGTTAAATTATTGTTGTGAGACTCATTGAGAATAAATATATATGGCTAATGCAAAATAAGTCACTAAAATTAATAGAGTAAATTAGTAAACATTGTTGGCTATAAGGTTTTCAAATTTTTTATTTTAGTTAATTAACATATATTTATTTCCCTATAAATCATTTAATACTCCTCTAACCCTCTCTTCAATTTAATTCCATCCCTTCAACGATCTTCTATCCGCCGCCACAGGCCTACGCCTCCAGCCGCCAGAGTTTAGGTAAGTCAGTAAGTGTATAATTTCTTTTCTTTTCTCCATTCTATGTACAACACACATAACACACACATATATATTAATCTATCTCATGCATGATGATGTGCATCAATAGATAGATTTTCTCCATCAACACGTTACACAATTATGAATATTACGTAGTTATTATTTCAAAGCTTATGATGTGGATTCACGGTTGTATGTAAATTTTATTTTATAAGAGTATATTATATATGTCCAGCACACACACATATTTTATAATTCAGGTTGTATGTAATTTTATGTACAACACACGCACATATATTGGGTATAGGTGCCCACAATATCGGGTACGGGATATCCGACACGGTATCGGATAATTCTGATATATTTTGGAACGGATTTTGGAACAACGAATTTGGCTGAAATCGAATACGGATATCCTATTTGTCGGGGCGGATAACTGCGGGTAACCAATTTCACCACCCCTAAGCTTAATGCTAGTCTTAAAAATAAATTAATAGTATTATTTTGTGTAAATAAACTATTTTATTTTAAAAGATTATAATAAAAATAATAATATAAAATAAATGTGAAAAGCCTAACTCAGACCCAAGTCACCCAACTACCCACCCCCTTATTTTGTGAAATCTAACCACCCCACCCTATCGCTTATGGACCTCCATGCTGACGCCTTTGGCTCTCCACAGACTTGCCAGCAAATACTACATGGTGAGAGATATGCTATAACAAACACTAGGGGAGTGTTATATTGCTAACTCAATGCTTAATTGCTAACTACAACTCAATAATAGCCATTAGATATTCAAATTAAAGGCCTAGATCATTAACCACAAAATGTCAATACGATCGATAAAAAACGTCAATAAGGCTATAGGATTAATTCCAATAAAAATCAATAGGGGTATTAATGTCAAGTTAGTTATAACTAACTTTTAAAAGAAATCCCAAAACTTTAAATTCATATAACATATATCAAATTAAAGATAATTTTATAAGGATTCCAACGATATACTACATGCATATGTTCCGACGTCAAAATTTGAAAAAAAAAATTAGAATTTTCGTATTTTTCGTACACAAGCTAATGTCAATACAGCTAAGATAATATGTCAATATAAAGCATATACAATGTCAATCCTAAATTTGTGTTGACATTCTCAAAGCATTGTGTTGATATTTTCGAAACACTATATTGACATTTTCATCCAAAATCCTAATTTGACGTTTTTTTTTAAATTTTTTTCGATTTAATTAATAAAAACGAAAATTACACGTGGCAAATTGTAGACCACACGTATTTTAAAATCATGTGGCCTTAAATTAATTGTAGTTAGCAATTAAATGATAAGTTAGCAATTGATCACTCCCCACACTATATATTACTTGTGTATGTAATTAAGACATGAGATATAATTCAAAATAAATCAATATGTAAATGATGATTAGGTTGTGAACTCTTAAATTACTAATCCCACATCTCCTATTTTCAAATAGTGTTCTCCTTCAACATCATCATTTACCTATTGATTTAGTTTTAGTTATATCCCATATTTTAACTAAATTTAGATATGAACAAATAACAATAATGTTGAAGAAGAACACTATATGGAAATAGAACACTATATGGAAATAGGAGATGTGAGATATTAGTAGTAATTTAAGAGTCACATCCTAATCATCATTTACATGTTAATTTATTTTGAATTATATTCCATATTTTAACGGTTAGATATATTGTTTTAATCACGATGGAAATCATAATCTAATGAGAGGCTCACAATTTAATTACGATGGTAGTATAACATTGGATAAACCTGAATATCAAATAATTTATTTCAAAAAATGCTTTATGACAATTAATTTATAATCAATTTTTATATTTGAAGATAGAAACTGCCGGATAAATTTAAAATTGTGCTTACCGAAATTTAATGAGTTCAAGTGAAAGATAATTTAATAGTTTTTCTTATTGCAAATACCTCCCTCATCCAAAATTATTATTCAAAATTTTCCAAAACTCGTCTTTTATATATGTATAGATAGATAGATGTTCTCCTCCCAGGAGTGTCGAAACGGGTACCCGCGGGTACCCAAATCCGATTTTGCGGGTACCCGTATCTGAAAACTTCAATTTTATACTACCCAATCCCGACCCGTATAGTTAAACGGGTAACCCATACCCGCATCGGGTATCCCAAACCCGCAGTTGCGGGTATCCAAACTCGTAGGCATAATTTGAATTGTGTATTATGGAGTATTATTCAATGGTATTATGCTTTTTAGTTTTCGCTTATCATTAATGCTAGTCATCTAATACAATAATTTTATGTATATGGTTTGAAATTCTGGAATGAATTTTGGGATCGTTGCTAGTTGCTACACTATGATTTTAGATTTGTAGTTTTTTTACTTTGTTGTATTTGCATAATTTTTAACTATGCACAAATATGGTAATTTCTCATCTCTTAAATATAATATGATTACGTATGAAATATAATGCAAATCCAAATTTCAAATAAGCAAATATGATAGAAACATCAAGCATGTCCAAAATTAGATCACCATTCAAAAGTTTAATATAAAATAAAAAATAATTCACTTTTATAAAAAGTCCAATATAAATAACTTCAACTAAAAGTGTAAATATTTTAAATCTCTAATCTAAAGATACTAAACTAATAAAAATGTTACTTTCACCAAATAATTGAAAATAAAGTGTATTGAAACTAATTAACTAAAACAAAATATTTGAAAACCTTAATCTTAAAAATAACGGGTATTATCGGGTCTAGCGGGTATACCCGCGCGGGTAGCGGGTATACCCATATCCGCAAAAATTTAAAACAAACTATCCGATCCCGCCCCGTTTCCCATTGTCGTCGGGTAGTGGATACCCGCTACCCGGCGGATAGCGGGTCGGGTTGAGGGTTTCCCGATACCTGCTACCCGTTTCGACACCCCTAGTCCCTCCATCCCCCTCAAAATGTCCACATTCTTGAATGATATACAATTTTACGAGGAATTGTTGGATAGAGAGAAAAAAATAGTTGAATATTTTAATGATAAGAGAGGAATTTATTCTCAAACAAATAAAAAATGGGTATCTTGAGTGAGCCAAAAAAAAAAGATAAACATTTTGAATGGGACGGAGGAAATAATAAATAGGAATATGTACATAGTAAACATCCAAATTTCATATTTATAGGCCCAAAAAATAACCATGAGACTCTTCAAAATCTTCCACATTCTCCACTTGGAATAAAATTAAAATTATGATTAACGGCGGATTGCCTTTTTTCATATTACCGATTACTCTCCTCCATCTCTAAAGAGTATCAATATTTGGTTTGTCACATGTTTTAGCATTATTGTCCCGTATCCTATCGTAATGTCCTATTGTAAGTGAATTATTTTATTTTTGGCGCGAGATTTTATGTAATACTCTCTCTGTCATATTAAAAGTTAAATATTTTTCTTTTTGGATTATCCCATTAAAGATGAAACGTTTGTTAAAATAGAAAGAACACTTCGTGTACTTTTTCATCTTTTTTACTTTATTTTCTAATCAGTAACTTACAAAACAATAATACATAAAAGTTCGTGGCGAAAAAATGTGTCTTTTGGGATGCGACTATCTCAAAAAGAAAAATAGTACTATATGCTTAAAGATGGAAAGGAGGAAATAATTTTTAACTTAAAATGCCAATTTTATAAATATTCTCAAAACTTTTCTTTTATGTATGTGTATAATTCTAAACATCAGCTTAATTTCTGCTCTTTCAGAGACGCGCACTCAGCTCCTTCCACCCTGGTTTTCCAATTGAAAAAGGTATCTGAATTTGTAGATTGATTCGTTTTCTGCTATTTTTGTTGGGCTGTGTGAAAGATTCTTTTTTTCAGGTACTGTTTATCAGATCCATTCACGGTTTATGATTCTGGGATTTTCCCTTTTTATATGTGTGGCGTATGGGAATTTAGGCTTCTTGAATTGAATAATTGTATGTATGTGTTGGATATGTAGAATAAACGCACACCAAAGATTATATTTTTAAGCTTTGATCTTGTTGAATCTCTAATAGCCTGGTGGAAAATCGTTATATAATTCTACAAAATTGTTTTCATGTTGTAGAATTCTCAACTTTCCTGAAGAGGCCATATATTTTATGAATTCTGATCATAAACTTTGTGATTATTTCAAGTTAGAGCTACCACATTCATTCCTATCTAAGGTTAATTATACTTGAATTTAGGGTTCTTGGGGAATGCTGAAAGATGTGTTTTTCGGCGAGACAGTCTTTCTCCGGCTTTAATGAGGTGCAAGCTCTATCCGAGCTGCCCTTCTTTGTCTTCGATGAGATCGGCCAGTTAAGTCCTCTTTCCATCTATATCTTATATGAGAAGACAAAGCTAGTTAGGCATTGTTATGAACTTATGATGATGTTTGTGAAGACGAAGACGAAGACGGTTGAGTTGATGCTTTCTTGAAGTTTAGTTTGTAAAGTAGGTCTTGAGTCGAATGGATAGTAAAGGAGGTGTCTTGATGCAAAGGTATGAGTTTGGAAGTTGCTCGGGCAAGGTACCTTTGCGAAGGTCTACCACGCGAGAGATATCAACAACAGTGAAAGTGTGGCCATTAAAGTGATTGACAAAGAGAAGATTGTCAAGGTTGGGATGGTTGAACAGATCAAGAGAGAGATTTCTGTGATGAAACTTGTTAGGCATCCGAATGTTGTGCAGCTTTAAGAGGTTATGGCCACCAAGGGGAAGATCTATTTCGTAATGGAGTATGTAAGAGGAGGCGAGCTTTTCAACAAGGTGACAAAGGGGAAGATGAAAGAGGACGCTGCGAGGAAACTTTTTCAACAGCTGATCAATGCTGTTGATTTCTGCCATAGTAGGGGTGTTTATCACCGGGATCTGAAACCTGAGAACTTACTGCTGGATGAAAATGGGAACTTGAAAATCTCTGACTTTGGATTGAGGGCTCTAGTGGAAACAAGGCAACAAGACGGACTGCTTCACACAATGTGTGGAACACCTGCCTACGTTGCACCTGAGGTCATCAGCAGACGAGGATATGATGGTGCAAAGGCCGACATCTGGTCTTGTGGTGTGATCTTGTTTGTGTTGCTTCCGGTCATCTTCCATTCCAGGATTCAAACTTGATGGAGATGTACAGGAAAATTGGCAAGGCAGAGTTCAAGTCTCCGAACTGGATCCCACCTGATGCGCGTAGGCTGATTTCCAAGATTTTGTGTCCAAATCCGAACACAAGGATCTCCACATCCAAGATCATGGAGAATTCTTGGTTTCGTAAAGGTCTGAAATCAAGATCCTCGAAAAACGCCAACACGAAAGAAGCAATTCTTGATATAGACATGAAGAAGTCTGAACCCGTGAATCTGAATGCCTTTGAAATAATCTCCCTCTCAGCTGGCTTCGACCTCTCTGGCTTGTTCGAGGACGGTGAGCCGAAGAAAGAGATCAAGTTCACGTCCAACAAAACCGCCAAGATCATCACCTCGAAGCTAGAGGAAGTAGCCACGCGTCTGAAACTGAAGATGATGAAGAAGGATGGAGATCGAGGGAAGGGAGCAAAGGGGTGTTGTCCATTGATGCAGAGATCTATGAGGTTGCCCCGAACTTTCATTTAGTCGAGATGAAGAAGTCGAACGGAGATACATTGGAGTTTGAGAAGCTGGTGAAGAAAGAGATGAGACCATCTCTGAAGGATATTGTTTGGACATGGCAAGGGGAGGAGCCTCCACCACCACACCAAACTGGGGAAATAGAGGAGTTTCAGACATGTCAAGTTTCAGAAGCCTAGGTTTTATTTTTGATGCTTGTATTTTGAATTCCATCTGATTGTTACACATTTGTATCTTTATTCTAATTTTCGGATCTCACATTGTTATATCTAGGGATGTCAATTCAACTCGAAACCCGTGGGCCGGCCCGAAAACCCGGTAATATGAGCGGGTTAGGGCTATAATTTTATTACCTGAATACAAAACGGGCTAAATGGGTTGGCCCGAATGGTTTGGCGGGTTAAACGGGTTGGCCCGAACGGGTTGCGGGTCGACCTGATGGGTTGTGAGTTTTAATTATAAAATACTATTAAGTTTTAGGGGGTTTTATATTTTTGAATCCTCAATCTCATTCTATACAATCATTAGTCTTATTCAATCTTCATTCTACACTTTTTTCACTCGATCCCACAATATCAGCTTTCAAGTTCCATCTCAACTCATTATTGCACCGTCCCATCATCCGCCACTAGTGTCTTACCACTACCAAAGCCAAGATAAAATTAAGAACTAACCCATCAAAATCTTATATATTTATCATTTTAATAATGATTCATGTAAGATATGATTTTTAAATTTCATAAAGAATTAGTTACGAACAATGCCATAATAATGACACGAACACAAGCTTTAATTTATATTGTAGTTGATCAAGATGAAAGACTTCTTTTCAAGTATTATTGAAGAAAACTATGAAAATTTGAAAATTTTATATGATTTTAAACTAAAAAGAAAAAAGTATCTAAAATTAAAATCATTTTATAGAAGAAAATTTTGATACAAGAGATTATTTTCGAAAGCTTTTAGGCCCGAATAGCCCGATGGGTTAGCCCAAAATGCGACGGGTTAGGATTGAAAATTTATGACCCGAAAAATCTATAACCCGAATGGCCCGCACCCAAATAGCCCGGCGACCATAGTGGGCTGGCCCTAACCCGAACGGGTTAGCCCGATTGACATCCCTAGTTATATCTTATGGAGTTCATCTAGATTGAGATGGTTCATTTAATTTAGATATTTTTGCAATGTAAATCTCGTCAAGATCGAGCCAAAATTGGAAAAAAGAGTAACATAGGATCTTCTCAAGTAGAACTATAACCTTTGGTGATATATTTCACAACTAGACAATCAAAATTCAAACACCACCACGATCCCAATCCAAATATATTTCAAAATTCTATTACTAAGTATATACTGAAATTTTCTCACGATCCATATACATATGAATCAAGGTGATCAAGCTTATCCCTCTCTCTAAAAAAAAAAAACATGCACTGAATTATTATAGGGATTACTCCCTCCGTATAACGAAACAGGTCATATTTTTTTTTCATCCGTTCCACAGAAATAGAAATAGTTCATATCCATTTAGAATCTTTTATTCTCATCCTCTTTTACTTTATCACATAGACCCCACAATCTACTATACAATTTCAACTATTTTTTCTCCTTCTCTCTTACTTTACCAATTACACATTAAAACTCGTGTCAACCCCTAAATGAACTATTTCTATGGTACGGAGAAAGTATATAACAAGAAAAGCATATAAATGGAATTAATTATACCTGGAAACGCGGCATGCATATATGATCACAAGTAATTTTCTAAAATTAAAATCTCCCTTGTATAGAAAAGAAGGAAGATACAATTGGAATCCTGTATTATATAGATCTCCAGAAAAGAGGCTATTTGCCTCTTCACAACAGGAGGAAATCGAGTCCACAAGAGGCTATTTGTCTTTCATTGTTTCCTTCTTTTTCTTTTTTTCCTTTCCTATCTACTCATATGACCAAAGAGACTGTACATCCGGTGGTGAGTAGAGGCCTCCGATGTGAGGCCTATTCATAGGAGAGCTTCCAACATTTTCTCGTGAACCCGCCACTGTCCATTCTTTTCTGCAAACACAAACACCACAGCAAAATGAGACATTGCTCATTCAAACCATTTTACAAACACCGTCCAATTTATACAAATGAATTTGACAAGAACGATTTTACAGCCCTAATCAGTTTCTGTTAGGAACTAGAATAGGTGGCTATGGCACACGAGACTGCAATATCCAATCTTAAATCATATTCAAAATGAGAATTCTTAACAAGACCAATCATAGCTGGGGATTTTTTTGTAGCCCATAGTACATCATGGACATGTCGAGTTCTCATGCACTCGACAACTACAATCGAGAGCACCAGTAGAGAAGTATCAACTCAATTCCAATCCTACTCCAACTTCCATCATGACTCTGACCTATGAAAGACATCCCTAAAAGAAAAGAGGCATAATTAGGAGGGCCAAATTCTCCAAATGAGCAGGCAAAAGAAGAATGTAGTCTTTGGCCAAATATACTTTTGTTCACTAAAGAAGTACCCACTGTATAAAGTATTCCTAGAATAAGCTATTAACATTCCGACGAGTGTCTGATGCCGTAGTGTGGGCTAAAGAACAATTCCAAGCTAATGATCCAATTCAAATATACGAATAAACACACATTACTCCCAATATTAGACATGTGAAGTAAGAGACACATAGCAATATCTATTCAGATAATGTGTGGCACACATCCAGTAAATTTCTCTATAATTGACTATGCCATACCAGGAAACTGAAACCAAGAGAAAGGTATGCAATATAATTCAGCATATTATGCTTACCTAGTCCAACAACTAGAAGTAGACATGTCAAATTGATGGTTAGCAGGAGGTCCGCTAGTATTTCCATAAATTAGGCCATTCTGAACAATTTCCCCCATAGGCTTCATTGCCGCTTGATTATCAGAAGTTTGTCCAAATAAAGTTCTTGGCAACCACGGTCCATCAGAAATTCCAGGCCCAGATGTATTAATTGTTCCACCATTTTGAGAATTCCCAAATAGAACATGCTGGGGAGGATGAGGTCCGGAAGAGGCTTGTTCATCCTTCTTGAACAGTGAAGCCATTGTTTTATGTGGTACATGACGCATATTATCTTCCTTGTTCAACAAGTTCATCTCTGGATGCAAAAGCCAGTTGACAGGCCCACCAACCAAACCAAGACCATCCTGAACAAGAGGAGAGCTATTCCACATCTGCCAGGTGCCATTGCCATTTAAGCCATTAGAGCTATCCTCTGAAACACGTGACCGCGATAATGGAGACTCTATTGGCGATGGCTTGGTAACTTTGGAAGGTGCAGATTTAGTCTTCACCGCAGATGGTTTTTCCATTCCAGTATCGACAAAACCCAGATCCAGCTGAAAGCTATCGAGTGATTCAGAAACTGGTCCAAGCAAGGATATTGGATCTGGAACATAACAGGGGTCTTCAAAAACCTCTGTCTCCTCTAGCAGAAATTGATGTTGTTTATCTGCCCTTTTAGGTTGAATAGATTCGGAAGATAACGGAAGAACTGTACTGCTACTACTCGATTCAAAGGGAAATGATGGTAGACTAAATGGAGACTGCAGCCCAAAATCGATAGGATTGTCAACTGATTGTGTTGTGGAAGGGTTACCAGGAAAAGGGGTGTTCTGAACTTCTGCTTTATGATTCCCAGTTGGTCTGCTTATAACATTTGTGTTGGAGGGGGCACTAACAGGCGGTGAACGTGCAAATAGTTGCTGCCACGACTTTTTAGGGGCTGTACTTGGTTGGTGTTCAATGAGCACCTGTAGAAGAACCAATTGCATAAATGAGAATTTCATCTCAAACAATATGTCAACTAAATGATTAGACGCTGATAATGACTGCCTAACAATCTCTCTACAAGCTCACAATTTCAGTTTCCCATGTTGCATTTCAAACTACTCCCCCCGTCCCATAAAAATAGACATATCTATCTTTGGTAACCTTTTTTCTCTGTAGTGAGGTGGACCCCATTCTCCACTCGCGTTTTCTTACTATCTCTCACCTACTTTAACAGTTTCGCATTAAAACCCGTGTCATTTCAAGATGTGCTATTTTTATATGAGGGATAAGTATTAGACTAGGAACTGCAAATGAAATATCCCAGAACATCAAATAACTGATTAGTAGTAAAACTTTTGACAGATCATATATACTTTACAGAATGCAATTAGCGTTCAACAGCAGATCCCACCCATCAACTGAGCCCCCACCCCCCAAAAAAACACAGCAAACAAAAGAAAGAAAACATAACACGTGAAGCAACTTACCGGGCGGTTAGAACCCTTGTCATCTACATTTACAGTTGGTCTACCAGAAGCCTGGTCAGGCTGTGCCACTTCTTTTCTATATGCAACAGTTTGAGCATTTTCTAGCAATGGGCTTGGTTTCTGTTCTCTTGAAACAATTGGCATGTTCGTGTTCTTTCCAAAAAAACCACCCCCAGTAAATGCTCTAGAAGAAGATAAAAATGTGCCCCTCATGCGATCAAAATATCTTGTTCCAGCATTCCCTCGGTTATGATTGCCTGCAGCAGCACCCTTAAATCCATGCCCCAGTTCTGTACCATGAGCTTTCATACTTTCAGGTGTACTTCTCTGTTGGTCCCGTCTATCACTGTCACTCCTCTTGTTATTGTCACTTTCTTTGCCGACTCGCTTTTCCAACTCCTCAACATCTGAGTTGCTTTTACTTGATCCTCTGTCTTTCTCCTTCCTTCTTTCCTGGCGCTTTCTTTCAGATTCTTTTCTACTATCTCTTTCCTTAGCTCGGGGAGACCCCTTACTGCGATCTTTTTCAGCTTCCAGTTTCTCATCTCGTAATCTCCTCTGTTCTTCAACTAGCCTTGCGACCTCTTCGCGCTGCTTTCTTTCCTCCTCTTCCAGTAGTTCCCTCTCTAATCTAGCCTGCCTCTTCTCCTCAGCTTTTCTTCGAGCTTTCTCTCCTCTACTCTCCTGACCGTTCCCCCCATTTTCGCTTTGATTGTCCAGCATTCCTCTGCGTTCTGAATCAGATGATGTATCATCACCGGACGAACTAATCCTAAAAACCTTTCTCCAAATCCACATGATGCTCAGTAAAAAAGCAGTTAATATTTTGCAAGCAAAAAGAAAAACACGAGAATAAGATTTTTCTGCAAGACAATGATCATCATCCCCTCCAAATAAGCCACCACCAATGCCATTCCTCTTCCGATTGGACTTTCCGGCAAAAGGCCCAACAACCCAATTACTGTTCTCCAGCCAATCCTGCCCACATATCCACCCATTGTCTGACCAATTCTTCCCATTCAATATCTTCCCACCTTTGCCAACGAGATCCTTCAATATCCCTGAATTACCCATCCCTGGAGAGACAGGCAAATCCAGAACTGGCCTCTTAGAAATATGGCCACAATAAGAGCACATGAACTTGCTCCCACCAGGATTCTGATCCCGATACGCTGTCAAGCAATTCCTACACCTCCGGGTGGCAGTCTTCCTCAACTTCTGCCTTTCAATAGCCTCAAACCTTTTCCTTTCCCTAAGCCTATCATTCCTCCTGACCCTCCACGCTGACAACTGAGGCATGAGAACCTCATACCAGAAAAGTGTTACCAACAGCACTAACAAGCAAGCAAGCCTTGGCGACGTGATTTCAAATCGGAACGCAGGGGGCAAGAGCTGCGACAGAGCCCATAGCCCAATCAGTGGTATTACTAGCCATGGCAACATGGTAGCAATCCTCCGCGACCACTTCTGAATCACGCAAAGTATACACATTATCCTCCTCAACCCACGCCTCTCTTCCTTTCCCCAGTCTTCAACGCAATTAAAGAATATCAATCAATCAATCGCAACTTGAAATAATCCCCCAACTTCCCCAACCACTAACACAAAACCCTAGAAACTCAGAAATGCTTCAAATGCAACCGATTTCAGCAATTCCTCCAAACGCTAGCGACGCAATTTACGTGTAACCACCTAATTAAAAAATTAGCAGATAAACAATCATGTTTTCCAGAATTTCTATACCCTAAATGACACGAAACGAATAACAATCAATCAAAATTAAAAAAATCGAGAGAAAATCAACACAGCACGAGAAACGAACTACGGCGCGTACCAATGTTCCGGCCATCAGCAAAAAAAAAAGAGGTTGGCGGCGAACTTCTCAGGCGATGATTTGATGATTTTGGATGAGAGAGAAAATATTTGTCATAGAGATAAGAGAGAGAAACATTTTAGGGAAGGGAAAATACTCATCGTTTATATGCATGAGTCAGACCGGACATATTGAACCGGGTTATGAGAGGAGTGATTCTCTGCGCCCGAGTTTTTGCTTAACAAATTAAACATTGACTCACTTGCCTACTTAATTAGGAGTAAAATATTTCAAACTTAGGTTTTTATGAGTCTTCATTATTACCTCCAAATCTACAATCATTAATTATCACAAAATATAAATTCAGATTGGGTGAGTAAAATGCAAAATATGGTATATAATTTATAGAATAGGATGAGATTACCTTCGACTCTATAAATAATATACTGAATTCAGTCCATCTTAATTTCACCGGTAATAACATTTATTTAAGATTTAATGCACTAAATTAACAATTTTTATACATATATTGGACATTTTAGATATTTTATATTTAAAACAAATTTATAGTAATTAATTAAGTTAATACATTACAAATTTATCCTTTATTACTTATAATTTAAGAAAATTCAAATATATATAATGTAGGCATTTCAAACAATATTAAATGTAACGCCCCGCTTTTTTGAACCCTATTTTTTCGGATTATAAAATTTTGCATTAAATGCTTTTAATGCTATGGAGCATGTGGATTAATTGATGAGTGTTTTAATTGCATGATTTCTTTGTGACCTAATTGCGATTTGGAGTTAAGATTTATTTGAATAGTAAAAAATGTGGAAAATGTGACGTGGCTGTTGAATAGTCAAAGATGTGGAAAATATGACGTGGCCGTAGAAAGGTCAATGTGTTGAGAATATGAGGTGGAAGTAAAAATGGCGGATATTTGTGAAATGATTGTGTGAATTTTCAATGCGGGGTAATATATATATATCGGCGAATTATTTCCCAAGGGACGAGTGAGACTAAATAGGATTTTCATAAATATCCTACACATACTATTGGAATTTTCGACCCCTATTATTATTGGAGAAGGAATCCTATTTTTCTTGGATTTAATTATTTGCTTGGGATAATTATCCAAATTAAATCCAAAGTCCAATTATTCTCTAATTCCTCTATGGAATTTTCGAAACCACCTTATTGCATGGAGATTTTCGAAAATCTCCTATATATGGGAGAAGGAATTATCTTAATATATTATTTGATCCCTTATTTATTCTCTTCCATCAATAAATATAAATATTCTAGCATATCTTACCATATCTAAGAAGATCTTGTCATATCCTATTTAAATTAGGATTTTAATTTGATTCCTTGTGGAGGGATTCAAAAATCACACCACTTTCCACTATTATTGGGAGATTTATTATTTTATTCTGCTCCGTGATATTTTATTCTACTCCGTGAAATATCAAATTAAATCATAGGCTAATTAAATAGCCTAAGATTTCGAAAATCCCCTTATTTCTCCCATAATTCACGCCAACTCCTCCCACATATCTTCCCAAATCTTTAATTTATTTAATTAAAGATATTATTATATCTTGCACTCTATAAATACGTGAGAACCTCTATACCTAAAACCATAAATCACGTCTCTCTCTCTCTCAAATCACGTCTCCCACTTCTTCCACTCCTTCTTCAACTTGTTTTCTATTTTATTCAAGATCTCTTCATTCTCTACAAAGAATTGAAGTTGAAACTCAAGAATTGTTGATGAATCAAGGCTATTACTTTGTTCTATCGTTCGTTCTATCAAGAAAAGGTATTTTTACATCAATCTTTTCTCATCTAACCGATTAATCGGTGTTCTTGAACCCTCATGCATATAGATCGAGTGAAAAGGGGAAACCAATTGATGAATGGGATGCATATGTGTGTATGTGAATCGTGTGTGTGTGTGTGTGCATGCCTCGGTGTGCGTGCATGTGTGTTGTGTGTGCGCGTGTGATGTGTGTTGTAAAACACTCACGCGTGACATATTTTGATGATAGATCTGGAGTTGTAGTGCGAATAAAGAGTGATGTGATAATCATGTCTTGATTTTGAATGGTGATATTAAAACGAATTGATGGGAAAAGGGAAACGTTGAGAACATGCATGATTTTCGAATCAATGTTTGAAACTGATTTGTGATACACATAATTTAAAGGTGATAACTCGCGTTCTCGGCGTGATACTAAGGGGAAGAGAATACTTGCGATCTAAGCCGCCGAGGTGGGCTTTTCTTTTAAAATAAGGACATCGTCCTAAATCTGTATTGATGAGAATGAGATTTGTGTTATCATGCTATGATTTGTTTTGTCGTGCCTATCCCTTGTGGCTATGCCACTATTGATTTAATCGAATTCGGATCCTTGTAGAGCCGCAAACTCTACTTGCGTTAGTGTACACCAATGTTAGACCGTGTGCCAGCGTACGGGTTGGCCGGTCTAGTGACCTGGATTGCGGCCGCATTCCTCGTCATGTAGAATGAGGATATGGTAAATGTCGATGTGAAATATGGTTGCGCGGCCGTGATATTTGAATAAAGGAAATATTTTGGTGTCTCGGGCCTTTCTAAAGATAAAACCCCGATGGACACTTGAAATAGCATGATAACTATTATTTTGATAAAACTGTTTTCGCCATAAGTCCACTGAGTATGTTTATAGTACTCAGCCCTGCATGTGTTTTCCCTATGTGCAGGTTGAGCGGCGACGAGCGGTTGGCGGTGTTGAGCAAGTAAATTGAATAATATGATCGTTTTGAAACTCCGAGTGTAGTTGTGTCTTCATACATAGCTTCACCCTTCTCTTGGTTGCTTCCGCTGAAACATGAAACTTATTATTATTTGGTTGAGTATGAACTTATCCCTTTTGGTTTAGAATATTGAGACATGATGTGTTTTGGATTATATTAAACCCTTGTCTTTTGGAGCATAAATTATGATATCTATTCATCATTGGTTTTCTTGATTAAGCCGTTGTTTTGTTGCTTAAATAGTTCATTAAAACCCTAGCCTATGATCTTTGTTGCATTTAAGTCCGCCTAGTTAACGATCGCCGTATTTATTATACCCTAGAAGGGCGGATCGTTACATTAAACTTCTTCCTCCATTGCATCAAAACTAAAATTTCTTCCATTACAAAAAAGGTCTATGGCTAATGGGATTTGCATATTTTTGGTATCTGTTAAAAAATATATTACCAGTGGTATTTGTAAAAAGACTTAATTTTATTTGAGGTGCTTTTGCACTATTTTTAAAAAATTTAACCTTTTTAGTTTATGAGATATTAGGCTTTATATTTATTATTCTCTCTAATCACTTATTTCTCTTTTCACATTTTCTTCTCTTTCTCTTTATTTAATTTTTTGTTTCTCTCTCCCATTCTCCATTAATTTTAAACTAAATCAAGTTTGACAATAAATATTCAATACACACATCAAACTAAAAATAATAACAAAAGTTTTAACTATATAAATATAAAAAAATGAATTAAAATAAAACTTAAAAATATTTTGACATAATCGTTTTGGCAAGATTTATTAGTATTTACATAAAAATATATTTTTTCAAAAATTTAATAGCAAGAATAATTACGAACATTAATGCATCTTAGATATTAGGTACCATAAATGTGCAAACTACATTGTCCATGGATATACACCCCTTTAGTGTTATACACAAAACAAATCACAGTCATATGATAGATGGATTGGGTGGATATGATTTAAATCAACCGAGCTACGTTATTCGGCCATTTTTGCATATTATCAGGCAAAATCGGTATCACACAATAATGTGTAGCAGTTTCAAAACTGCAGTTCCGAGATTTCAGCGGGATTAATTTGAGCGGCGATTTCACAAACCACTCTTTCACTATCAACTCACTCTCTCTTCTCTCTCAGTTCTCTATGTGAAGCAAACCCTAACCTCCAAGCCATGAATCAAAACATATTAGATTCCATCGTAGAGAAATGAGAGAGAAGAGAGAGTGAGTTGATAGTGAAAGAGTGGTTTGTGAAATCGCCGCTCAAATTAATCCCGCTGAAATCTCGGAACTGCAGTTTTGAAACTGCTACACATTATTGTGTGATACCGATTTTGCCTGATAATATGCAAAAATGGCCGAATAACGTAGCTCGGTTGATTTAAATCATATCCATCCAATCCATCTATCATATGACTTTGATTTGTTTTGTGTATAACACTAAAGGGGTGTATATCCATGGACAATGTAGTTTGCACATTTATGGTACCTAATATCTAAGATGCATTAATGTTCGTAATTATTCTTGCTATTAAATTTTTGAAAAAATATATTTTTATGTAAATACTAATAAATCTTGCCAAAACGATTATGTCAAAATATTTTTAAGTTTTATTTTAATTCATTTTTTTATATTTATATAGTTAAAACTTTTGTTATTATTTTTAGTTTGATGTGTGTATTGAATATTTATTGTCAAACTTGATTTAGTTTAAAATTAATGGAGAATGGGAGAGAGAAACAAAAAGTTAAATAAAGAGAAAGAGAAGAAAATGTGAAAAGAGAAATAAGTGATTAGAGAGAATAATAAATATAAAGCCTAATATCTCATAAACTAAAAAGGTTAAATTTTTTAAAAATAGTGCAAAAGCACCTCAAATAAAATTAAGACTTTTTACAAATACCACTGGTAATATATTTTTTAACAGATACCAAAAATATGCAAATCCCATTAGCCATAGACCTTTTTTGTAATGGAAGAAATTTTAGTTTTGATGCAATGGAGGAAGAAATTTAATGTAACGATCTGCCCTTCTAGGGTATAATAAATACGGCGATCGTTAACTAGGCGGACTTAAATGCAACAAAGATCATAGGCTAGGGTTTTAATGAACTATTTAAGCAACAAAACAACGGCTTAATCAAGAAAACCAATGATGAATAGATATCATAATTTATGCTCCAAAAGACAAGGGTTTAATATAATCCAAAACACATCATGTCTCAATATTCTAAACCAAAAGGGATAAGTTCATACTCAACCAAATAATAATAAGTTTCATGTTTCAGCGGAAGCAACCAAGAGAAGGGTGAAGCTATGTATGAAGACACAACTACACTCGGAGTTTCAAAACGATCATATTATTCAATTTACTTGCTCAACACCGCCAACCGCTCGTCGCCGCTCAACCTGCACAAAGGGAAAACACATGCAGGGCTGAGTACTATAAACATACTCAGTGGACTTATGGCGAAAACAGTTTTATCAAAATAATAGTTATCATGCTATTTCAAGTGTCCATCGGGGTTTTATCTTTAGAAAGGCCCGAGACACCAAAATATTTCCTTTATTCAAATATCACGGCCGCGCAACCATATTTCACATCGACATTTACCATATCCTCATTCTACATGACGAGGAATGCGGCCGCAATCCAGGTCACTAGACCGGCCAACCCGTACGCTGGCACACGGTCTAACATTGGTGTACACTAACCCAAGTAGAGTTTGCGGCTCTACAAGGATCCGAATTCGATTAAATCAATAGTGGCATAGCCACAAGGGATAGGCACGACAAAACAAATCATAGCATGATAACACAAATCTCATTCTCATCAATACAGATTTAGGACGATGTCCTTATTTTAAAAGAAAAGCCCACCTCGGCGGCTTAGATCGCAAGTATTCTCTTCCCCTTAGTATCACGCCGAGAACGCGAGTTATCACCTTTAAATTATGTGTATCACAAATCAGTTTCAAACATTGATTCGAAAATCATGCATGTTCTCAACGTTTCCCTTTTCCCATCAATTCGTTTTAATATCACCATTCAAAATCAAGACATGATTATCACATCACTCTTTATTCGCACTACAACTCCAGATCTATCATCAAAATATGTCACGCGTGAGTGTTTTACAACACACATCACACGCGCACACACAACACACATGCACGCACACCGAGGCATGCACACACACACACACATGATTCACATACACACATATGCATCCCATTCATCAATTGGTTTCCCCTTTTCACTCGATCTATATGCATGAGGGTTCAAGAACACCGATTAATCGGTTAGATGAGAAAAGATTGATGTAAAAATACCTTTTCTTGATAGAACGAACGATAGAACAAAGTAATAGCCTTGATTCATCAACAATTCTTGAGTTTCAACTTCAATTCTTTGTAGAGAATGAAGAGATCTTGAATAAAATAGAAAACAAGTTGAAGAAGGAGTGGAAGAAGTGGGAGACGTGATTTGAGAGAGAGAGAGACGTGATTTATGGTTTTAGGTATAGAGGTTCTCACGTATTTATAGAGTGCAAGATATAATAATATCTTTAATTAAATAAATTAAAGATTTGGGAAGATATGTGGGAGGAGTTGGCGTGAATTATGGGAGAAATAAGGGGATTTTCGAAATCTTAGGCTATTTAATTAGCCTATGATTTAATTTGATATTTCACGGAGTAGAATAAAATATCACGGAGCAGAATAAAATAATAAATCTCCCAATAATAGTGGAAAGTGGTGTGATTTTTGAATCCCTCCACAAGGAATCAAATTAAAATCCTAATTTAAATAGGATATGACAAGATCTTCTTAGATATGGTAAGATATGCTAGAATATTTATATTTATTGATGGAAGAGAATAAATAAGGGATCAAATAATATATTAAGATAATTCCTTCTCCCATATATAGGAGATTTTCGAAAATCTCCATGCAATAAGGTGGTTTCGAAAATTCCATAGAGGAATTAGAGAATAATTGGACTTTGGATTTAATTTGGATAATTATCCCAAGCAAATAATTAAATCCAAGAAAAATAGGATTCCTTCTCCAATAATAATAGGGGTCGAAAATTCCAATAGTATGTGTAGGATATTTATGAAAATCCTATTTAGTCTCACTCGTCCCTTGGGAAATAATTCGCCGATATATATATATTACCCCGCATTGAAAATTCACACAATCATTTCACAAATATCCGCCATTTTTACTTCCACCTCATATTCTCAACACATTGACCTTTCTACGGCCACGTCATATTTTCCACATCTTTGACTATTCAACAGCCACGTCACATTTTCCACATTTTTTACTATTCAAATAAATCTTAACTCCAAATCGCAATTAGGTCACAAAGAAATCATGCAATTAAAACACTCATCAATTAATCCACATGCTCCATAGCATTAAAAGCATTTAATGCAAAATTTTATAATCCGAAAAAATAGGGTTCAAAAAAGCGGGGCGTTACATTTAATATTGTTTGAAATGCCTACATTATATATATTTGAATTTTCTTAAATTATAAGTAATAAAGGATAAATTTGTAATGTATTAACTTAATTAATTACTATAAATTTGTTTTAAATATAAAATATCTAAAATGTCCAATATATGTATAAAAATTGTTAATTTAGTGCATTAAATCTTAAATAAATGTTATTACCGGTGAAATTAAGATGGACTGAATTCAGTATATTATTTATAGAGTCGAAGGTAATCTCATCCTATTCTATAAATTATATACCATATTTTGCATTTTACTCACCCAATCTGAATTTATATTTTGTGATAATTAATGATTGTAGATTTGGAGGTAATAATGAAGACTCATAAAAACCTAAGTTTGAAATATTTTACTCCTAATTAAGTAGGCAAGTGAGTCAATGTTTAATTTGTTAAGCAAAAACTCGGGCGCAGAGAATCACTCCTCTCATAACCCGGTTCAATATGTCCGGTCTGACTCATGCATATAAACGATGAGTATTTTCCCTTCCCTAAAATGTTTCTCTCTCTTATCTCTATGACAAATATTTTCTCTCTCATCCAAAATCATCAAATCATCGCCTGAGAAGTTCGCCGCCAACCTCTTTTTTTTTTGCTGATGGCCGGAACATTGGTACGCGCCGTAGTTCGTTTCTCGTGCTGTGTTGATTTTCTCTCGATTTTTTTAATTTTGATTGATTGTTATTCGTTTCGTGTCATTTAGGGTATAGAAATTCTGGAAAACATGATTGTTTATCTGCTAATTTTTTAATTAGGTGGTTACACGTAAATTGCGTCGCTAGCGTTTGGAGGAATTGCTGAAATCGGTTGCATTTGAAGCATTTCTGAGTTTCTAGGGTTTTGTGTTAGTGGTTGGGGAAGTTGGGGGATTATTTCAAGTTGCGATTGATTGATTGATATTCTTTAATTGCGTTGAAGACTGGGGAAAGGAAGAGAGGCGTGGGTTGAGGAGGATAATGTGTATACTTTGCGTGATTCAGAAGTGGTCGCGGAGGATTGCTACCATGTTGCCATGGCTAGTAATACCACTGATTGGGCTATGGGCTCTGTCGCAGCTCTTGCCCCCTGCGTTCCGATTTGAAATCACGTCGCCAAGGCTTGCTTGCTTGTTAGTGCTGTTGGTAACACTTTTCTGGTATGAGGTTCTCATGCCTCAGTTGTCAGCGTGGAGGGTCAGGAGGAATGATAGGCTTAGGGAAAGGAAAAGGTTTGAGGCTATTGAAAGGCAGAAGTTGAGGAAGACTGCCACCCGGAGGTGTAGGAATTGCTTGACAGCGTATCGGGATCAGAATCCTGGTGGGAGCAAGTTCATGTGCTCTTATTGTGGCCATATTTCTAAGAGGCCAGTTCTGGATTTGCCTGTCTCTCCAGGGATGGGTAATTCAGGGATATTGAAGGATCTCGTTGGCAAAGGTGGGAAGATATTGAATGGGAAGAATTGGTCAGACAATGGGTGGATATGTGGGCAGGATTGGCTGGAGAACGGTAATTGGGTTGTTGGGCCTTTTGCCGGAAAGTCCAATCGGAAGAGGAATGGCATTGGTGGTGGCTTATTTGGAGGGGATGATGATCATTGTCTTGCAGAAAAATCTTATTCTCGTGTTTTTCTTTTTGCTTGCAAAATATTAACTGCTTTTTTACTGAGCATCATGTGGATTTGGAGAAAGGTTTTTAGGATTAGTTCGTCCGGTGATGATACATCATCTGATTCAGAACGCAGAGGAATGCTGGACAATCAAAGCGAAAATGGGGGGAACGGTCAGGAGAGTAGAGGAGAGAAAGCTCGAAGAAAAGCTGAGGAGAAGAGGCAGGCTAGATTAGAGAGGGAACTACTGGAAGAGGAGGAAAGAAAGCAGCGCGAAGAGGTCGCAAGGCTAGTTGAAGAACAGAGGAGATTACGAGATGAGAAACTGGAAGCTGAAAAAGATCGCAGTAAGGGGTCTCCCCGAGCTAAGGAAAGAGATAGTAGAAAAGAATCTGAAAGAAAGCGCCAGGAAAGAAGGAAGGAGAAAGACAGAGGATCAAGTAAAAGCAACTCAGATGTTGAGGAGTTGGAAAAGCGAGTCGGCAAAGAAAGTGACAATAACAAGAGGAGTGACAGTGATAGACGGGACCAACAGAGAAGTACACCTGAAAGTATGAAAGCTCATGGTACAGAACTGGGGCATGGATTTAAGGGTGCTGCTGCAGGCAATCATAACCGAGGGAATGCTGGAACAAGATATTTTGATCGCATGAGGGGCACATTTTTATCTTCTTCTAGAGCATTTACTGGGGGTGGTTTTTTTGGAAAGAACACGAACATGCCAATTGTTTCAAGAGAACAGAAACCAAGCCCATTGCTAGAAAATGCTCAAACTGTTGCATATAGAAAAGAAGTGGCACAGCCTGACCAGGCTTCTGGTAGACCAACTGTAAATGTAGATGACAAGGGTTCTAACCGCCCGGTAAGTTGCTTCACGTGTTATGTTTTCTTTCTTTTGTTTGCTGTGTTTTTTTGGGGGGTGGGGGCTCAGTTGATGGGTGGGATCTGCTGTTGAACGCTAATTGCATTCTGTAAAGTATATATGATCTGTCAAAAGTTTTACTACTAATCAGTTATTTGATGTTCTGGGATATTTCATTTGCAGTTCCTAGTCTAATACTTATCCCTCATATAAAAATAGCACATCTTGAAATGACACGGGTTTTAATGCGAAACTGTTAAAGTAGGTGAGAGATAGTAAGAAAACGCGAGTGGAGAATGGGGTCCACCTCACTACAGAGAAAAAAGGTTACCAAAGATAGATATGTCTATTTTTATGGGACGGGGGGAGTAGTTTGAAATGCAACATGGGAAACTGAAATTGTGAGCTTGTAGAGAGATTGTTAGGCAGTCATTATCAGCGTCTAATCATTTAGTTGACATATTGTTTGAGATGAAATTCTCATTTATGCAATTGGTTCTTCTACAGGTGCTCATTGAACACCAACCAAGTACAGCCCCTAAAAAGTCGTGGCAGCAACTATTTGCACGTTCACCGCCTGTTAGTGCCCCCTCCAACACAAATGTTATAAGCAGACCAACTGGGAATCATAAAGCAGAAGTTCAGAACACCCCTTTTCCTGGTAACCCTTCCACAACACAATCAGTTGACAATCCTATCGATTTTGGGCTGCAGTCTCCATTTAGTCTACCATCATTTCCCTTTGAATCGAGTAGTAGCAGTACAGTTCTTCCGTTATCTTCCGAATCTATTCAACCTAAAAGGGCAGATAAACAACATCAATTTCTGCTAGAGGAGACAGAGGTTTTTGAAGACCCCTGTTATGTTCCAGATCCAATATCCTTGCTTGGACCAGTTTCTGAATCACTCGATAGCTTTCAGCTGGATCTGGGTTTTGTCGATACTGGAATGGAAAAACCATCTGCGGTGAAGACTAAATCTGCACCTTCCAAAGTTACCAAGCCATCGCCAATAGAGTCTCCATTATCGCGGTCACGTGTTTCAGAGGATAGCTCTAATGGCTTAAATGGCAATGGCACCTGGCAGATGTGGAATAGCTCTCCTCTTGTTCAGGATGGTCTTGGTTTGGTTGGTGGGCCTGTCAATTGGCTTTTGCATCCAGAGATGAACTTGTTGAACAAGGAAGATAATATGCGTCATGTACCACATAAAACAATGGCTTCACTGTTCAAGAAGGATGAACAAGCCTCTTCCGGACCTCATCCTCCCCAGCATGTTCTATTTGGGAATTCTCAAAATGGTGGAACAATTAATACATCTGGGCCTGGAATTTCTGATGGACCGTGGTTGCCAAGAACTTTATTTGGACAAACTTCTGATAATCAAGCGGCAATGAAGCCTATGGGGGAAATTGTTCAGAATGGCCTAATTTATGGAAATACTAGCGGACCTCCTGCTAACCATCAATTTGACATGTCTACTTCTAGTTGTTGGACTAGGTAAGCATAATATGCTGAATTATATTGCATACCTTTCTCTTGGTTTCAGTTTCCTGGTATGGCATAGTCAATTATAGAGAAATTTACTGGATGTGTGCCACACATTATCTGAATAGATATTGCTATGTGTCTCTTACTTCACATGTCTAATATTGGGAGTAATGTGTGTTTATTCGTATATTTGAATTGGATCATTAGCTTGGAATTGTTCTTTAGCCCACACTACGGCATCAGACACTCGTCGGAATGTTAATAGCTTATTCTAGGAATACTTTATACAGTGGGTACTTCTTTAGTGAACAAAAGTATATTTGGCCAAAGACTACATTCTTCTTTTGCCTGCTCATTTGGAGAATTTGGCCCTCCTAATTATGCCTCTTTTCTTTTAGGGATGTCTTTCATAGGTCAGAGTCATGATGGAAGTTGGAGTAGGATTGGAATTGAGTTGATACTTCTCTACTGGTGCTCTCGATTGTAGTTGTCGAGTGCATGAGAACTCGACATGTCCATGATGTACTATGGGCTACAAAAAAATCCCCAGCTATGATTGGTCTTGTTAAGAATTCTCATTTTGAATATGATTTAAGATTGGATATTGCAGTCTCGTGTGCCATAGCCACCTATTCTAGTTCCTAACAGAAACTGATTAGGGCTGTAAATTGGTTCTTGTCAAATTCATTTGTATAAATTGGACGGTGTTTGTAAAATGGTTTGAATGAGCAATGTCTCATTTTGCTGTGGTGTTTGTGTTTGCAGAAAAGAATGGACAGTGGCGGGTTCACGAGAAAATGTTGGAAGCTCTCCTATGAATAGGCCTCACATCGGAGGCCTCTACTCACCACCGGATGTACAGTCTCTTTGGTCATATGAGTAGATAGGAAAGGAAAAAAAGAAAAAGAAGGAAACAATGAAAGACAAATAGCCTCTTGTGGACTCGATTTCCTCCTGTTGTGAAGAGGCAAATAGCCTCTTTTCTGGAGATCTATATAATACAGGATTCCAATTGTATCTTCCTTCTTTTCTATACAAGGGAGATTTTAATTTTAGAAAATTACTTGTGATCATATATGCATGCCGCGTTTCCAGGTATAATTAATTCCATTTATATGCTTTTCTTGTTATGCCTGTTATATGGAGTACTTTCTTCGTCCCATAGAAATAGTTCATTTAGGGGTTGACACGAGTTTTAATGTGTAATTGGTAAAGTATAAGAAGAAGAAAAAGTAGTTGTAATTTTGGAGTGCATTGTAGGGCCTATAAATGATGAAATAAAAATATGACCTATTTCTATGTAGGGACGGAGTAATCCTAATAAATCAGTGCATGTTCTGTTTTTTTTAAGAGAGGGGGATAAGCTTGATCACCTTGATTCAAATATAAGTGTTCGTGAGAAAATTTCAGAATATACTTAGTAATAGAATTTTAAAATATATTTAGATTGGGATCGTGTTATTGTTTGAATTTTGATTGTCTAGTTGTGAAATGTATCACCAAAGGTTATAATTGTACTTGAGCAGATCCTAATAATCAAGTGTTGCTCTTTTTTACATTGCCAAAATATCTAAAATAAAATAAGTGATCCATCTCAATTTAGATCAACTCCATAGGATATAACAATGTGAGATCCGAAAATTAGCATAAAGATAAAAATGCGTAACAAATAACAATCAGATGGAATTCAAATCACAATCATCAAAAACAAAACCTAGGCTTCTGAAACTTGACATGTCTGAAACTCCTCTGTTTCCCCAGTTTGGTGTGGTGGTGGAGGCTCCTCCCCTTGCCATGTCCAAACAATATCCTTCAGAGATGGCCTCATCTCTTTCTTCACCAGCTTCTCAAACTCCAATGTGTCTCCGTTCGCCTTCTTCATCTCGACTAAATGAAAGTTCGGGGCAACCTCAAAGATCTCTGCATCAATGGACAACACCCCTTTTCTCCCTTCCCTCGATCCATTGAATTTAATATGTCCTCCATCCTTCTTCATCATCTTCAGCTTCAGACGCGTGGCTACTTCCTCTAGCTTCGAGGTGATGATCTTGGCGTTCTTGTTGGACGTGAACTTGATCTCTTTCTTCAGCTCACCGCCCTCGAACAAGCCAGAGAGGTCGAAGCCAGCTGAGAGGGAGATTATTTCAAAGGCATTCAGATTCACAGGTTCAGACTTCTTCATGTCCATATCAAGAATTGCTTCTTTCGTGTTGGCGTTTTTCGAGGATCTTGATTTCAGACCTTTACGAAACCAAGAATTCTCCATGATCTTGGATGTGGAGATCCTTGTGTTCGGATTTGGACACAAAATCTTGGAAATCAGCCTACGCGCATCAGGTGGGATCCAGTTCGGATACTTGAACTCCGCCTTGCCAATTTTCCTGTACATCTCCATCAAGTTCGAATCCTGGAATGGAAGATGACCGGATAGCAACACAAACAAGATCACACCACAAGACCAGATGTCGGCCTTTGCACCATCATATCCTCGTCTGCTGATGACCTCAGGTGCAACATAGGCAGGTGTTCCGCACATTGTGTGAAGCAATCCATCTTGTTGCCTTGTTTCCACTAGAGCACTCAATCCAAAGTCAGAGATTTTCAAGTTCCCGTGTTCATCCAGCAGTAAGTTCTCAGGTTTCAGATCCCGGTGATAAACACCCCTACTATGGCAGAAATCAACAGCATTGATCAGCTGTTGAAAAAGTTTCCTCGCAGCGTCCTCTTTCATCATCCCCTTCATCACCTTGTTGAAAAGCTCACCTCCTCTTACATACTCCATTACGAAATAGATCTTCCCTTTGGTGGCCATAACCTCGTAAAGCTGCACAACATTCGGATGCCTAACAAGTTTCATCACAGAAATCTCTCTCTTGATCTGTTCCACCATCCCAACCTTGACAATCTTCTCTTTGTCAATCACTTTAATGGCCACACTTTCACCGTTGTTCATATCCCTCGCGTGGTAGACCTTCGCAAAAGTACCTTGCCCGAGTAACTTCCCAAACTCATACCTTTGCATCAAGACACCTCCTTTACTATCCATTCTGACTCAAGACCTACTTTACAAACTAAACTTCAAGAAAGCATCAACTCAACCGTCTTCGTCTTCACAAACATCATCACAACAATGCCTAACTAGATTTGTCTTCTCACATAAGATATAGATGGAAAGAGGACTAAACTGGCCGATCTCATCGAAGACAAAGAAGGGCGGCTCGGATAGAGCTTCCACCTCATCAAAGCCGGAGAAAGACTGTCTCACCGGTAAACACATCTTTCAGCATTCCCTGGTATTTGTCTTCAACAAGAGAATACTGAGTGATCAAAATGTTTCAACTAGATAGGAACAGCTCTAAGCTGAAATAATCACAAAGTTTATGATCAGAATTCATCAAGAGCATGAAAACAATTTTGTACAACTATTTTTTTTCCTCAAGCTATTAGATTCAACAAGATCAAAGCTTAAAAATACAATCTTATGATCAGAATTCATATATGGCATCTTCATGAAAATTGAGAATTCTACAACATACTCTTCCTGATTAAGGTTTATGATTGGTGAAGAACATGAAAACAATTTTGTAGAATTATATAACTATTTTCCACCAAGCTATTAAAGATTCAACAAGATCAAAGCTTAAAAAATACAATCTTTGGTGTGCGTTTGTTCTACATATCAAAAACATACATACAATAATTCAAGAAGCCTAAATTCCCATACGTCGCACATATAAAAAGGGGAATCCCAGAATCATAAACCGTGAATGGATCTGATAAACAGTACCTAAAAAAAAAAAAGAATCTTTCACACAACCCACCACAAATAGCAAGAAAATAGCAGAGAAAATGAATCAATCTGCAAATTCAGATAGTACCTTTTTCAATTGGAAACCCAGGGTGGAAAGAGACGTAGGGAAATTGAATCAAGAAAGAGGTGAGTGGTTTGGTTTTTGAGTGTGAGAAGAAATTAGGATGCGACAAGCTAGCTACTGTTAAATATACCAACTCCAGGTCTACAGCTAATCATTATTGGACTATTAACTAAATAAATTAGTACTCCATCCGTCTCTTATAATTTGTCACCATTTGATTTGACACAGATTTTAAGAAATATACTTCCTCTATTCCATAGTAATGGAGACGTTTCTTTTCGCCACGAAGATTAAGAAAAATTGTGTTAGGTGAGTTAAGTAAAGGGAGAGAAAAGTAGAAAATGAAAAAGATAAAGAGATGAAGAGAAAATAAAGTAAGAGAGAGTAAAGTATGTGTGGAAAAATGTATTGACTTTTACTAAAAAGGGAAATGACTCTATTACTATGGAACGTACCAAAATGACAAAATGACTCTATTACTATGGAACGGAGGGAGTAGTAGAAAGTGGGTTGAAAAAGTTAGTGGCTTGTGGATCCTACTTTTATATAGTATTAGTTTTATCTAATAAAATGTGAGTGAGAATGAGTTAGTGGAATGTATGGTCCACTACAAAAAATGGTAAAAGTGAAAGGTGGCAAATTTTTAGGGACGAACGAAAATGGAAATAAGTGACAAATTTTCAGGGACGGAGGGAGTAATAATTTGTCACTTATTTCCTATTTCATCCGTCCCTAAAAATTTGTCACATTTTACTTTTACCATTTTTGGTAATGGATCTCATATTCCACTAACTTTTTCTCACTCATATTTTATTTTAAAACTAATATATAAAAATGGGACCCACATGCCACTAACTTTTTCTAACACACTTTCTATTATATTTCTTAAAACCCGTGCCGAGTTAAATGGTGACGAATTTTGATAGACGGAGGGAGTATTATTATTTGAAAGTTGATACGAAATTAGAGAATAGTCATCGGTCTTCAGTTACCACTAAATTTTTTTAGTACTTCCACCCCCCTATGTAATAGGAATTCTATTTAATTATGATATGAATTTTAAGAAATACTCCCTCTGTCCCATTAAAAATGCAACGTTTTCCTTTTTTGGTTGTCCCATTAAAAATAAAACGTTTCCTAAAATGGAAACAACTCTATCTCTACTTTTTCATCTCTCTTACTTTACTCTCTCATCATTAACTCACAAAACAACACTACATAAAATCCCGTGCCGATTTCCAAATGTTGCATTTTAAGTGGGACGGAGGGAGTATAAAGAAAAGTGATATTGAATAAGATAGTGGAATATGAGTTCTATTTATATATATTAGTTTTATAATAAAATGTGAATAGAATAAATTGGTCGAATATGGAATCAATTTATCAATTATGGTAAAAATGAAATATGACTCTTATTATGAGACGAACCTAAATGACATAACATAACTCTTATTATGAGACAAAGAGACCAATTAATTTTCTTAAACAGGAGTATATTCTTTATGCTCTGTTTTGTGGTATGCCAGAGCAGTTTTAATAGTAACACCGAAGACCTTCTACCCTATTTTACAAATTGCCCTTTCGATCAACTATTTGCTCGTTATAGTGAGAGAAAAAATATTTATGTTATCTTTGTTTTACACCTTTTTTTTTATTCAAATCAGATCCATATTTCCTCTAAATTGAGGATCTATTGATTAGAGATGAAACATTTTACAACTAATCTTTAGATATATTTTGAATTCATATGAATGTAATTTTTAATAAAAATAAATCACAAAATCTATAAAAACTGGTCATACTAGTATACAACTAAAAGAAAAAATTAACTTTGTATAAATATAAGCCTATAAGAATATTTGAATTTAAGTTGTTTTATTGGAAAAAAAAAATCTAAAAGTGACGTGAGTTAAGAATGAAGAGTTGGGAACTGGATTAATCAAAGTAAAATATTCATTGTGAAATTTGATGGGCATAATTACCATAAAAAGTTGCTTAATGGAAAAGCAGTGACAATTTTTCATTAATTAGCTCCACCAAATTATAATAATTGATAAGTCAGCATTTGAATTTTCGACTAAGGATGCCCTTCACCATATTAGTATGAATTTCAATTCAAATTCCAATCTTCGACCTCTAAAAATATCTATACATATTTATGTTTTATGTTTATGGAAAGTGAAATTTATGAGAGAGAAAAAAATATTCCACAAAAAATAGTCTCAGAAATGGATGACACGGGGTGAAATTGGTAAAGCAAAAGAGATATAGAAAAAAAGGGATAAAGTATAGGAGAGAGGAGAAAGAGTCTATTTTAAAAAATGAAACTACTCTCTCCGTCCCATTGAAGATGTCTCACTTTCCTTTTTGGTTTGTCTCATTTAAGATGACTCATTACTAAATATAGAAACATCTTTCTCTCTACTCTATTCCATCTCTCTTACTTTACTCTCTACATTTCACACTCAAAAAAAAAAATTGCATAAATTCTCGTGCCGCCTAAGGAAGGGATCATCTTCCCTGAAACAGAGGGAGTATTTTTTTTTGAACATTTAAAATAGCAAAATGAAACTATTTTTTCGGAGATAGAATACTATTATCTATTATGACATAATGAATTATGTGTCCAAATTCATGGATCATGAAGTGTGTGTTGTTGTTTTATCTGTCCAAAGTCATATATAGTGGGGGGCCGTGACTAACGCGTGTGAAACATGATTTTATACCAATTTAATTGTTAGAAGTATACAATTTGTAAATTTCGTTTCATATTAGTCAAGCTTGAGTTGAATATATTGCTTTCCGCAAGCCATGTCTTTTGTTGTACCCTAATTTTGTCATATCATCATTTTCCTTGTATCAGACCACAACTACTACAACCTCGTACTTCTACTTATACCACAACTTGTTATAAAAATGACAATAACAAGCTGCCACGCGGCAATCATAAAAAATGCTCAAGGGTAAATTTTCAAGACCTGCAATATCCAATACGCTAGACTGTAATTTTTCCCGTCTGCAATATCCTAGACTGCAATCTATAAATTGCAGTGTAGCGTTCATACTATTGCAGTCTAACGTTTATAATATTGCAGTCTAACGTTTATAATATTGCAGTCTAGCATGATGTCACAGTGTCACTTTAAGAGGTGTTGTCATTTTAACGCACCCCTATATATATATCATTTTTCATTATTACATAATTAAAATTAAAATAACTAATAAATGACATTAATTAAAATATGAAAATTACGTAAATTCAAATTTCTAAAAAGTTACGATGCAATATGAACTATAATGCTTAAATCTTTTGGAGCGTGACCAAATTTTTCAACGAAAATGGCTTGGAGGTGTACGTAGGTATGTTCTTCACGCATAAAAGCTCGTCGACTTGAAATTTCCTGAAATTCTGCAGGAGCATCTTAAGTTGTGGGTCGATTGTGAGCCCCAAGCTAGAACAACCTTGTTCATCACCATAACTATAATACATGCATATGTGACACTGAAGATGCATGATCGATATTCCAAACATGTCAGACCTTTGACTATCACCTAACATGCTTGTAGTACACCGAAAAAGTGCCTTAATCTCAGAGTCATGCAAATTAAAAACATGTAGAGTTTGCGCAACTTGATCAAGATGAATGATCAATGGATTAAGCAAGCTACTATCTACTGGTCGTTGGATATGCAAACGGAGAGACTTAGGACTGTCAAGACCTTAACCCACAATACTATGATTTAGTAAAGGGAAGTAAGGGTCGAAGCTTGTAGAATTGTGTTTGAGACATTGGGAGGTTTTTGGCTGCGGCCACATTTTCCAGGGGGTTAAGTTTGGACTAAGTGACTGAACTGAATTACTTACTATGCTAAATGGATCAACTAACCTAGACAAACTCAAAACTGAGAAACATGTTGGATTGATCAACTAAACTAAGGATGGGAAGGTAAAAGTACTCGGGATCACTGACACAAATGAACGCACTACTAAAAAGCTGTAAACTACGAAAAGGTGACATGGACTGCTACTCTAACTAACTACGACCTTCTTCTTCGCTAAGCAACTTAATAAAACAACTACGACATATGAAAACAGAGCAACTAACATGAAAGTAGGAAACATACAAATTAAACATAGATCTATGTAAATCGAACAGAAATAAAACAGATCTATAATATCTATCCTAATCTCATGCAAGTTGACGAACTAAACTCAAATCTAACTACTAGAAATAAAAAATAGAACAACAAGCAATCATCAGAACAAAACATAACTCAGAGATTATCAACTCAAAACCAACATGCATCGCAAACTACATCTCAGGCTCAGATCTAAACTTAAACAACTAAAATTATGCAGATCTAACTTCGACTCAGAACAAAACTAAAACTAAACAAAAGAAACGAAATCAGAGAACATCTGATCCAAAAAAATTTGTATTAAAAACTCCATTTCATAAACGATCTTCAGTAAACATAACTAAAACAGAATTCCAAACACAGATTTAAGCATCGATCAACAAACGGAAAGTAACTAGAGTAGTAACTAAGAGAAAAACATCAAAACAACCATGCTTCGAAAAAGATAAACTAAAAACAGAGTAGCAATTGTTTTGACCCCTCGGGGTTTAAGGAAAACACAAACGATGAAGACTTCTTGCAGATCTAGGTCCCTCCTTCCTTGATGAGGAAGAAGAGAAGGATTTGGTGGTAGAACGTCAACTCCAGTGGCTCCTAGCTTCCTTGTTCCATGCTACGAACTTAAGTGCGAAGTGTGAAGTGTGGTGGCTGAAGATGATGATGCGCGTGTCTTCTTGTGTTCCTTCTCTCCACTATTTATAGGATGGCATTAGCTACAAATCCCTAGGGTAGACTCATCCTGTCTTGACATTAATGCCCTTTGAGATGGCATCTTCTTTTCTCTCTCCTATGACTCAGCATCTCGTGTGGTGAACTTCAATTGATCAACCTGCTGGCTAGTCAGGCTCCATTGTTTGTCTCCAACTGATCAACTTGACTTCGGCTTTGACCATTTTTCGCTTCTTTTCCAAGTTAATCAAGTTGTTCTTGCACTCTGTCACTTTAACACTTTTTAGCTCCTGCACACTTAAATTCACCACTTTTTCGCACATTATCAACCCGGTTAGTGTAATAAACCCCTACAAAACCATGCTTGTAACGAGCCCTATCAAACTGCTCACACTTAAAATATGCTTGTCCTCAAGTATGAAATAACAACTAGAAAAGGGAAAGTTACATGCATGCAGGGGTGGAGGGAGGGTGGGGCCAGGGAGGCCCATGGTCCCCCCACTAATTTTAAAAAAACCTAAGGGTATTTTAGTAATTTCACATTAATTATAATTTATAATATATATAAAATATTAAATATAGATTTCAGCAAAATTATACTCCATAAATCGTTTCCTCTTAATTAGTTTTCTCCTTCTGCCGCAGTTGTACCCCTTCTGCAGCGTAATCTGAAATTTGGTTATCTAAAACTAGGTACTATATTTTAAAACTCAAATATAATTCAATTGATTTTTCTATATATGTTGTTTTTTTGTTTGGCTGCAATAGTTCTGTAAATCGAGACCTAAATAATCATATTCAAGCTCTAAATTGGTACACATAAAATTCAAATGGGGAGAAAGAAGATAGCTTATGTAATTCAATGGCTACGACGGTTCTGTGTTGGAATTCTTTAACCCCTATTCTTAATTTGATGTGTATGTATTAATAGCTTTACACTATTTGATTTGTGGCAGCAACATTTTAGGTTGATCATATTGTATATATTGTTTACTCTTTATTCTTTTAGTTGTGAAGCATAAGATGAACTTTATCCTTTTTTGTCTATGATTTATATTTTGCAAACTTAATCAGTGTGACTATTTTTATAGGTGTATGGATCGTTATTTCAAGAAACTTTCTTCCGTTGATTCTTCATCAGTTCAATGATTGCTTAGTTCCTTATATGGAAAAGGATGTGTTTGTTAAAGTTACCAATGAAACTATTATGCAGCGATTTTAGAAGATGAAGAATAGAAGACAAATGTTATGATGTGATTGTATTTAACTTTTATATTTTGAACCTTATAATTTAATTTATGTAATTTTTTTTAAGTTTAAATTTGGACCCCCGTAATAAAAATTCTGGCTCCGCCACTGCATGCATGGGTCCCTGAACGACTCCTAAAAGAAATTAAAAACAAACTTATACTGACTCAACAAATATCAACATAGACTGACACACACAAGAAACACCGAGGCAAATATTTACATCTCCATGTTTGAAACTAGCTCAACTTCTGGCAATATAAAATTTATTAAATGATGAAATTACAAATACATAATACTTATTCAAATTATAAAATTTATTAAAAAATTTTGGCAATTAAAATCACAAAATTTCAGTTTTTCTCAGTTATCATATCTGATTATAAAATATTGTATTTTGGTAATGTTTAAAACTATAATGTTTTATTTAAATAAAAAAAAATATGTATTCTGACAAATTTAAAATTCTAAATTAATTAAAATTTGACAATTTTTTATATTTAAATGACTACTACTCCTTCCGTCCCACTTTAGGAGTCCTAGTTAAGTTCGTTACAAGTTTTAAGAAATGTAAGGAAAGTTGGTGAAAAAAATAGTGGAATGTCGGTCTTACTTTTTTGTATTAGTTTTATAATAAAATGTGAGTGGAAAAATGTTAGTGGAATGTGGGGCCTAATATCATTTATGGAATATTTCAACCGAGACTCCTAAAGTGGGACCCCAAAAATAGTAAATCGGGACTCCTACAATGAGACGGAGGGAGTAATATTTTACTATATTGAAATAGAGATACAAATAGAGATACATAAATTGAGCTATTATGATGATACGCAAAATATTTTGCTAAACAAACTCAAGTATTAAACATTAATGCAAAAATATTAGCATTAGGTATTAATATTATTCCACAAATCAAAATAGTGCGAATTGGATTATACTATATATTTTCAAATCTCTTGAAACACACAAAGAATTAATTACTCTCTAATTAAAAATGGACCCCAACGCAACTGTAAATTTAATGATAATTTACTTTCTAATTTCTCTTTTACCCTATCGTCTCCTTCCCCCCTTCCCCCTTTCCTCCAATCAATGACGAACCCATGATATATAACTTGTAGCGTCGGACATACTGAATACTTAAATAATATGGAGTATAATAATTAAATAATAATTATTTAAAAATTATTTAATGTATGGAGTATAATATTTAAATAATAATTACTTAAAAATATAGATAGTATTTAAGTGCTAGTAATATTTTTGAAAAAATGCATTACAATTCTTTTATCATCTACTAAAATAAGTAATTTACCTAATAAAGTCCCATTTCATTTTGAAGATCAAAATTTTAATTCATCACACAAAAATATTGCACAAACTATGATGCATCTTCATCCCCACATTTCTATGCAGAGCAGCAGAGACTCAGAGTTATCTTGTTGAACTTTTTTTCAAAAAATTTCATCTCCTCTCAATTTTAATCCATATTGATAATTTAATTGTATATCTCTTCTCTCTCTCTATTTCTCTAAATCCCAGTTTTCAACACTTTTTTCGTTTATCTTTCGTGGAGGCGTTGGCCGTGGGGTCGGAGGCGGGCTGTTGCGAGATCGGCCGACGAAATCTAGTATATTCCGGTGGCATTCATGGACCCACGGTGGGGTCGGCCGACCCCACCCGACTCCACCTGGGTCCGTCTCTGCCTCCAATCCTTTCTGTAAACAACGTAAAACAGACGTACGCAGAGGCAGCCTGATACAGACCCAAAACCGCGGCTGTCGGTGACGCCTACAGAGCAGCTATCTACGGGACCTGCAGAGCAGCCAGAGAGACGGAAGAAGACACCGGCTGCTGAACGAGAAGCAGCGAGGCAGACCTCAATTGCAGCTTCTAAGCCAAAGAGGAATGTTCGACCACCGAGCAAGCTCGGCGATTTTACTTCTAAGTAGTCGAATAGTTAGCCAGTAATTTTTATGTTTTTTTAGAGGAATATTGCCACTTTATTATTATTTATTTTATCGTTGGGTCGAGCGTAATTATAAGCTCCGTCGGATTTTCTTTGTTAGTTCTTTCCCGATGTATAGGATTAGGTCGAACCAACCCTAGGGTCATTAGATTATAAATAGGGCTAAATTGTTCATTAATTCTTCATGAATAAAATAATCAATTTGCCCAACTTCTCGTGCTTGAGTTCTGGAAATCTTGATATTGTGCTGCCCGACGAGAAGGCTCCCGCGCACAGCCGAATCACGCCTCCGCTGACCCACAGATCGGGCGCCGGAGAGGAATTACTCGTCGAGGCGAGACTATTGATCGACGTTAAGGGGAAAGACCTTAACACAGCCACAGTGTAGTTACCGGGACCGGCACCGGCTAAGCCCCGCTGGAGCGGCGGCTTCGCCATGGTATTTCCATCCCTGGGTTGGCCAACCCAGCCCAGCCCATTAATAAATTTAGGCGAGAGCTTGGACTAAGTTGCAAACTGTTTATTACAATTATGATTCATATACTATTTGGAAATACGGGGTGTTTGGATTTTGATTTATAAACTAATGTAGAAACAAATAAATAAGAAAATTTAAGCAATTAAATAGTGATGCGATTCACACAAACAAGAAAATTCTAAAGATATGATTTCACTACTTTTAGTCTATAACATAATAATTCAGATATCAATCTTTGACCATGGGATAATTAGGGCGAATCACGCTATTATTCCCAATTATTAGAGAAACTAGATTGCAAGCTATAGATGCTTTCGGACAAAAGCACAGAACTCAAAATAGTTCTTAGTTAAAAACTTTTAATCTTATATTTATCCTTTTAGGTATATTAATTGTAGAGTTATCAATTCCGATTTAATATGTGGATTCATTTTTGATTCATCCACATAACAGTTAATCAAGCATTTATTGGTTATCAAGCAATCAAAATATAGAATTGAACAAAGTAAATGAAGTCTTGGATATAAAAAATAGAATTTATATAAACATATAGAGCTAGGATTTTGATCAATACAAAAATCCATCCTAATACCAAACATAGGCTAATTATTGTCCATGAGATTTGCCGTTATTTTAATCTTAGGACAAGATCTGAAGGCTGTCCTATTTTCATTTCTTTCCCATTTTTAATTAAAAATAATCGTGTAAAGCTAGTATGGAACTTATACATTTGTGTTGTTATGGAATTTCCTTTAATCATGCAGTATGATTACTCCATGATCATCTCTTTCTCTCACTTCATATCTGCGTGAAATTTCTAACCACGATTCACGTCCTTCGCTTTTATTTCTCCAGGTGATTCCATATTCTCGAATCAATTTGTCAATTTATTCATCCTCTTCTTTAGGGATTTTTTCACCTTCTTCCATTTTAACTCCCGATTTCAGAATGTGTGTTCATCATCAACCATTGTTTCATAATCATTTTTAATTTCTCTACTAGATTTCCATTTTACATCTCCTCCTTCATCACTCCATTGGCAAGATTTGTATTTACCTAAAATCTTAATTTTAGGAATTATCATCCAGAGATTGAAATATTTTTACATATCCCGTTTCATAGCATCTCTCTCTCTTTTTTTTTTTTTTTTTTAATCATTTGATATATGATTGTGTCACGATTGAACTTTGCTAAGGATAGCAAAGATCGAAAATCATGACAATAAAGGGAAAATAAGAGGGAAATAAAAAGGGAAAACCAATCGTGAACCAAACAACCATTTTATTGCGAAAGATATTAGGATTTCAAAAGGGATTTACATGGTCATACAAACTAAAAAAAAGAGTTCATCAACTTGTACTTCACATTCCTATCATAGTAGTTCCTATTGATAAGTTTATCACAAGACAAGAATAAAATGCACTGCGGAAGAAGGTTTGAACGCGACAATATGTATGGAGACATATGTCTTCGAGGGTCCTATAAAGATACTGAAATCACCAATCTCACTTAACACCACTTCACCCACGGCTCAACCTGCACATTTAGAAATACATACAGGGCTGAGTACGAGAGTACTCAGTGGACACTTTGCCAAAAGATACACATATACATAAAAGATTTGTTGCCATGCCATCACAGTAACACTCAGGGGTTTTATCTTAAAAGGCCCGAGCTTACTAAGTTATTTGTGAGCTTAAAGTTCGACCGCAGTCTAAGTTCTTTCCATCAATCTGCCATATCTGTACATTCCTTGAGTGACGGGAAGGATGTCACCTTCCACAACACATTGACCGGCCAACCCTCTCGATGACTCACGGTCCATTCCTTTTGTGCACACTACTCGAATAGGAATTTCAGTCCTATTGGAGTTCGTAATCATTCCATTCATTCATTCATTTTGGCATAGCCAAACAGATAGGCATCTCGACAAAACAAAAACATTTACGGCATTGACAATCTTTTGAAAGAAAAGAAAGTGCGATTTTAAATAAACATCATTTCATAAATCCTTCATAGCTTTTGACAAATTCATCCGCATAAAAAAAATGTAGGATAGTAAAGCTCACACATAACATCATTATCACTATAAAATAGACTTGAAACATAATTCACAAAGCCACATTAATACATAGGTTAGAAAGCCCACCTCGATGCTTCCAAAATAAATAGCTCTAAGCAAAGATCCAGTTCAATAAATTAAACTCCTCGCAAAAATCCTTTTTGAAAGATTATTACGAGCTAATTAGTTAAAGAACATTTATAAAGAATGATATGCAATGATCCTAAGGGGGGATGTGCATCCTACGTTCTTATCTTGTTCAAACGACTTCAATTCTTTGCGATAATTACATCGGGAGATTTAAATTTCTCGATCAAGTACTTTAGTGAGTAGTTGAAGGTTCAGTTACTTGAAGCAATTAATCGCTGAACCCAAATTAAAACATTTTGTCTATACTTAGAATAATTGAAAGCTTCAGTTACTTGAATCAATTTAGTTGGATCCCAACAAGAGTAAACCGTGTCTCACACTTCATACTCCCTCCGTCGCACCTTCTCCCTCTCTCTTGCTCTCGGCCGTGAAGGGCTCGGCAGCGTTCCATGTACATCTTCTTCTCCTTCTCTTTTTTTTGCACACGCATAACACATCACACATGTATATGTTATACACACACTCACATTTCTTTCTAAGGTCAAATTTCAGTCACCGAGCTCGTCGAGCAAGTGGAGAAGAGGGCAACGGTGTTTGCTCGAGCCAGGGGCAGCAATGGCTGCCACCGGGTGACAGCAGCGGCAGTGGGGTCTGCCGAGCATGTGTGCGCGTGTGGCAGCAGCTGCGCGTTTGTGACAGTAGCGACGACTTCCCGGCAGATGCGGCAGCGGCGGGGGTTCTGCGCTAGGGGCTGCCGCCGAGTGACAGCAGCGGCAACGTGTGATGCTGCTGAACGAAGCAGCAGCGGTGGACTGCTCCGAGCGAGGCAGCAGCAGAGCCCCTTCGGTAGGTGCTCAACGATGCACTCGTACAAGCTAAGTTCTCAATTGTGCTTCATGCCCGATTATTATTATTGCTTTTATGGTTATCGCAAAGGTCATGATCTACTTAATTGAGTTTTGAGGATATGAACTTGAACTTGGTTTTCTTTAAATTATCAGATGCTTGGTTATTTCGCTAGAATATGAACTTGTTGATATTGAGAATGTGGTAGAGATACCTAAATTCGTGGTACTATGTTGAGCATGCTATTTCTTCTATCATGCTTGGCAAAAATAAATGAAAGAGCTAGGAATAACACTTGGTTTTAAGAGCATTTACCTTCCATGAAGAGTGGAGTAAAGGGTGATGGGTGAGAGAGCTTGATCCTCTTGTTCCTTGAACTCACTATGCGGATCTCACTTGCTCTCTTCTTTAATGATGTTGGAGATTTTATTTTGAGAAACAAAAGAAAGATGAATGAAGGTGGTGAAGTATTTATAGTCAAAGAGGGTGCATATTTTTACATGGATAATTCCATAATTCATGAGAGTAAAGTATTGTCCAAGAGTTAAGGACTTTTTGCCAAAAGGGGCAAGTTGTCACATCCATCATTCATACTACCGTAATAGGAAAGAATCTTACATCTTGTCACTCAAAATGACGGCTAGCAAGTACGGCCGTCGTTTGGGAATCGTGTGCCGTCGTTTGAGGAGGACTACCGTTTGCGTGCAGTCCCGTTTGCCCTTAAGGGGGAGGCTAATACTTGGCTGCTGAGGCTTCCACCAGACTCGATCAACACATGGAAAGATTTCAAGCTGGAATTGCTGGATTATTTCTTCCCGTCCAACAAAACAAATGCCCTAAAGAAGGAGATTCAGGAATGCAAGCAGGATTACGATGAGTCTTTGAGTCAGTACTGGTCTCGATTTAAGGGGCTGCTCGACGCCTGTCCCAACCATAGGATGATGGAGGCTGAGACTTTTTACTTGTTCTATGAAGGAGCTAATCCTGAGTCGAAGGACTTAATGAATTCTTCGAGCGGGGGGAATTTTACAAAGAACAAGGCAAGTGAAGCACGAGAGATTTTGGGAAGGCTGATTGACGCAAAGAAGGCATATGACCACCCGCGTATCATGAGGAGAGGTACAACAAACGCAATCAAGGAACAAGAAGGAGAAGGAGTTGGGGACATGATAGATCGGTTGGAGAATGCACTTCTTAGTGCGATTGAGAAAAAGAATTCCCCGACCTCGCAGGAGAAAGAGAAACCGTCATGTTCAGAGGAAAATCAACTCCAGCTCTATTACGGTCCACCGCTCGATGGAGAGTTCCAAGCCCAGGTAAATGCAGTAGGGAATTGGAATCAAAATAATCAGAATACAAGCTGGAATTAGTGAAAGATCAAGGAGGCACCATGGAGAGACAACCCTTGTTGTAGATGGGCAGACAGAAACCAACAGCTCCAGCTATAGTACTCAGGTCCAGCAGAGGCCCAGCAGAACTGGCCTAGCCGTGGTCAGGACGGACCCGAGCATAATTCAAACTAGTCAGGGAAAAACCAGGAAGGACCGAATAACTGGAGTTATCGCAATCAAGGGGACCAGTCCAATTGGAACAACAGGAACCAGAGCAATCAAGGGAGTTCTTATGTGCCACCACATCAGAGGAACGCCACCGGAAACAATCAGAATTTCCAGCATACACACCAGGGAAATCAAGGGTCAGGGAGCCAGTTCGGCAACAATCAAGGAGGCCAGGGTAATTATTGCCCAAATCAGGGAGCGGACCGAGCCACAATCAGGGGTCAAGTTCAAATCAATCGAACTACAAGCCTCCGAGGAATCTGGATGAGATGGTACATGACCTAGTCAGCTCAACAACACATGCAGAACAATATGCAGGCAAACAATGATGTGGTACACAAAATCCAAGATGCTCAACAAGAGCATAAGTCTGCTGTGGATATGTTGGCCAAGCAAATGTCACAATTGGCCACTTCGTTGAATGAGATGAGGGGACACGAAGGAAGGATACCAGCTTCAGTGAAACCACCTGACCGGGCAAATATTAGTCAGATAACTTTGAGGTCAGGACGGGGCTATGAAGGTCCGGTGATGAGAAAAGATGAGAATACACCTCTATTGACGAGCAAGGAAGGCAAGACCCCTGACCTGGAGGATACTGAGGTAAGGAATATCAGAGTAGAAGACGGTCTTCAAAAAAGGGGATCTGGAGAAACCAATACCTTGGATGGCCGATCCATTTTTCTTAGACCCAGAGCCTGAAGTGGAGATTGAGGAAGGAAGGAAAGAAGTCGGTGAATCATCCGTTCCAGGTCCAACAGGGACGTTGAAGCGCATGAAGCCATTTCCTCATCGGGGGGAAGCCAAAAAGAAGAAGGACGACACCGAAGACTTAATGGAGATTTTTGGCAAACTGGAGATCAACCTGCCCTTCCTACAAGCTTTGAAGCTGCCTACATTCAGTAAATTCATCAAGGAGTTCATAGCAGGGAAAACCAAGCCCGACGGGAAAATAGTAATTGGAGAAAATGTGTCGGCTGTGAAACAAAAGAGGAGGATGCCATCAAAATGCACAGACCCAGGTATGTTCACTTTGCCCATTTCTCTGGGTGACATAAAAATTGACATGCTATGTGTGATCTAGGAGCTTCGATAAATGTGTTACCACTTTCGATATATAAGAAGTTGATAGGAGTGAGTCTGGTGGATACGAAAGTGGTAATTTAGTTAGCCGATAGAACATGTATTTCACCCGAAGGTGTGCTGGAGAACGTGATAGTAAAAGTGCATGATTTCCTGTACCCAGCTGATTTTCATGTGATAAAAATGAGTGATAATGAATCTGCTGAGTCTAGCGGAGTGCTATTAGGAAGACCATAATAGATGTGTTTGATGGAACAATATGTCTGGATTATCATGGCGAAAAATACACATTTAACATCGATGAAGCCATGAAAAAACCATTGGATGTTGAGAATTTGCATTCTGTCGATGTCATTAACCCCCTGGTCCAGGAATATCTTGAGACTGAATTAATGCAGGAACAGTTTAACAATTCGGAGCTGAGCCAGTCTGTTGATAAGGAGGTGGCAGGATGGTATGAAACCCTATTAACTCGGAACCTGACAGATGAACAGATCAATGAAGCGATCATGACATTCTGCCAACAACCACTGTCATTCGAGTCTACGGGGTCTGTTCAGGTAAAAGGTCCAGACGAGGGAACCACTTTGGATGAAATAGCAACAAGAAGTCTGGAGAAAAACCCCCTGCCCCAGGAAGCCATCACACCAAAGAAGGAGTTGAAGAAACTACCCGAGACCCTGAAGTATGCATACCTTGGGGAGATGAAACGTTCCCAGTAATAATCAACAGCCATTTGACAGTGAAAGAGGAGAATGATCTACTGGAAGTGATTCGGAGGAACAAGAAGGCCATAGGATGGACGCTCTCCGACCTGGTGGGAATCAGCCCTGATCTTTGCATGCATCACATCCGACTGGAAGAGGGGGCGAAGGCGCGTAGAGACTCACATCGCAAGCTAAACCCAAACATGAGGGAAGAAGTTCTGAAGGAAGTGTTGAAGTTGCTATCCTTGGGGATTATTTACTCCATACCAGACAGCGAATGGGTCAGCCCAGTTCACATGGTACCAAAGAAATCGGGAATACAAGTTGTGGAAAATGATAAGAATGAGTTGGTGCCTACTAGATTGGTGACTGGATGGAGAATGTGCATCAATTACCGGAAGCTTAATGAAGCCACTAAAAAGGATCATTTTCCTTTGCCCTTCATTAACCAGACGTTGGAAAGGTTGGCTGGAAAGCAATATTTTTGCTTCCTAGATGGATACAGTGGATACTTCCAGATATATGTGGATCCGGAAGATCAGGAGAAGACAACCTTTACCTGCCCGTTTGGTACTTATGCGTATAGAAGAATGCCTTTTGGATTATGCAATGCACAGGGTACATTCCAGCGTTGTATGATGAGCATCTTCTCGGACTTGTTGGAAGTGTGCATTGAAATTTTTATGGATGATTTCACGGTGTATGGGAATTCCTTCGATGCATGCTTAACTAATTTGGATCTGGTATTGAGAAGGTGTCAGGAGAAGAATTTAGTCCTAAACTTCGAGAAATGCCATTTCATGGTACCTGAAGGAATAGTCCTCGGCCATGTAGTCTCCGAGAGAGGGATTCAAGTGGATAAAGCCAAGGTGGATGTAATCTCGAAACTGCCCTACCCCACGAATCAGAAGGAGGTTAGAGGATTCCTGGGTCACGCAGGTTTTTATAGGAGGTTTATCAAGGATTTTGCAAAAATTGCCCAACCACTAACGCATCTCTTGCACAATGATGTGGTGTTTGATTTCGATGAAGGATGCAAGAAGGCGTTCCAAATGCTGAAGGATAGACTTATCTCCGCACCGATAATCCGCGCACCAGACTGGAATTACCCCTTCGAAGTAATGTGCGATGCAAGTGATTTTGCAGTGGGAACGGTCCTAGGTCAGAGGATTGACGGGAAATGCTATGTCATTTTTTATGCCTCGAAGACCCTCAACCAGGCTCAGAAGAACTATGATACCACAGAAAAAGAGATGCTGGCAGTGGTGTACTCATTCGAGAAATTTCGACCATATCTGCTAGGGTTGAAAGTAATAGTCTACACTGATCATGCTGCGATTAAGTATCTCCTGGCCAAGAGGGAGTCTAAGCCAAGGTTGATTAGATGGGTGCTGTTGCTGCAAGAATTTGATTGGGAGGTAAAAGATAAGAAAGGGACAAAGAACAAAGTTGCAGATCATTTGAGCCGAATATTCCAAGGGGATAGGGATGAAGCTATACCTGATGTCTTCCCCGAGGAACATCTTTATTATATATAGAAGTCCGCTAGGTCTATTGACTGGGAAGCAGTGTTCACAGTAACAGGTCTAGGAACATCAGACAAGGGGAAGCGCCCGATGAATGCAGAGTCATGGTTCGCTGACCTGGCTAATTACTTAGTCACTGGAGAACTACCAGGGTCCCACGAAATTTCTCAGGAATGAAGCTGAAGAGTGAAGCCAAATACTACTTCTGGGATGATCCCTACCTCTGGAAGATGTGCTCAGATCAGGTTATCTGACGATGCATCCCGGATTGAGAACACAAAGATGTCTTGAACCACTACCAAGTCTTTGGACAGTGGATTTTATTGGCCGACTCTGAACAAGGACTCTTTTGAGTTTTGTCAAGTCTGTGAAAGATGTCAACTGACCGCGGGGATTTCTAGAAGATTTTCGATGTTTGGGGCATGAACTTTATGGGCCCTTTCCCATCTTCATATGGGAATACATACATTTTGGTTGCGGTGGATTATGTATCCAAATGGATAGAAGCAAAGGCTACGCCCACTTGCGAATCAAAGGAGGTAGCTAAATTTCTGCGGACCAATATTTTCAATAGGTATGGTGTGCCCAGAGCCGTCGTCTCGGATCAAGGTACGCACTTTTGCAACCGCACAATAGAAGCTTTGATGAGGAAATATGGTGTACATCATCGGTTATCTACACCCTATCATCTCCAGTCGAATGGTCAAGCAGAGATCTCGAACAGAGAAATCAAAAACATCTTGGAAAAGACGGTGAACACCACAAGGAAGGATTGGAGTAAGCACCTCGACGATTGATAAGACTAATTTCATGCATCGGTTATATGGTGAAAAGCGTTACATTTTGCTGGGTCTGACATGTTTTCTAAGCCAGGTGTGTGATAAAATCGCTAGATCGAGGGAATGCTGAAGGGAGCAGTCTCCCTCGAAATAATGAAGTGAAGTGAGCAGAATTCAAAGGAAAAGAAGGAGTGACGGAGGGAGTCAGTAGCTGAGGGCAACAAAGTCGATCTATACCTCGCTGGGCCCCACTCCAACGCCTATAAATAGAAGAACATGCAACGCACAAAAAATATCTATCTATCACTTTTTTTCGCTCACTCTTAGCTCACACACATAACACACACTTGGGAATGGGAGATCTGGGGTAGTTTGGGTCACGAAGGGGTTCATTTCTTTACAAAGTTTCAGTGCAACACCGTCCGCGTGTGGGCGAAGATACAATCTCTTTAAATTTCAGTTGTTTATTTTGCACTTTTGCGGTCGAACTTCACTTTTGGGAGTCGACTTGGCTGTTGATGTTACTTGTTATCTTTTCGCTTCTGTTGCTTTGCGTTTATTTGTGATATTTCAAGTTGATTTACGTAGATCTTGCTGCTGAGAGTTTATTTTAACAAGTTTTATGTCGATCTCTGTTTTATTTTGATGATGTGGTACTCGATCTGGGAATTTGGTGATAGATCTGTGGTTTGTTGACTGATTGGAGGTTGTTGTTTAAATCTGAAGTGATGAAGTGTTTCTGTTGGTTGGAGTTTGTGTCGGACGCTTGGATCCGGAGTGGATTTTGCGTCTGAGGTTGGATCCAAAGTGAGAAAGGGGAGTTGTTGGATGGATTTGAGTTTTCCGCTTGTTTCCTGGTCTACTTTGTCTAGCATCTGTAGATCTGTTTAGTTCTTCGTTATTATGCATCAAATTGATTTAGATTTAGTTTGCTCTGCTCTGATTTCATTTTTCTTATGAGTTTTTACGCAATTCGGTTGAAGAAGATGATGTCGCTGTTAGTTAGTACCCGAGTTAGTTATTCTGCCAGCTTTTCGTCCGTACTCTACTTTTTTTGGTCCCCACAGTCAGTTTGTTTCCCAGGTCTAGGTAATTAGAGTAGTTTATCTTTTAGATCTAGTGATTGTGCGGTTAATTTTCCTTGCATAATTTTCTTTGTTGCTTCGCCTAGGTCTAGTTGTTAGCGTAGCCGTTTTAAAATTCCCAAGTCAAGTTTATTTTGTTTTCCTCAACCCAAGAAAAATGCGTGGCAGCAGCCAACACCAAAAACAAGTCCAAATCCTTGAACATGATTATTACGCATCCTTCTCTGTGGGATCGATCCCTACTTCCCTATACTAGGTTTAGTAAAGTGGTTGAGGGTTTTTGAAAGAGTGCTCTGTGTGTCCGACGACCAGAATTTCCTCCGACCAACGAGTTCCTAGACCGCGTGATCTAGTGGATTTGCTGGACCAAGGGAACCTGTTTATTTCCTTCTGTGCGCACCGAGAAGCAAACCAATCGTACTTTCAACGATGCTCTCTGGGCGTATAGGTCTGCTTACAAAACACCAATAGGGATGTCACCGAACAGATTGGTGTTCGCGAAAATGTGCCATTTGCCCGTGGAAGTGGAGCATAGGGCTTACTGGGCTGTGAAAGAGATGAATATGAAGGCACAGGCCTGTGAAGAGGAACGAAAACTGCAGCTACATGAATTAGAGGAACTAAGACTGGAGGCATTCGACTCGGCCATGTGTTATAAAGAAAGAACCAAGCTCTGGCATGATAAGAATCTCCGAGTCAAGGAACTTCGAGTAGGGCAGAAAGTATTCCTTTTTCAATCCCGGCTGAAGCTAATGCCTGGTAAGTTGAAATCCAAGTGGATAGGGCCATACACGATCATTAGCCTTCGAGCAAATGGAGCTGTAGAGATTCAAGGAAGCGCCCCAAACTCAGTTCCTTTCCTGGTAAATGGGCACAGAGTGAAGGTATACAGAGATAATACAGATATGCATGTGTTGAAAGAGACGCCACTAAATGCATCTGCTATTATTTCTTAAGATGGTCAGGCAAGTGGATATCCTCAATGAATTCCTAGGTCAGGTAGAGTGGGAAACAAAAATTTATTTTTGCACTGACCTAGGAAATCTTGAGGATACTCATTTGCTATGTAAATAGTTCAGTTGTTTTCTAAAAACAAGAAAATCCAAACAAATTAAAATTTTAATCTTCCAAAAATATTTTTCGAAGCACCAAACTCCTTGGAGAAATTGCTTTGTCACTCATGATCTCCGACCCAGGAATTTGGTGTTTCATTTCTTTTGTTTTGAATTGCTAGGAGGAGGAAGAGCCTTGCAGATTGGAGGGAAGGCGGTTGCCTTTTGAATTTCGAATTCCGCTTTTCGAGGAACGTACAGTTGCTTACATCATATTGCAATCGTTCGCCTGCCACTCTAAAAAGGCCGAAGATATTTGATTTTCAATCAAAATCAATCATTCACTTCTCTCTCTACTCTCATAATTCTCTCTCTAAATAATTTTTCCCAAATTCGTTTCAAACTCTAACCAAATCTACCCAGAAAATTGTGAGTTTGCAGGTAACCATGAAGAAAACACAGGAAACCACCGTGAAGAAGGGAGACCCAGCCGCCAAATAACTGCCGGCTCAGCCGACTTTCTCGGCACTCGATATAGCTCAGAATGGAACCCGACTTCTGTGCCAGATTCCTCTACCGTCAAAAGTCTTGATGAGGAGGCATTCTTGAAGGAACTGGAGGAGAAGTTCCGGAGTAAGGAAGAGGCCGAGAGGCTTTTCTCCCGTTTCTCGATGTTTCGTCAACAACCACAGAGTTCAAACCTAGGGGATTCCAAAACCCTAGATCAGACGCATGCAGAAACTGGGCCGAGCCCAGACATTGCAGAACAGGGAAAAGGCGGCAGCGGACTCGAGGAGGAAAGCGTTAGCGAATTTGCAGACGAAATTGACAGGATGGCGGTGGATCACTCTTTAGATGGAGTCGCAAGGGAAGGTAACGCATCTGATTTACAATTGGTGGAGGGGGAAACCCCTCTGGTTGAAATTGTGGGGGGGGGGGGAGACCCCTGTTTCTAAGAATGTGGAGGGGGAAACCCCGAATTTGTATGTAGAGGGGGGAACCCCGTTTGATCTTGAGGGGGCAACCCCGACTTTGCTCGTTGAGGGGGAAAGCCCATTTGTGTCTGAGAGAGAAATCCCTAACAAACCTGAGGAGGAGACTCCGATTAAATCTACGGGGGAAACCCCAGTTACGTGTGCTGAGGGAGAAATCCCTAAGAATTCTGGAGATGTCGAGGTCCCCGTTGATGTTGCAGGATGGAAACCCGAAGAGGGCGGGCCGTTGGAAGTAGTGGATCTAGAGTAGGTACCAGAGGACTCACCCGCTGATCTGCAAGCGTCAAGGAGGATGGCACGGCGAAGCTTGCTGGACGAAGTGGATCAGGATGACCAGACGAAGGGATCGGGATTCCTGGCCCCGGGGGCGACTAGCATGCAGGGAGGAGAGACTCCTGACTCTGAAGATGAGGTGGACGCCACGGAAGAGCGTCGAGTGGCCAGGGAGCACAAAAGGAAAGGAAAGACAACTGTCGTCCCTCGGCCCAGGAAATCTCAGAGACTCATCTCGGTCGGGAAATCTCCCCGCCCGCTCCCCAAGGCCTCTGGACCTGGTGATGAAAGTAGCGAGACTGAGGAAGAGCTCGAGGAAGAGGAGGAGACCCCAAACTTCGAGCGAGAGGAGATCTGGATCACGAAGAAGCTCTTGGGAGCTATGTCTAAGTTCAACGACTCGAAGAGGACACAGACGTACAAGGATCGAAGTGCAGTCGGGAAACTGGCTAAATCGGGGAAGAGATACGACAGGGACTCGCTGAGGGAGATAGAGTGCGAGGAAGAATTCCTTGGTCACATCAAGGGAATAGGCTTTCAGTGGCTTCTGAACCATAGTGAACAGGAGGTACCAGTGGAAGCGGCCCGGGAATTTTTCTCCACCTTCAGATTTAAGGCAACTACCGATCCAGATGCGAACTCTATCTCTTTCCGTCTTTTCACCATCGAGCATACCATGAGTGTGAGGGAGTGGTCTTTGAGGATGGGGCTATTTACTAATGCAGAGGATGACGAAGGAATTATGTGTGCTGAGGGAGAAATCCCTAAGAATTCTGGAGGGGACGAGGTCCCCATTGATGTTACAGAACAGAGGCCCGAAGAGGGCGGGTCGTTGGAGGTAGTGGATCTAGACGAGGTACCAGAGGACTCACCCGCTGATCTGGGGGCGTCAAGGAGGATGGAACGGCGAAGCTTGCTGGACGAAGTGGATTAGGATGACCAGACGAAGGGATCAGGATTCCTGGCCCCGGGGGCGACTAGCATGCAGGGAGGAGAGACTCCTGACTCTGAAGATGAGGTGGACGTCGCGGAAGAGCGTCGAGTGTCTAGGGAGCACAAAAGGAAAGGAAAGACAACTATCGTCCCTCGGCCCAGAAAATCTCAGAGACTCATCTCGGTCGGGAAATCTCCCCGCCCGCTCCCCAAGGCCTCTGGCCTCTGGACCTGGTAATGAGAGCTCGAGGAAGAAGAGGAGGCCCCAAACTTTGAGCGAGAGGAAGTCTGGATCACGAAGAAGCTCTTGGGAGCTATGTCTAAGTTCAACGACTCGAAGAGGACACAAACGTACAAGGATCGAAGTGCAGTCGGGAAACTGGCCAAATCTGGGAAGAGATACGACAGGGACTCGCTGAGGGAGGTAGAGTGCGAGGAAGAATTCCTTGGTCACATCAAGGGAATAGGCTTTGAGTGGCTCCTAAACCATAGTGAACAGGAGGTACCAGTGGAAGCGGCCCGAGAATTTTTCTCCACTTTCAGATTCAAGGCAACTACCGACCCGGATATGAACTCCATCTCTTTCCGTCTTTTCACCATCGAGCATACCATGAGTGTAAGGGAGTGGTCTTTGAGGATGGGGCTATTTACAAATGCAGAGGATGGCGAGGGTATTTGGGATGATAGAGTATACGGCCCACCGAGAGACACCCCTGAATTCTCATCACAAGATGCCTGGGAATATGTGACACACGCTAGGAGTGGGATTTTCAAAACAAGCATATCAAAAGGGATCCACATCACCGACCATCTTCTCCGTTTCGCCCAGGAATTTATCGGGTACAATCTGATGGGCACGACCAGCTCCAACATCACCACCACCGAGCTCTACTTTACATGGTGCATGTCTAAACGCATCAAGGTTCACCTTAGATATTGGTTAGCCTAGGCCTGCCATCAGATGACTGCCAACCCTTCCCGCCACATGTACACCTGCCACCTTCTAGGCGCTTACATAGAGCGCAACTTCGTCATGAAGATTGGGAAGGCAGAGCCGAGTGTTACAATGTGTGAGCCCCCGGAGCTATTAAGCATGGAGTACTTTTTCAACAAAGGGCTCTTACACATGGAAGGGAAGGAGTTGTGTTTTTACAACATAGGGGCCAACGTGGACAAGGTGAAGCGTGAACCGGAGCTGGTGGAAGAAGTGATGAATGTGGTTGTGACCGAACTACGGAAGGAGGTGGCTGAGGTGAGAGGAGATATTGGGGAAGTCAAGAAGGTGCTACAGGAGATCAAGGGGAGTTTGGATACCCTATCCGGACGATCATCTGCCCAGAATGAGAGGATGACCGAGGCGGTCAAGCTTATGCAGAGAATGGCAGTATGGTTGGGAGAGATGTTTCCCCACATCAAGGAGAAGCGGCAGCCCGATCCGGGAAGTTCCTCCCAGTAGCAGCCTCCACCCCCCTCCAAGCCTTCGGTAGCCCCGCTTGTGTCTCCAGCCCTGGCGTCTGTTTCTGTGAGAAAACCCCTGTCGAGAACCCCCGTTATTACTGAAAAGGAAGGGCCGGCGTCGCTGGCAAAGAAGAAAGTGAAAGTGAACCGCCCCAGCGTACCACCAAAGTCTGGCTCCCAAGGGAGCCGGACCCAGAATTGGATCCCCCAGTTGACCAAGTAAATTTTATGTTTCAGTCATTTAATTTTATTTTGATTTTATATGTGTATCCATGTTGTTTGTGTTGAGCATGTTTAACTGTTTTCTTGTGTGTTCTCCCACTTAGCCCAATCTTTGGTCTAAGTGTGAGAAGTTTATATGTTTCTTCAGCACGTTTTTCTTGTGATTAGGTGTTCATCTCCCACTTAGCACAATTCTTGGTCTAAGTGTGAGAAGTTTTTGTATATATTCAGCATGCCTTTTCCTGTTTTATGTCTTTGTTTTTTTTTTTTCTCCCACTTAGCCCGTTGTTCGGTCTAAGTGAGAGAAGTTTTATGTGTTTTATTTTGATTGTGTGCACCAACTCCCTCATTTCCCCCTTCACTAGGATAGCTTGGGAACAAGCTGGAGTGAAGTGGGAGGGGATGGGAGAGTTAGTGCAGTGTGTGCTCAGCATGTGTTAGAGTCTTTTAAGTCTAGAAATTAGTTTTTTTTAAGGATCTATTTGTTTTAGCATGAACTAGAGATAATAATAAGGCAAGATTCCCTTAGTAAAAGTAATTGAGAATAGGATGCACGCAACTTTGAGGCCTCTTTCCTTTATAAGACTGAAATCGGTTTGGAGGAGGCAAGAACGATAGAAGGTGCCTTAGCTGACCTAATTGTGAAGCCCCACTATTAATGTGAGTTAGAAGCCTTAACATTGAGTGCTATCATAATAAAAGGGGTTGCTACCTGATGCTTAGGGAGAAGAATTTAGAGAGGAGATATTAAGAAAATAAAAAAAGAGAAAGAGAAGGAATTTCAAACCTGGAGGTATAAGCTGGACAAAGTCCAGAGGAGGAAAATAAAAAAAATAAAAAAATCTGGAGGAATAAGCTGGATGAAGTCTAGGAAAAGAGGAGGTATAAGCTGGACGAAGTCCAGAAAAAAGAGGAGGTATAAGCTGGACGAAGTCCAGAGGAAAAGAGAGAAAATCATTAGGAAATGAGGATAGAAGGAGAAATTCTCATACCCCGAAGCATCAGTAGCAGGAACTAACTATGAGCGATCGGTCCTAACATCCCTGGTGAGGAATGAGTGATTGAGCGAATCTAACAATTAACAAGCTATAGGCCATCTGGACAAGCTGACAAATCGATTAGGTAGATAAAGAAAAGGGGATGAATTGGAGTGTGTAGACTATTTGATCGACCTTAAGCTTGTGGGGTCGACTGCTTAAAAATTTGAACCAGTTCATGCCTATGTGTTTTATTTTCCTTAAGTAGTATTGTCTTTTCTTTTTTCTTTCGCATGTTAGTGTCTAGGTCTAGGAGTTCTCTTTGGTCAGGGAATAACCATGCATTGAAATTCGCCTTATTTCTCTTTTCTTGTCTTTATACTTGAGGACAAGTATGTTTTAAGTGTGAGCAGTTTGATAAGGCTAATTCCGTGCATTGGTTAAGGGATAAGTTCTGTGATTTCCCGGGTGTAACAACCTTTTTGAGCCAGGTGTGTAGAGAAAATCGCCAACCCCAGGAAGAAGACAGAGATCGCCTGGTGGAGGAAGCCGGCAGGAAAAATAAGCTAAACAAGGAAGAGCGCTAGACAAAAGAGCATCGAATCAAAGGGTAAAATGGGCATTACAAGAACAGTCTAGAAGCTCTATCCATTATAAAAAGGAGCACGCAATCAACATGAAGGATCATCACTTTCAGTTCCCAGCTTAGTTTTCCAATTTTTCTCTACACACACACACACACTTGGGGGAAATCTCTAGGGGGGTTCTCATTTCATCGGAAGTTTGTGGTGCAACACCATCTCCACGGAGGCGAAGAAACAATCGTCTTTTACTTTTCTGTTTATTTCTCGTATTCGCCGAGTCCTTGCTGTTCGGGGCTCAGCCTTGTGTTGTTACTATCGTTGGATACTTCGTATTTTGCAATGGATATCGCTGCTTTTGTTTTGTTTATCTTATCGTGTTGTTTTGGGTTTGATTTGCTGATTATTGTTGGTTGATCTGAGTTTGGAGTTGTTTTGTAAGAAATTTGTTGTTGATCGGTTGAATCTACGTAGACTTGTGAGGATCAAAGGTGGAAATGATGTTGGTTGTTATGGATGGCTTGGATCCGGAGTGGATTAAGCGTCTCGTGGTTGGATCTGCTTGTCCTCGTTTCATTTAGTTGTTTAAGTTCTGCATTCTCGTTTTGCCTCGTCTAGTAGTCGTAGATCTGCTTTAGTTTTGATTGTTCTTTATTTCTATCGGTTTAATTTCGTTTACTTTGCTTCGATCTTCATTTTTGCTCTGTTTTAACTGGTTGTTTCGTGATAAATATTGGAGAAGATGATGTCGGTGTTAGTTAGTCCTTTAGTTAGTTATTTTGCAGCTTTTCAATCGTACTCTACCTTTTCAGAAAATGGTCCCCACGTCTAGTTTCTTTCCCAAGTCTAGGTTAATTTAGGAAACTGTTCGCTCGGTCTAGTAATTGTCTCGCTCTATTCCGGTTAATATGCATGCTTTTATGTCTCTGCCTAGATCTAGCTGTTAGAGTAGAATATTTTATTTACCCAGTCTAGGAATTAAAGATCAACCCCAAAAATTGCGTGGCAGCAGCCAAAAATAGTTCCCAAGTCTTTAAACATGTTTATTTACGCATTCATCTCTGTGGATTCGATCCCTACTTCTCTGTACTAGTATTTTCTTAGCTAAAGCGGGTTGAGGGTTTTTGAAGGGGGAGTTAAGGTAGTGATTGTGTGCCCAACGACAGGTAGCTCAAGGTTCTCTGAGTTCCTAGACCCAGTGTCTAGCGGATTTCCTAGACCGAGGGTTTTCTTTATTATTTTTTTTAACACTCTTTCGCTGACCATTAAACTCTAGAAACCAGCTCTTCATCACCATATGGTTTTATATGGCGTGTAGTAGAGAAGGTGAAAAAAGAGTGCAAGACAAGCAAGCTAAACACAGACGTAAATCCAAGAAATGCGGTTGTAATGCTAGGGTTGCCTTCAAGTTTGACTCCGACAGAGGCTACGTAATCAATAATTTGAATGAAGAACATAATCATCCTATGGTATTTCCAAACCACCAAAAATTTATAACCGATTGTGCCGGTGTCAATATTGGTCCATCACTAACGTTTAAATTGTTGACTAAATTGATGGGTGGATATGAGTCAGTCGGAAGTACTATATTGGACGTTCGCAATTACACTCGAGACATTAGGAGATATGCAAAAGGGCATGATGCTCAGATGATATTAGATAAGCTAAGGAAGAAGAAAGAAAGTTGTGATTCCTTCACGTATGAATATAAGGACGATTCTAGTGATATAATGTCACATTTATTCTGGTGCGATCCGCTATCATAGAAGAATTTTTTGCTTTTCGGTGACATTGTTTCATTTGACACTACTTACTCTGCCAACAAGTCATGTTGTAAGCTTATTTGTTTTCACATTTAGTTTTACATTTCATGGTATAACACTCATTGTTTTTGTACTGACCTATTGTTTGATATTCTATGTTGTCAAACTAATATAACATGCATGATTTTAGAAAGAATCATTTTTGTAGGTACTCTGACATTTGGTGCTATTCTACTTTGTAGTAAGAGTGCAGAGTCTTTCTCCTAGCTATTCCGGCAGTTTGTAAAGTGCATGGTGTAGCTCCGAAATTGATCATTACTGATCAAGACCTGGGAATGAAGGTTGTTGTCGAGGAGGTCCTTGTGAACACACGTTATAGATGGTGTATGTGGCACATCATGACAAAAGTTGCTGAGAAGGTCCCAAAATCATTGCTTGGTAATGCAGATTTTAAGGAGTTAAACTCATGTGTCTAGTCCGAGTTGATTGAACCCACCGAGTTTGAAGACACTTGGCATAAGATTATGGAGGAATATGAACTTGAAGACACCGATTGGTTTTTTTTAAATATTTCGATCATGACAGTATTGGGTTCCAGCATACTTTAGAGACTTTCCTGTTAGTTCTTTGATAAAGACAACCTCTGTTTCCACAAGAAGATCGTATGCCATTTTTCCAGGAATTTTAGTTATACCAAAATGTATTAGCTACCCAAAGCCCATTTCATCTACTGTTGCACGTTGTCGCTCGTTTAACGACTGCATCACCTTTTATAATGTAAGTAGGATTAATCTTGAACTTCATTGTTTCAAACTCCTTTTTCTTTTTACCCTTTTTGACTTCTGTTGCAACTACACTCTCACTTGTATCATTATGGACAATAACCTTTCTTTTTCCTCTTTTTTCATTGATCTTGCTCATTGGGCTAGCAATTTGATCTAGAACATCTTCACGTGGACGCTTTGTACCTTTTTAGAATACAATAGTCGTTGAATTTAGTTGTTGTCATAATATTGGAATATGTCAGAAGTAAATAATTTCTATATCATACCAGACATACCGGAGGACCCCTTCTCAGAAGCTTCACCGATAGCCTTACCTCCATCTATTTTATCACCAACATCTAAAAAAAAAAGTGGTCCAACAAAGAAACAACAACCATCAATTGAGACTAGTGAAGTACGTCAATTAGTATCAACATATAGGTCAAACTAGATTTATGTCGCCAAAATACCTTTTGTGACGGTCTATTCAAAGTATACAAAAATTTTGAATTAAGTCATAGATAGATCATTCTTATACCATACAAGACATACAATAGGACCCCTTGTTATTAGCTTTCTTGACAGTCATATCTTCAACAGTTTACATCTACAAATCAACATCAACCAACATGTATAAATTTAAATTATATGGCTACAAATGTATGCAAATTTAGTAAATTATTGTTCATGCTAATAACCTAAATACCTTCTTTGTTAGCACTCGTGTTTGTTCAGGGATGCTATCAGAACTATTCTTTTCGTGCTCAACACCACAACCTGTAGTTTTCTTGGCACTTGCTTCCTTGTCCACATCTGAAAAACACAGATTTTTAGACGTGCTTAAGGTGTTTTCAGGAACTAACTCATATAACTCCTCATATAGTACCTTTGCTTCCAACTGTACCACCGATTAGTTTTGATCTCTTTGTTGCTCCTGCCCGTTTACTTATTGAAATTGCATGCAACGCATTCAATGACAACAGATTCTTCACATTTTGTGTTGTACACTTGCTCCTAGTATCTGCACCTTCCAATGCTAGACCCTTTCAAGCCAACTCCTTCACAACTTGCCCTGACAGCACACAATCTTCATCAGATTCATTTTCGAGCATAATCAACACACTAAACTTGTAAATCATTTACAGTATAAGCATGTTTATAGCAACAAAATTATATTTGGAAATAAACATTCCATATAACATTGCAATTTATGTCAAGTACTGCATATATTGTCTTCGAGTAACGCCCATCATAAATTAAGGTTTCTTATTTCGCCATTTTTCCTAATCTGGTAGTTATAAAACTCAAATTAAAGGAATAATAGAACGCTAAACAAAGTAAATGCCACACATGTCATTCGATGGGAACTTTTATGTCAGCATAATTTAATCTGACTCAAACAAATTCCCAATATGTAAACCATCTTATTTTGATCGTATACTAGCATATTGGTTTTTTCTTGATGGACTACAGTTTAACTAAGATGCCATTTATGTCATTGCAGAGCACAGTATTGATTAAGAATTTTATTCTTTGTCCTTGTTCAAATTGTCAGCAGATGCATGACCGTCAGCTGTTGACGAGTTTGGTTTGATAACGTTGTGTCCCTCAGCATTGCTCTTTAAAGGTGGCTTTCGATGCATAACAGCTTTGAACAATAATCAGAATTTTAAAAAAAATTAGGGGATGCTCTATCTTATCACTACTCCACACTATAATTCAACATGATTTATGCAGAAAATATTTTTTCTCATTTGTATGTAATTTGGGTTGTTCTGTTTTATCAACACCCACTTCCTCCAAACAACTAATGACCCACAACTTCGAACAATTTCACACTTCCAACAATTCAATTACATCATGACTGGTTCGTATCTGCAATGGCTTAAAGCATGCAATTTGTAGACATAAGGGTTCAATAATATGAACCAAATAATACCTTTTGTGGGCTCCCTTTTTGCTTCAGTCTTCCTCTTCTCTGTAGATCTTTCATAAACTAGTATAAATCTTGGCAACCAGATTAGTTTTCAGCATTGTACCAATTTGGGAAAAGAAAACACCCAAGCAAATCCCTTACTCACCTCTCCCCTCTTTGCTTGATGTTGCAGACCCCCGAGTTTCAACCATTGTTACCGACGATGTCCAGATTCAAATCATCAGAAAGTAGTGTTGGCGAATCGTTGGAGAGTAGCGTTGGCAAAGTAGGATTTTGTGTCAAGGAGATTGTGATGAATCGTCCGTCAAAAGTTTCTATCTTGCATGTTTTTAGGTGGCACAAGAATATGGAGAGTCTGCTTTGGAAAGTGTGTATAATTGATCCCGTTAATTGAGCATAATGAATGCAATGCAGTTGGTCAAATGACTCTTTTATTGTTAGTAACCAAAATACCCTTATAATGACCGAATTGTTTCTAATTATGCCTCCAAATGGTCACAAATTAGAATCAATCATGTCCGTTTGTTTACTACTCCCTCCGTCCCATGTTACTCACACTTTTCATTTTAGGCCGTAAATTTAGGATTATTTTTTAGTATAATTAAATTAGAATTTTAAGTGTAATGAGACATCATTTAATAAATGAGCTCTTACTTCATCTAACATATTAATTAAATGCATTAATTCTAACTTTAACTATAAATAGTGTAAGGAGTTTGTGATGAGCCGAAAAACAACAGGGCAAGTAACATGGGACGGATGGAGTATATCCAATGGCAGGAAATTGTCCTATTTTTTGGTACTAAGAGGTGTTTTTGGATGGAATAAGACTCTATAGAGCTAATATCAAATCTCTATGACGAGTTGACGATGGCAAAGTTCTCTTCTTTGATAATATGTAAACTGAAAATAGATATGAAACTGGAAGCCACCAGATATTCGGACAATTATGGGGAGCATCAGAGATTAGGGCGAGTCCCCGCTAATACAGGGAGTCGTTGGAGATTTGGGCGGTGTGAATCTTCTAGTTAACTCCAGCACCATTTGGAATATATCTTGTAACTTGTCCCAAGGTAGTTGATGAGTTTTTTGGACACGAGATTTAACAAATTGATATTTTAAAAGTTAAAATGGGGTGGATATAAAGTAGGAGAGAGAGTAAATTATGAGAGAGAGAAAGAGTAAAATAAAATAGTGAAAAGGGTATACGGATCAACTATCTTGGGAGTATTTATATTATTTTGGAATATATCTTGTAACTCGTCCGAAGGTAGTTGATGATTTTTTTGGACACGAGATTTAACAAGTTGATATTTTAAAAGTTAAAATGGAGTGGATATAAAGTAGGAGAGAGAGTAAATTATGGGAGAGAAAGAAAGAGTAAAATAGTAGAGAGAAAAGGTATACGGATCAACTATCTTGGGATGGAGGGAGTATTTATATTATTTTGCAAATTATGTAAAACGATGTTGTTTTGACTCTTTATCTTTTATTTTTTGTAAATAATTGAAAATAAACTAATGACAATACGAAATGCCTAATCTATCATGAAGGAGCCAAATATTAAGACCTAGTGGTGGTTGATCCAAAGCATGCACCCCCTGAGCAAAGCTGTAGACATGGTCTGATAAAAAGTTATCGCAAAATTCCCCTCACGATGCACATGGCGCAACACTGCTCAAACTCTGAGATTAATTTACAAATTCTTCCCACTACAGCCTTGCAACTAACAAACACCTTAAACTTTACCAATATCATAGTAACCGCTACAGAGTTATCGCTCTCCGCCTCCAACACTCTTATTCAAGTGTCTTCGCAAGCTCTAACCCATGGAAATACACCAAATTTCAGCAAAAGAACATACACCGATATTTACGACAAATCCATGTCTACATTGCCCTATATCATCCAGAATCATGCCACTACCAAACGCTTGTTTCGATTCACTCTCCAATGATGCGTCAATATTTAG